>NW_004797310.1:1087517-1132962 GCF_000002075.1 Aplysia californica | reverse complement strand
CCCCCCCCAAGAAAAACAAACAATAAAAACCAAACAAAACAACTTAAGACAGAACCAAAATGAACAAAATAGCATTCTAATTAGTGTAAACCCTCAGTAAAAAAAACCCAAAAAACAAACATAAAAGGTAAACGAACAAACACAAATTTTGATGTCCATTTATAATAATCCAACCATTAAAACATCGAACAGTTCAGAAGAGAAGCCTTTCCGCAAACCCAAACGCAAGAACTCGAAACCCCCCCCCCCCAAAAAAAGGAGACATTTTACAAGTTAAAGATAGCAATGAAAGTGAAAGTCAAGGATCCTGTAGCTAGCATCTTCATCGACAAATTTTAATAAATGCAAACACAGTGAAAACAGCAAAAGCAAGTATAAAGTTAATTGAGACATTTTGCAATGAACGAAAGAAAAATAAACACACTTTGATTACTTTGAAAGAGAACCATAAACTAATCTGTGACAAAGATTAGGATATTCCCGTAATGCAATTGCATTGAGTGAGTCAAAAAAGAATACTCGACAGTGTCATTTTTGTGGAACCAAAACCAGTGGAAGTAAGAGAGAAAGTACGGTGCAGTTTCAGGGCAGCAAAATAAGACATTAAGTAAGCTACGAGATTGCAAGACTAGCATACATCTCTAACTACTAAAATATCTGTTTTATTGTCTTTGAGGCTGCACTGCAAACAAGAAAAGGTCAAAATATTTTTTGAATTCCTGAATTTTGGGGGGGGAAGGAGGATGGGGGAAGAGAAACCATAAAACCAAGAACAAAAGTTCACTGAGGTATAGCTTTCTTATAGTAGTCAGCATTACAGCAGATACATACTGCTGGGAATCATCATCATAAAGAGCCAGATATCAAACAGACATTGACGATCATGCCTTGCCATTCATATCTCTGCTTGGATGCTCTCAAAAAACTTCTATATTATCCTGGTGTTTCCCTGCTGCCAATTTGTTCAGGTTTTCCAAAGAAAACTTCTCTGGGTCTACTCCTGATTTATTTGCCTTCTACTTTCCCCCTAAAAGCAAGATGTTCAAAGCCTCTATGTTAATTCAAGAGTCCACGGAACTGCATTTGTAGCGCCCAAATTGTTCTTATTTGTGAGCAACCCACTCGGACTTCGTTCAGTATGTCCTCGTTTGATTTCTTTTCCATCCATAAAATTTCACAGGTCTTCTAAAAAAAACATATTTCTGTTGCTTCTATTTTATTTGCCAGAAATAGACAAGGATAACAACAACAGCAAAAAGAAAGAAAAGGTAAAACTACACAAGAAAGTCTTTCAACAATCTAAAATTAAAAGCATTATACTGTTTAGAAGTATAAACAGACCACAAGCATCAAGTAGCAGCCAAGAGTAGTGGTAGGTAAACACTTTCATACGGCTAAAAGAAATTAAGCATTAACAAGAGCAGCATTTTTGCTTCTGCCAAACCAACATCCTCACAATATCAATAGTCGGGTAGGGGGAGGAGAGAGAGAGAGAGAGAGAGAGGGAGAGAGAGAGAGAGAGAGAGAGAGAGAGAGAGAGAGAGAGAGAGAGGGGGTGAGCAGGGGGTGGGAGAGAGAGAGAGAGAGAGAGAGAGAGAGAGAGAGAGAGAGAGAGAGAGAGAGAGAGAGAGAGAGAGAGAGAGAGAGAGAGAGAGAGAGAGAGAGAGAGTTTGTGTGTCAAAAAGACAACTTGAGCGTTTATTCGCTCACCTCTTGTTTGGAGAAGAACGCAAGACTGTAGAGCAGGGGAAATAACCGAGTTATTGTCGGAAGCCCGTCAATAAGTTGCAATTTTCGAAGTCGATTATGTCCCCTCCAACAAGAAAAGCAATTATAGCTTGTTCACTCTCGTCTGACCACGGTTAAAAGAAGATAAAATGAAATCGCTCTGTTTAATCCTCTCAGATCTTTGCACATGAGTGTAAAAGTTGGATGGCCAACAGAATTTAAAAGCCCATTCATAAAGGTCACTGCAAACTAAGGTTCCAACACGTTTTCTTTGATGAAAGGATAAAGTGGGTAAAAAAAATATTAGGGGATTTACAGCATGCACCCAACACATTTAAAAGTTGACATATTTTTCTCACCATCACACTTTAACATAATTTGTATAAGAAACACGATTCAAGAAACAGGGTGAGTAATTTTTTAGACTCACAGGGAGTATGTGAAGACGTCTAGACAACTGCAGGATGAAATCTACAAACTAACACTGAAATATAGAGGCAGGGTGGTGTGGCTGTCTCAAAATGAGCAATTTGTGGGCAAAGTTAGTGTAAGTCATTTATTTTACCCTATCCGTACGTCGTGTTTTACTATCGTATCCACACGACGAGGGGAACTCTGTGCCATCACTTTCCAAAGACGAAATTTACTCTTTAATCCGATCCGTACGCTTTGATAGCAGTCTGTCAAAATGATTTTTTGAGAAACACTGAAAGTTTCAAGGATATCTTTGTACTAGAAATATTCTAAAATGTGAAGAATACAACCCTGGGGGGTACAAAATGACCCCAGGGTATACGAATAGGGTTAAATGATCCTGTGTATGCATCGAAAGAGCGGTGGTTTTTAATAAAGGGTTCAAAAACAAAAATGTTTTTATCACAGGATCAAGATTTAAGAACAATAATACTTTTGTTTGGTTGCCGGCCTGCAGAAGCGGCATACAAAGTTTCATGAGCATAAGTAAATTAACAAATAGACTAGAATTTATTTTAACATGCACAGACGAAAGTGAATAGGCTATAAAACCATTTGCAGCCAAAGTTAAAAATGTAAACATAACTTTGTGTCCTGCAAATAAAAAAACCCCATACATCCATAAAAGATATTGGTGTAATACAACTGTACAATGCTAACGAGCTGAAAAGAGTATTGTTTGAAAAAAAAAAAGCAGCATGCACATCTGTGGGGAACATTGACAACACAGAACAACATAAAGCAAGTGAAGGTTAAACAAAACCACATAAGGTACTGACCTGGCTAGAGCTTGCGGTAAACTGGAAATGATTGGGCCGTACCCTGCTGCGTTATCATACAGTTCAAACAAGGGAGCTGCTACAAGCTTGTAATTGCGTGGAACCGCAAACAGGGCTGAGAATGACAAAGAGTACATTTTTAACTAATGACAGCTTGTTTAGTTCAGTTTTAGCAAGGGATTTGTGGCACATGCAAGACAAATGGGTCATACAAGTGCCCAAGATTGGAAGTGTTACTAGCGAGTAACAAAGAAAAGAAGGAAGGGAAATAAGGAAATACATATTCGATTGGAAAGAAAGAGCAAGCCACACCAGAGGGTCTGCCAATCACCCACAGAGAATTTGAGACACCAGTAACAATTCACAATCATACATAATAATGATTTCGGGGGAAGGGGCGGGCGGAGGAGTCGACTTTGTTGTGACATTTTTAAAAAGTACACAATGAGTAAATAGTCCTCTCAAAATTGGAAATGTATTTCCATTATTACTACAACTTTCTTTGTCAGCCCCCCCTCCCCACCCACACTAATCATGAACATTTGAAAAGTGTTCTGACATTACATGAGCAAATCTATTTCAGTTAAAATACTTTTTCAGAGAAATGATGTCCCATCACACTTCCAGTGTGTTCTCCTAATTGACTTTGCTAACGCATTGCTTATAGGTGGGCTATCAGCATATGTTCAATTTTTTGGAAAAGGAGGTCTATCATTCGTAAGAATTGCAGTGTGATCATCAAAACCATAGTTTTCCCCATTGCATAACATGTGCTGCTTTCAAATAAAGCTTACCTTTTTCTGGAAGTTGCACCAAGAAGAGACGCTTGTGTTCTTTAGGCTTGGTGATATGAGCTGGTATGTAGGGATACTGCAAAAATAAAAGAAATAATTATGACTTGAAAGCACAGAATAATGTTTTACAGGTTTATGCTCTACGGAAAAATTTAGTCATTTTTGTGAAAAAGATTATAATCTATATATGCTTCCTGAAAAACTCTAAATAAAATAAAATGTATGTGACACAATAACAGTACTTTTACATGTAAATATAAGAAAAAAATATGCACAGAGAATGAGTTGACTACACAATTGCCTTTCGTTTACTTTTAGTCAGAGTTCCACAGAACTTGCAACACAATTAGGTCATTATAATCTTCGAAGATTGCAGGTCTTACAAGAGAGTAACATACACAAAACAGAAGGAGGAGAGATAAGGATCATAGGAAAGAAGAGGCAAACCACACCAGAGATTCGCCAACCATCCACTCACACAATTGTTTGTCGCACATAAATAACACCAATCAGTTCAAATTTAGTTTAATGGCTGAAAAATCAAACTACATTCATTCTATCTGAAAGCTCAATTGCAGTCATTTGATCACACACTATAAAATCATCTATAATATCCAGCAGAAGACACAAGAGAAACATGTAGGACCCCTGATGTTGAATACCAAACATAAACAGAGCCTGCACAATCTGGTACTCATCACAACTTCCTCCAACTTCAATAAAGTGGCCAAGTTCCAAGGTCAGAGAAATCTTGGCCTGTCCAACAAGAGTATAAATCTGATACCAGAAGTTGGACCCCTTCCCCCCAAGACTCAGAGTCGGTACTTTGTCGAAATGTCCCCTCCCCTTCTCAACAAGCACATATATTTTAAAAAAGTAAGTTGCTATCTGTCTCACCTGTGATGGTTCAAAATTTGGCCTCCACCAGTTGCCAATTGTATCCTCTATGACCCAGTCCATGGGAGCACCGTCCTGTCTGCCAAGAGTCTGTTGATATACAGAAAAGATAAAATTGTTGACCAATACAATAGCTGGCACGGCTACATAGCATCTGGGGGGAAATTAAAAAACTCTTAACAAAACTGAATTTTGTTAATCCTGAAATTCCATTTAAAGTTTGTTTCTACATTTTAAAACAACTGGCAATATACTATAATTACAGGAATTACTCATACTATTCTTTAAAAAACATGGTTGAATATATCTGTGTTGTAGGGTTGGGTCGGGCTCGCAAAATTAGCGTCCGCGAATAACGAACTACTCGCTGGCACTACCCGCAAACGAGCGGATGGGTAACGAACTGTTCGTTTGTGAAGAGTAGTTCGCTACTCGCTATAGATCGGGCAGAGACAACAGTTCATTTAGCGAGCGAGCGGACGGGTAAACCGAGAGACTCCATGCATTCGAGCGGGCGGACGGACGGGCGCGACTCCTTCTATTGCCTACAAACCCCCGCCCCCGCCCCCCAAAAATTAATTTAAAAATCACCACCCTGCCTCACATTGTAGCTAGGCGTTCATGGCAGAAATCCCCCCCCCCCCCCCCCCTCCCGGCCGTTGCGATAATTGGAACGTACACAGTGTGCCCCACGCATGAGGTGAAAGGTTACACACATAGTGCTACGTCACCAGCCTCTCCCACTCCCCGTGGCACCGCTAGTGGCTTCAAACATTAGGCCTAATTAACAAACAATAGACGATGGGTCTAATCTCGCGTCGAGTATCTTGTCTGCTTGAGTTCGTCCGTTTGCCCGCCCGCCCAGTGAATAAAATTGTGGAGCGAACCCAAAAAACGAACTGACTTGAGGTCCGCAGTCCACTCGCTGAGAGAGTCAAATTGTGGAGCGGACCCAAAAAAACGAACTGTCTTGAGATTCGCAGTTCGCTCTCATGGCCGTCCGTCGTTCGCTCTGACTGAGTCCGAGAGTAACGAACCCGTCCGTCCGCTCGCCCCAACCCTACTGTGTTGGTCTTAGTCAAGGGAAATAATAATTACTTTTTTCTACTTCTTTGGTCTTCAATATTAATGAGTGTTGTCCCTTGTCCTATGTGGGATTCTCCGACATTGGAGTAGCCTAAGGGTGGATTATTTTGGTCCAACACAAAGGAAGTACTCACTACTCGCATCAAGTACTGAATAAACTTCACTTGCTTGCTGGCCACTGACAGGAATGGTTGTTCTGTGCTTCTCAGTTCTAATTCTAAAATTCAGTACTACTTACTACATTAAATACTACCAAGATATAACAGCTTCAGTATTACGTTTTCTTCTCTTCGTCTTCATCATATATCAAGTCATACATACACACCCAAGAGACTGTTCTTCATGTCATTCCTCTCCCTTAAAGACGATGGGATAAACTATGAAAGCTGCAAACACAATACAATTTGAAATTAAGTCAACCAAAATGCTCTTGACCACTCTCCCTAATTATGTCCTACTCACAGGTCAGGTCCAGGGCCAACAACTTCTAATATTTGTTGTTTAAAAATCAATTGCTACTGTAACCAGAAAATGACAATTATGAGAATAATTCTCAGGTCTGCTGGGGTAATAGTATAGATTGAGAAGCGCATAGAGCTTGCTGTACAGCGGGGATTTGCGCTATACAAATGCTATCTATTATTATTATTATTATTAATACATAACCTTACCCTCATACCCTAGAGGAAGAGCAGTAAAGAAGTACATTGAAATACATTGCTTCAATACTCTATATTTCCATAAAAAGAGCAAATGATAGAAAGAAAAAAAAAAAAATTGTAATCGAACCGGCTCTAACAGCCACCTGTATAAGATAATCCCCTGTACAAACAGGTTACTTCCCATTTCCTCTCTTGTGTATTTTTTACATTAAAATGACACTGTGTAAGACTGCCACCTGTCAAAGATAACCACTTTTTTCGTCAACAATAGAGCTTGCTCTTTCGTCTAAGACAGTTTCTACTGTATACCAAATAATAAAATTAAAGTTCTTGCAAAATGGTTAAGGCAGAGGGGAAGTAATTAATGGAATTGTTCAAAGACAGGATTGAGGGCTTAGAAAAGTTCAAAAACCACTGCAAAAGTAATACTATATTCAAAGACCAATCTGGGTATTGCAATTTGACTGGAAATGTATATGACCTGTTGCAAAATAAAGAGAGAAGCCTTGTGTATCATTAATCATTGAGCGCCCAAATTTGCCTTTGAGCATGTCCATCAGTTCAGGTAGAGAATTCTGTGAGCAGAAACACAATCACCTTTAGAGCACATCTGACTCTTTCGAAAAAAAAGAAGAACCCTTTTCAGATAGGAAAATTATGTCCATCCGAGCAGTGGTAACCACGGAGAGCAATCTTGGCAATAACTATTTGCAGTCTAGTGCATTCTCAACCTCAATTATGTTCTACCGAGATCCAAAGGCAAAATGTTCTATTTCTTTGCTAATGCGTTCACACAAACCTCAGTAAGTAGTCTCTTCAGTCCATCAACCTGGTCTTCACCAGCATTGAGCTCACCTCCTGGCCTAAAATAAAAAACATTTAAATAAATATTTATCAATTATATAAACTTAGAGACTAAAAGCATCACCCTTTTTTTAAATGAAAAAGAATTGGTAGTTCAACCATCTCTATGGACAGTTATCATTTTCTCTCAAGGTCAGCAGATTATCACACCATATTAAGAAAACAACCATAAAAATGTACGGGAAACCTGTAATCAAAAACTTCGTTTTAATTCCAATTAAGATCCAACTACTGAAAAAGACAATAAGCTACAAGGTTTCAAAAATATAACCCCCCCCCGGTAAACGAGAATGGAAGACATTGAAACACAGTTGTTACCACATCTCTACCACTTCTCGGGAAGACAAAGCTGAGGCTTCAGTGTCAGTTAATTTTTACATCAGCATCAGAAACTACAAACAAAGCACCCAATTTGTCACTTATAACACTGATATGATAGAAATTACAAGTAAGAGAACTACTACTACTAAAAACCATGTTGTGTTTGGAAACACTTACAGTTTAAAAAACGTAGTTCCCAGCTGCAGCAGAAGTACGTGAGGCAAGCCATGCTCATACACAATCAGTACTCCTTCCACTGATCTGCGCATACCAATCTTGTCAAACTCCTCTCTCATGCGCTGAAACCTGGCTGGGACTGAACTGTCCTTTTCATAGAGAGGCTCCTTGGTACCAAATGTGTAATTGTTCAGAGGATACCTGAAGACACAAAAATGGAGGAATAAAATAATTATCAGGAACCTGTTTCTGGAGAAAAAAAAACAAAGAACCCCCCCAAAAAAGTCCCCCCCCCCCCCACCACCAAAAAAAACTTTATGTAGAAGGATCTATGGATGATATCAAGACTTGAAATTTTTTTGTAAAAATTGTCTAAGACGGCTGCCCATTGTTGAGCAGAAAAGTATCTGTCTCAGAGAGGTGACCATCTAACTTAGTGTTACTCTATAGTACAAAACATGCAAGGAATGAAATAGGGAGTGACCGCTTGTATAAGTGATTGTCTTATAGAGACAGCAGCTAAAACAGGTTTGACTGCAATTGTTCAGGCTCGATTGTTTGTCTCTATAGATAGCTTGTTCACTTTTGTCTGTCCCCATTAGAAAATTGTAGCTCATTTATCAATTTGCAGGTGCCCATGTAACTTTGCATGGCACTTCTGTAGGTTAGCAACCAAACAAATGTATAATTTAAAAAAAATCTTGATCCAGTAATAAAAAGTTTCTTTGTTTAACGGGAGGAGCTACCCTTGAGGACCATTTTCTATGTTTGTTGCCCAAGATCAAATCTAAGTTCACATTAAAGTCAGGCATAGAAAAATCTCTTGCCATCTATGTTTCATGAAAGTTTCATGTCAAAAGGACTAAAACTAAGGAAGGAGTAGGGAAAAAACTGCAAAAAAATAAAATTTTGCGAAAAACGACAATTATTGCGAAAATTCACTCTTTTAACCCATCCTCGTGTTTTCAAAGGTATTTTACGAGGAGAATATAATAAAGACTATCTCAAGAGTATCCATGCTATTTTTAGACAAAAAACTGGTTGATCTTCAAAAAATCAGCCAACATAAAATTTGCGTAGCCTGAACAAAATCTGCAAAATCAAGTTTCGCTCCTCCCCTTAAGCCTTATATATTAAACACTTCCTTTTGAGTGCATAGGCAGGATCACTACAGTAAATGATTTACTGAAACTTTCCCACAAATTAACCATTTTGAGACAGCGACACGACGGTGCCCCCACATTTCAGAGTAAACTTGTAAATCTCCCCCCAATGTTGTCTCAACATCTTCAAGGGAGTCTTTCTTTATTACAGCTTTTATGACAAGCATCTTGGAAAGACTCCTGCAAACAGATCATAAAATAAAGATCAAAACACATTGATAGGACTCGTGAAAAGTGACAAAATGACAAACATTATGTAAAATTGGCACAGGCTATGCTGCTCCTGCAAACAATGCTGAAAAACGCAATGTAGTACCCGCTTCCACAGTCAAAGTCAAGAGTCTTTCTTCATACTTTATATATAAAATGATCTTCCTTCACAAACAAAAGTGAGAGAGAGAGAGAGAGAGAGAGAGAAAGGAGAGAGAGAGAGGGGGGGGAGGGGAGTCACAAAGGATTTACGACAAAATAAAGTGAATAGATCTAATGCTATGCCATGGGAAATAATTCGGTGCTTTTTCCACCCCCCAATATTTATTCGCCTATTTTCCTGTTTCGGGAATATAATATAATCGAGTTAAAACTTTACTGATACATTGGCCTGGATCGAATATTTGAAGAGATTTCGACTTATGAATCTCCTCTAGATCTAGTACTGTACATGAACGTAAATTACTTGTTAAACTCTTCTTTGTAGCAGTAATTGAAACGCAAAATGGTTCACATTCCAACTTGGCAATAAGCTAACGATATCGATGAACGGCTGGCCAAATTGTACTTCCACTTCTGACCAAAACAACAATGGCAACAGTTTGGACAACAGTCAATTTCCGAGATGCACTTCATGATTACAATATATAATTTTGAGAAATCAATTAGATCTACCTCGATCTAGAAGATCTAGATATTAGATCTACTCAAATACAAAATCGAGTTTAATTTTTTGCGAAAATTGAATAAAATAGGCCAAAATAAAGGGGGTTAAAAACCACCAAAAAAGAGCCAATAATTCTATTTAAGTTTAAGCTTTTTTTTTTTTTTTTGCTTGACCAGGCAGGGGCTTGGGCCCTTTACTTTTTATACTTTTAGTAAGCCTATTATTAGAGTAGACTGAGTAAACTAGTGCTGGCTGATACTGATGAAACCCAGTGTCTATACTTTCTTGGCATTGGGTGCCGAGAACTGCCAGTGTACCAGCACCGGGAGTGACACCAGGAGGTGCCCTTGCGCCCTCGATCAGCGCCGTCCACACCCCTCCCAACACACACACGACAGAAACTGAGAGGTGAACAGTGACACAGCATACCTTTTAAGTTTGCCGCCGCACGGGACCAAACTTTGCAGTCAGAATTTAAAAAATAATTATCGCCGCTAAAAATTGATTTCCTTTTTGGAACAGCGTGTCAAAATACGCTCATCAGGGAACACAAACCCGGCTCCTGCAGGACCAGGGTTTAAACCCATCCACTCACATAGAGGAGAAAAGTAGGCCTAATGTTTAATGCAGAGATACGTTTAATAAAACTACAAGTTAGAGAAAAAGCAAAATGGCTCCCGTGGAACCTGATTTGATGCAATAGATAGGCCTATCTAAATTTAACCAAACTGCATTTTTGATAATATGATTGTCAATTTTAAAATCTGGTCATGTATCAAGGTCACACACTGCGTTGTGTGCATCTGACGTCACAGCTGCTAGGCCTACACACAGTTGACACAGCACACTTCCTGTGGCCAGTTGGTGTCGGCTCCTTCCCAGATCCGAAAGGCTTACTAATCGTTGGTGTCAGCTCCTTCCCAGAGCTGGTACTGGAGGCCTGGTGCCAGTACTGACACCTCCTTCGGTAGAACCGAAAGTTCCGGTACTGGGTACAGGTAACTGCCCATCCCCAGTGTAAACCATGCTGTACAAGAGAAACATTAACCCTCGTCTTGCGGGGGACGGGTTTATGTCGCCCGATAAGCCTATTTCGGCACCTCGCCTACGTTCTGGTCCCGAATCAGAGCAGCCCCCGGCTCAGCGCACGCGCACCATCTTACGTGAAATTCGGGTTCGGAGTCGGATCCCCATTCACGCAGGTCAAGTGTGTGTGTGTGTCAGTCACGGCGCACCAGCAGTGGAATTTTAGTTGCCTCTTGTATTTATGGTAATTCTCTTTTAGTGTAACCAAAGCATGCATTTCTGCTCTTGAGACTAAAAAAAGAACGGATGTTGTAACTTGTCTGGTTGTTTTGTTAGACGCGCTGGAATCGGCAATGCTAAATTGTAATTTTTTTTTGACTAGCGAGAATGAAAAAAAATCAATATAAAAAAAAGCCTCGACAAAATCTGTCGAACTTTTGGGACATGAACGACATAGCATTGGTGCAGATACTCAGAAAAGATGGTATCTGCGCATATAATAGAAAGCTGTAACTTTGCAACTTTATCCATCGGGCACACAATTCGCTATGAAGTAATTCCTCCAAATACAACTTTATGTTTCTAATATAATCGAGAATATTCGCATATTTTTTAAAAAAGTTTATAAAAGTTACCATGAAGTTTCTCTATGAAAAGTACAAATCGATTTTAGTGCCAGAATACATCTTCAATGTAATACACAAACAGTATCTGTTACACTCCTGAAATTCCTTACTTTTCTTAAAACGCTAAGTCTAGGTTTTGTAAGTTGAGTGAATAATAGAGATGACTTCTCATAATTGGGTTATAAATAAGAATAATTATTATAATTTCTAGCTTTCCAGGGACACTGAATCAGCACCAGACTTTTCCAGCTTTCTTTTTCGTTTCTATGACCATTTGCAATAACTGACAATGTGACTGATTTCTTTACATTCATAATTGTGTCCGCGCATATTCTAGATCTAGATCTACCCCCCCCTCCCTTCTCCTGCATTTTTAATCACTAATATATATACTTTTTTTAAACAACTTAAAAGCCGTAACTCTATAAATTAGGCCTATAATTTGGGACTGTTGGTCAGTCGGGAGGAGGAGAAGAGAAAGAAAAACTGTCCGGGACCAGGATCGAACAGCTCCAAAAATCATTGCACGACTTCAAACGCAGACGCACTGTCTATTGAGCCGTCAGAACTTCTGAGAGAGAGTTGTAGATTAAACAGACGCAGGACAAGAGCTAACACAGTTGAACAGTGTAGGCCTAGCCTAGAATCTACAGATGGCCACCTCTATTCTCACCCGGGGTGAGAATAGCGCAGGCGAGTTTTTTGGCTATTCTCACCCGGTGGGCGTTCACCTTTATAGCCTAGGCCAACCAGTGAAGTGTTCACCCTGAACCACAGAATTCTACACTGTGATAACAGAATTATAGAATTCTGTGCTGTGAACAAACGTTCTAGATCTATTACTACTGTTAGTGTTAGCCTAAAAGCGTGCAATTTTGTCTGTGGGCAGTGGAGAGAGAGAAAGAGAGAGAGAGAGGAGTAGCGCGAGAACTTCCAGGCAAAACAAAAGGCCGACACTATTTCTCCGAACGTTCGGGAAAATAAAGTTGGGCACTATTTCTCCGAACGTTCGGGGAAATAAAGCTAGGCACTATTTCTCCGAACACTCTGAAATCACATCCTTTCCGCAAATTTCGGATATTATATAGATCTATAATTATAGTATAGGCCTACCAAAGATTGTTCGTATACAATATGGTTCAATCGGTCCAAAAAATGTCCGCAGTAAATATTTATAAAGAAACGCTACAGTTTCAAACAGTTTTTCGCTACAGATATGACGTGTTGCCTATGAAGGGTGCTGCTCTTAAACTTAATGTGTTGTGTTCACTCGTGTGCTGTCTAGTCTAGATCTACGGAGGGTTATTGATAACGACACACAGAACTAGCATAGATATCTGCGTTTGTCGCGGCCGCGACCAATCAATCGTGGCTCGATTTTTTGGCATTTTTGGTCCCCAAATCGGAGAATAAAAGTCAAAGAAAAAAAAAAGAAAAAAAAGAAAGAAACCGAACCTCTTTACTTTTGAAAGAAAGTTCACCTAATTTCACGTCGTCTCTTTCTCACTTGTTGTCACCACGTTGATTTGTTGAATACGTTACAGTACAGTTACTTTTATTTTTCCCTCTTTGTGGTGTTTTATTTTGTTAGTGTGTATTTTTTTCTTTCTTGTTATTGTTCTGATGTGTTGTTTTTTTATCAATTTTTTTTTATGGGGACAAAGGGGGGGGGGGGGGGGGGGTTTAATAGTGTAACGTCATTTAATTTGATGTTCCTACCTTCATAAGATTCTAAATATATACGGTACATGTATAAATATATATATAGATTTAAATGTGTTATGTAAGAGCGTACGTTCCACCAAAACCGATCACATGTATTGACACTGGCAGGCCCCTTAAATGTGTGCGATTCCATAATTTACTTGTAATAATATCCTGTACTTTGTTTTAAAATTACGCACATTTAGTGTTAAAACAGCCAATCTTCTTCGGACAGGTGGACTCACCACGCCCTTATTTGTTAATGTTTGTGGTTGTTTATGGGCTGTTCTAATTTTCATTTCATTCTGTTGTGAAACCTTTCTTTTTCAAGTTTTTACACTCATCTAAAAATCTCTAGACTAGCCAGACTGTAGCTGTATTATTAGTGTTATTCATCAGTTCATGCCCTATCATCATCATCATCACTCTGCGCCCCTCGGGGACTCATGCATGCAGGTCTAGATTCATTTGTCAGTGCGATCACTCATCATTTCATTCCGTTCTACATCACCGTCTTGTGTTTTCCATTTCATTTCAATTGATGTCGTCATCACTTGTAACCCCGTTGAATTATTAAAAGTTCATTGATGTTATCCGACAAGTGATGAGTCATTCTTTATGACGACATCAACTCCAGTTAATTGTCAGTTATGAGCAAAAGATCCAAGACTGACGACATTAACTACGATCAATGATGAAGGGGAAAGGCTTAATCAGTCAACACATAGGCTACGACACTCATACAACAGTTGTTTATCATGACCACCATGTTGATTGTTGGCGACCGTCTGTTGGCGAACCCTGCAAATTCGACATCTCGTCGAGCATTCTGTTGTGAAACCTTTCTTTTTCAAGTTTTTACACTCATCTAAAAATCTCTAGACTAGCCAGACTGTAGCTGTATTATTAGTGTTATTCATCAGTTCATGCCCTATCATCATCATCATCACTCTGCGCCCCTCGGGGACTCATGCATGCAGGTCTAGATTCATTTGTCAGTGCGATCACTCATCATTTCATTCCGTTCTACATCACCGTCTTGTGTTTTCCATTTCATTTCAATTGATGTCGTCATCACTTGTAACCCCGTTGAATTATTAAAAGTTCATTGATGTTATCCGACAAGTGATGAGTCATTCTTTATGACGACATCAACTCCAGTTAATTGTCAGTTATGAGCAAAAGATCCAAGACTGACGACATTAACTACGATCAATGATGAAGGGGAAAGGCTTAATCAGTCAACACATAGGCTACGACACTCATACAACAGTTGTTTATCATGACCACCATGTTGATTGTTGGCGACCGTCTGTTGGCGAACCCTGCAAATTCGACATCTCGTCGAGCATTCTGTTGTGAAACCTTTCTTTTTCAAGTTTTTACACTCATCTAAAAATCTCTAGACTAGCCAGACTGTAGCTGTAATTATTATTAGTGTTATTCATCAGTTCATGCCCTATCATCATCATGTTGATGAAACAACAGGTTTCGTGTTCCACACGCCACTCTTCTGTTTGTAGGGGCGGAACTTCTGTCCACAGTCAGGGCATGGGATGGTCTGTGTCCGCTCGTCTGTTGCTGGTGCCTGGGCCATGTTCTTCTTGAAGCTAGACATTGCAGAGAACGTTCAAGTTGCCCACTGATCATGTTTAGTTAGTGTGTGTATAAGTTTGTGTGTGTACATATGCATGATGGTGGTGGGTGTGTGGTGGGTGTTACTGAAGGTTGTCTGTAGGCGGGCTTGCCATGCGGTGTTCCTTCCCAATCCCAGACCACAGGCAGAATGAAAGTTGGCGCCGAACTCTCGCAATAAATAGGCAAAAAATCAGGAGACCGGAAGCCGGAAACCGTTCGGAGAAATAAAGATCGGTACTATTTCTCCGAACGTACGGAGAAATAGTCACTTCAAAAACAAAATGGCCTCCTGCGTAGTTCCGCTCGATTTGGAAAGTTAAATAGCATTAGCATCTTTGTAGACAACCAAATTAATTTAGTTTTGTTTTTTAACATCATTTTTTAACTTTGTTTTGATCAATTTGATCGTCCACACCGATAGACAGTATTCAGAAAGAGACAGAGAGAAAGAGAGAGAGAGGGGAGGAGTAGATCTTGCGAGAACTTCCGGGCAAAACAAAATGGCGACCCGCGTAGTTCGGCTCGATTCGAAAAGTGAAATAGCCATAGCATCTTTGAAGACGATCAAATTAGCTTACTTTTGTGCTATAACATAATTTTTTCTTGGCTTTTATCACTTCCACTTCCTCTACAGTAGTCTACAGATGTACACAAACACAGTTGAGTTGGCCGAGTTAGGAGTTTTCAATAGGGAATTTGGAGTTAAGACAGCCTTGGTCCTGCTAAGTAGAGACCACTGTTGTGAGAGGATAAAAACAGCTAGAAAAGAAAAGAACAAGGCAAAAGAGGAGAATGTTTGTCATAATTCTAAAACTTTACGAGAATGGAATAATACGCTTTCTTTCTCAAGACCAGGTTTACTTTGTGCTGTACAAAGTCTAAGAAGAAGTCTAACCGACACACACCGACACTGTGCACACATGCTAAAACGATACAACATAACAAGAAATTGATGCACTTATAAATCCTTACAAATTTATAGTCCTTTCCAAAGTCAACGTTGACCCATGACTACTTCGGTTCTGTTTGAAAGTTGACGGCCATCCAGTACTTTCAGATCTTCGCCGCTCGTGAGTCGCCATCGTTAATTTCTTTTTAAAATGTGTGACTGGCAAACTGCTCGATCTATCAGCAACTCAAACAACAAGCATTAGGTTTAGACAGAAACGAAACTAGGCTTCTTGGATTTTTCATGAAATCAGGCTTAGATTCTATATGGACTTCTAAAATTAAACAGTTTGCCTTGACAATACAAAAAAAAAATCAATTCCGATTATTTAAAAATTTGTTCAATTTTTTGCTTCTAGCAAGTTCAGTCAAAAGTCACTGAGAAGCTTTACAAAAACATAAGCAAGGAAAAAATCCAGCTTTTAAGTTTCTTGGCTCAAATACAGTACAAACTAAACACCATGATAGCATCTCTTCATCGTTCATCACGCTTTTTGCTCCAAATCTAAACACAAACACTATACATTGTTGTACACCGGTACACCGGGTCGGGTACAGCCAACCCAACGCCCTACAGTCAACAAAGAACTGGGTCCTCTCTCTTGATGTTCCTCTTGATTGCCTTTTTTCATAGTACGGTATTTATAAGGGCTTTCATTTATAAGATGGTACTTAGACTAGACTAGAGAAATCTGTCTGGAGCAGAAGAAGGGATGGAGAGCAGAACTGAGAGGTTTACTTTAGTGTCTTTAACACGTTAAATTCTTCAATTGATTTTATTCCCTTTTCCGTAACGAGCGACCACTGTAAATCTAGATCTGTCTAATCTAGATATCTAGATTTTCGTAAGAAAGTGGCTATTCTCACCCGCCCGGAAGTTCTCGCAAGATCAACTTTTCCCCTCTTCTCTCTCTCTCTCTCTGTCTCTTTCTGAATACTGTCTATCGGTGTGGACGATCAAATTGACCAAAACAAAGTTAAAAAATGATGTTAAAACACAAAAGTATATTAATTTGGTTGTCTACAAAGATGCTACAGCTATTTAACTTTTCGAATCAAGCCGAACTACGCGGGTCGCCATTTTGTTTTGCCCGGAAATTCTCGCGCTACTCCTCTGTCTCTTTCTCTCTCTCTTTCCACTGCCCACAGACAAAATTGTACGCTTTTAGTAGGCTACAGTTGTAATGGAGCGTATGTTCACGGCACAGAATTCTACAATTTTTCTATAATCACAGTGTAGAATTCTGTGGTTTAGGGTGAACGCAAAATTTGGTGAACGCGCACCGGGTGAGAATAGCCACAAGACTCGCCTGCACTATTCTCACTCCGGGTGAGAATAGAGGTGGCCTTTATACTCGATGGCTTCCAAAGTCATGATGGAAGACCGAAAACCACTGTCAGTGTTCATATGACAAAATTACGGCACTTTGCTCATTTTTAGGCCCAGTTCAGGCGCTTTTTCGGTAGTTCCCACCCCGCAATTGTTATTCACGGGTTTTGGCCCCAAGAGTAGGGGGGTTCCAGGGGGGCTTGTCCCCCTGACCCAATAAAAATAGGAAGGGGGGTTTCAAGGGGGCATGCCCCCCTGAATTTTATCATAATTTAATGTTTTAAGGTTTGATATCTTAGCTCACCGCGAATCAAACGTATCGATCTAGATCTAGATTTAGATCTAGATCTAGATGTAGGTCAAATAAGGGGGGTGGGAACTACCGAAAAAGCACCAAAGTTTTGAAGGTCTGAGTCGGGGATTAGATCTAGATCTAGAATCTAGATATAGATCTAGAATCTAGATCTAGTAGACTTTGGGAATTTAACGTGCTAAAGTATAAGATCACCATCTGAGAAACCGTTCCAATTGGGTAGCGATATTTTGACGGCATGCCGTCTGAAAATCGTAGTTGATATTTCCACGGCATGCTGTCTGAACATCGGAAGTGATACCTATTATGCCGTCTTGAGTCTAAAGACTAAAGATCGGAATTGATATTTTGACGGCATAGAGAGGCTCTGCTTGAAGTGTATCAATGCAAGAATTGGGTTTGTTTTCCAGGCGACGAGTCGGGTGATCAAACCTACCCGACCCAACTCGATCCCATCCGCAAATGGGCACCCTACTACTACTGTTGGAAAAAAACAAAACAGTCTTCTCTCCATTTTGCTTGCACAAAATAAATTGTACATCTCTCACTCTCGTTACAATCACACAAAATATTTTGAACATTATTGTCCTTAATGCACAAAATGATAGAAAAGGATACATTGTTAACTAAACATACTGGTATCTTAAATTGTATCTCAATGATAATGCGTTACTTTATGGAAAAGAGATTTATAGGCTTTATTATAATTTATACAAATAGTTCGGACGTTCTGATTGGCTGAATTTATGTGCCGTGGAATTATAATCACTTCCAATTTTTTGACGGCCTGCCGTATAAATGTCCACTTCTTTCTGTTCCAATTCCATTAATGAAAAGTTTCAACTACACTTGAACAGGTTCTCGAGATCTATTCTTTTACTTTCCCTCCCGTCTCACTCTTAACTAGATCTAGATATCTAGAGATCTACCAGATTTCTCTTGATGTCCATTTTCTGCTACACATTTATTGGCGCTGAACACGAATATCGACTAGATTCTTGATCTAGATCTAGATCTATTTCCGTCGCAAAATAATAGAACAGCCTTGATGTAATAAAATATTGGCCGGCTCTATTTCTCTGAACGCTCGGGAAAATAAACTTGAACTCTATTTCTCATAACGGTTTATTATGTTCTCCGTTCTCGAGATTTGTAGGTTATTTTTGCAAATGAAGGAGTGGCCAGCGCGTGCGCATGTGTGTGTGTGTGTGAATGTGCATGTGTGTGTGTGTGTATAGGTGTGAACCGGGGTGGGGGTGGGGGTTGTTTATATGAAAGGATTTTAGTTTTTGCTTTGGGGGAGACTTAATGCAAAAAATAGGTTATTGCCAAGGTCGAGCAGTCTTGTTTTCTCGCAGTACCTTTTGAAGGCATTTTCAAGAGTAGAAGGCCTATAGTCCGGGAATGCTGCTCCAACCACAATTGAACTTCAATTTGAAGTATCTGAATATTCAGACATTTAAAAATTCTCTAGCTCTAGAAATTGAGTTCGATGCAAAAAAATTTATGCTTCCTCCCAGTCCTCGCAGAATGGCAGAATGAAAGATGACGCCGAAATCTCTCAAATTTAAAAAAATCTCGAGATTGGTTCAACAGAAACGGTTTAGTAAAGGTCAAGTTTATTTTCCCGAGCGTTTGGAGAAATAGTCACTTCGTGAAATTTATCTGATGGTTTTTAATCGAGCTTTGTCACGCTAAGCCTACTTATGCAGTAATTTCCGAGACTTCTATGAGACCAATCACAGTGTTTCCCCCTGTTTTGACCCATAATTTGATGTTTTTCAGTTGGGTTTGAAATTTTCTTGAAAATAATTGATTTTCGACCATTTAAAAGTGGTTATAATGTGTGTGATCTCCTGCAGCAAAAAATACTGCATTTTAGACCCCCATAGCTTTGCATCTCTGTGTGCGGGAGGGAAGGTAAAAATTTATAGAAGAGTATTAGATCTAGAACCTAGTTTCCTTGTCAATATTAATATTGAATTGGTCTGACTTATATAACATATATTTAATTAGATATGATATTTATGTCATTTATTTAATGTCACTAAGTCATTGTCATTATAAGTACAGTAGTAGTTACTTAGTAAGTACAGTTGAGCATGGATTATTACTGGGAAGTGGCTATTCTCACCTCGGGTGAGAATAATTAAAGGAAGTGGTTATTCTCAGCCCGGGTGAGAATAACCTATAAATGTCTCGCTATTCTCACCCCTTCCTTCGTTTTACCAGAAATGACCCAAGAGGGATCCGGGCTGAGGTTACCAGGGCTAATACTGCACAGGATCGTGTTCGTGTCCGAATAGTCACAGTTATTGTTGTCAGATTGGAGCCGGATCCCCAAAATTTGGGTCCTGGGTCGCGTCTGGCCTGGAGAATTTCATTTGACTCTCTGGCTCTTTTTTGTCTTATTAAAATTATTGAACTTCTTAACACGATTTAACGCCTTCGCTCATATATATATTGTCTGAATAATTTACAACCCTTCTACCGTCATGCAAGAGCTTGAATTTGAATAGTTTCGATGGTCCCACATCCCGCTCACTAGCGTCGTTAGTGAGACATAATAATTTTTTTTACAGGACAGTAAATGTTTTTACATGATAAATATTAATATTCCCTTTGTTGTTCTAAGATCTGATTTAGCAAAGATCTGGTTAAGATGATCATCTGTTTCAAAAGTCTGCATCATAATTTTCCATATCCCATATCCCGACTTTAATTCTGAAAGAGCGCTCCTTCATTTCATGGGATGCAATGCTTGAAGCAGGCCGAACTATTACAATAAAAAAAAAAAAGATCAACATCACTGTCAATGTCCAGGGGAGGGGTGAGAATAGCGGGTCATGAGTTATTCTCTAGTTGTTACTCCATCCATGGTAGTATTTTGTGTTGTAGATGGTCAGGGTGGTGTAGGTGTGAATCAGAAATCTCACCACTGTTTGAAAGTGCTGAAGTGTCGTGTCAGCACGGAATCTCTCCTCACCTGGGTAGCCAGAGGTGTAAAATTAATTGACCTCTTCCTGCCGCCCTGATCATACAGCTAACCGAGAGAAAAGTTCCTGGAATTGTTTTTTATGTGCTTGGCATGGGTGGCATCAGCATTGGTTGATTTTTATTACTTGCGAGGTGGAGCCGTGGGGCTGAGGGTTTAAACAAAGATGTTTAATCATTTCTGTTTTTAATTACGATTACGATAGTCCTATTAGATGCAAACACTGGTAACAAAGTGTAAGACTGATGCATGATACCATCATCAAAGAGGCTAGAATAGCATTTATGAGGTGTGAAATTTTGACCACTACTTGTCGACTGGACAGGAAACTTTCGTTCGACCCACTGCATGTGAAGCCCCCTCCTTATCCCCCTAAATTCCCTCGTCCAAGACGAAAAGTTTTTGAATTTTGAAAAGCCCATTCAAAATTTTCCTCACAGTTGTCTCGAATTCAAATTGTCGTGCGGGCACATTAGAAAACAAACTCCCCCATCATCATTGAGAGTATCAGCTTACATGAGCCCACCAGGCTGGCTCCTGCATTACTTGATGCACACTACACACACTGCCAGTATCAACATATTATTGCACTATTACCTGTATATAGTGTGTGTAAGGTGCTAGAACTTTCTTGAATCTAATGATGTGAGGGTTGGGGTTGGTGCTGGGTAGTGGGATATGATTGAAGACAGTAGTGTGATACTGCATTGGGCCCTTGTGTGAATTTATGTTTGTGTGTGTATGGTTTTATGTGAATGAGAAGGGTGGACTGGAAAGTGATTACACTGTCAGAAGAAGAAATCATCTCCGCTCATATTTAGTTTCATTAGTTTAAAAAAATTCATAAGTGATTAATACTGTGTACTTTGTTTAGGCCTGATTTAACTTTTAGCCAACTTGCAATTGCATTTCTCTTTCCAGATGGGGAGACAGGTTGTCTGACTGACTAAGTTTTGAGACAACATGCATTGCATGTACAAACAGATTCACCCATCAACGGGCATTGAGCATTGTATATTTGCTCACTTCTTCAGCTGGGAGGAGAAAAATCTTATTATTGCTGGTGTGAATCAGCTGCATGTGTATAGATTAAACTCAGAATCAGAGGTAAGTTGGAGGAACTGAGGATCACATTTAACTGAAAGATGCATGCCTCTCAGTCTTTGTTTGTGAGTGAGAGGAATGCTGTGTATGTGTGAAATGATAATCATCTGATATATATGTGAGGCATTGTGGTGAAATCAGGCGCTTATCAAATTTAAGAAACTAGAAGAAAAAGGCATTTCGACCAGTTTGAAAATTTTTATCGAATTTTTGTCTTGTGGCTTAACAACTTTTAAGTTCATATGAAAACACATTTCCATGTGAATTTTAATGAAAAATGTTGTTTAAAAGCACAAAATATGGAATTTTCAGTTTTAAAGGACTCAAAGTTATTGAAGTTACCAAACTTTTGCGGCCATTTTCTCTCTAATTTTACCACTGAAACCAGGCGACCCCACCTCCTTTAATCGCAAATATCTCGACTTCTATTCAAGCTAGATGGACATTTAAAAAAAAAAAAAAATCAAGACAAATGATATAAGCTTTCAGATGATATCAATCACTCCACATGCCCAAAAATTGACGAGCGTCTGATTCCACCACGTCGGGACACATATGTAAAGATGCCTCATGTTGCCACAATGAAAGAAATGTTTCCCTTGTGAGCTTTTGACTCCCCTTTCCTCAATTCTAAGTGTTTGAGCACCTCTATGTTACATTGGGAATGGGGACGAGAGGAAGGGTGGGGGGAGGGATGGATGGATGAGAGTATGGTACAGAATCATGGGATCAAGGAGTGGCTTTCTGATGTTCTTAAAATATTCTTTTATTTTAATACCCCAGTCTCAAATTTATTTTGTGTAGAGATATTTGTACTGATTTGAAGTATTTTTCATCTGTTATCTGTTTGGGCTACTAATGGACGGTTTACACTTGTTGCTGATAAAAAATCGTACATAATTGAAATGATATTTTAGTGTTGAACAAGCACTGAGTCTTATGTGGTATTGTGTTATTGAAAAATATTTGAAACTTTTTAGAATTTCCATTTGCTTTTCATTTTGTAGGAAAAGCCAGATGGGTCATGACTATTTGATATCATTTATCTGTGTTGAAAACAGAGAAAATTATAAGTAGTTTGATGTAGGAAAAAATGTGAGGAATAAGAGCTATTGGGGGAGTTTGCAGTTTACACAATAATCAAGGGAACTTGCTCAGTTGACAATGTTTGCTACCCGAACTTGACTGGCCAGTGAAATGTACTATTACCCTTTTGCTTTATTTTTATTCACAGCTGGTGACCCCAGATGGTATACTGAAAGAGCCGACAGAGCTAAGTGGTGAGTTTTTAATTGTTTGAGTAACATTGTAAGTCTGAATTGAATTGAATGTTTGGACTTTGTCTGTTTGATGCATGTGGCATTCTTACTGTGCTCAGTTTAGTTAGTGTTTTCGACATGGATGATCATTTATACTATGAAAGATTAGTTAATAGTTATCCATTGATTTACAGTTGTTGCAAGATATCTATATCAATATCTTGTTCTATCTTTGCTTCAGATGATGAGAAGACACGGCTTGAATGCTTGGCTTCGTACAGTCTACATGGGAACATTCAGTCCCTAGAGGCTGTCAAACTAAGTGGAGCACACAGAGATGTTATACTGTTGAGTTTTTCAGATGCCAAGGTTAGCAGTCAATTCAATTGTTTCTTTTTATAAATTTACATTTCAATTTGTTTTGAGGAAACTTATTTCAGTCTTTATCTTTAGTGTGGATAGTTGGTATGCACTGTGGTATGATCTGCGTCTTTTGTTACATTTCCATAATAGTTTGGTCTTAGCCTGTTTCTTGTGAAATGTAACAGCGATAGTACTAACTCACTGCGTCATGCATCACTTTTCATAATCATGGGTCTCAATCTTCCGCTATTTAGCGGATTTCTGCCACTGACTTTTTCTCCGCTAAACTCTTATAAAGCGACAGCAGACCAATCAGAAAATTTTTCCAGTAATGCGCCACCACTTTCTGTACGTAATTAAGATTGTAAGTATTTTGTAAGTGACTCTTTTACTTGATGTTATCTTCCAAACCCTCAAATTGGTATGAAATAACCTTGCTTTGATAAGTTGTTTTTTTTATTTCAGTATTATGGGGTTAAACAGTATAATAATAGTGGGTGTCTCGCGAAAATGGTCTTCTGTCGCGATCACGCGGAATGTTCTTCCTTTTTTAAAAATTTTGAGTTAAGACCCATGATAATAGCATATGGTTGAGTCCTTACACTAAGCTGTAGCTTTGCAACTCAACGACATTTTTGTGTATTTTTCATTTTGAGTGTTGAGGAACTGGTGTAATAGCTGTGGTCTTTTCGCTTTGAACCGTCAAGCTATGAGACTCCTCTTTGTCTCTTCCAGTGTTTATTCACCCTCTCCGAGTGGCATGGACTTAAACCATTCTTAGTGGGTGATTGGGGCTTGCTCTGTTATGGTTTGCTCCTATTTTTCTTTCAAATATTTGTCATTCTTATCTCTGCTCCTTTTTTTTGTGCTTACTACTCTTTTATACTATCTCTAATCTTCAGCACTTATGTGACCTAACTGTGTTTCAAGTGCCATAAAACATTTTTCTAAAAAAAAATTTTCTTTTTAAACATTCTTTTCTGGTTTAATCTCATATTAATTGCCCTTCAATAAGGTCAAACTTTCTGTGGACTTGGCTACATCTTTCTAAAAGATTTGTTTATGTTCGTCTAAAAAAAGTTTCCTTCCATCCTCAGCTTTCAGTGGTGGAGTATGACCCCAGTACTCATGACCTGAAAACCTGCTCTCTCCATCAGTTTGAGGAACATGAACTAAGGGTAAGCTGTTTTGAGTGGTGCCAAGGTTTTGGGCCAGAATGTTGCTTTTACAGATGGTTTTCAATGCTGATAAAGTTACGATTTTTAACAATGTAATTTATCGTTTTAGCTTGGTTGCAAAATTTGAATGGAAAACATTTTCAAGTGAGCCGACATGATTATAAGGTCATTGTGGTCGGGACAACTTGTGCATTGCTTTACTTTTAATAAATCATCCCCACTCTTCATTCACATGAATGATTGAAACTAAGGGGACTTTCCCTCCAAATACGATAGGCTTTTAATTGCTATTATGAGACTCATACTCACAGCTGTGTGTTCTTTTCTTTTCTCTAAGTTCAGATTTCTCTTTGTGCTTGTGTATATCATTATGTTTGCATTAGCGTCCAACTTTGTGAGTGTACATGTGCCAGTGTCATTGCTTTCCATCACATTTGTGTGTTTGTGAAGGCTGATGATCCATCTCTTACCTCTTTTCTGCCCTGCTTCAGGGAGGCTACACAACCACCACCCACCTGCCTGTGATCCGAGTGGACCCTGATGGCCGCTGTGCTGGGATGCTCATCTACGGCACTCACCTGGTGGTGCTGCCCTTCCGTAAAGAGGTCGCCATGGATGAGCTGGACGCTCCCTCGGGGGCCATGGGAAAGTGAGTTGTGCATGTCTGTGAAAGCTTGTCTGGAGTTGTTTTCACATGCTTCTTGTGTGTTTAACTCGCTCAGTTCGGTGTGGGTGCTCTGGTGTGGTTTGCTCCTCCTTTCCTATCAAACATCAACCATTCTTATCTCTCTTAGTTTTTTTTATCTGTTAATCTCTAGTAACACCTCTAATCTTCGGTAACCTTACATGACCTATTTGTTTTGCAAGCACCGCAAATCTGTTTCTACAACTAAAAAAAACCCCCACCCAGCTGTCTTATGCGTAGTGATAAATTTTGTTAATTGTGTTTGTAAATAAGTTGTGGAATTTTCATTTGGATTTGCTGCAAACTACAGCCTGGGCACAAGCTTCCCCTCTGAAATTGTAGTGGTCATCATTCATATCAGAAGGTTCATCTTAAAGTAGGTTGTTTGTGGCTTTGAGTTGTTGTTCTGTATGTACATGTCTTTCTCTGACATAAAGTTATACTAATTTGTTTTGAAAGTGAGTGTAGAGTAATACTGATTTGATGATAGGAATTAATTTAATGTAAGTAAAAAAGATGCTCTTTGCATCAAATGCAGTATACTATGGTATCTCCTAAAATGCTGATCTTGAATTCATATATCGTGATTTTGTTAGTTTTTGATAATTTATCATTAATAAAGAGTCTCTATGAGTTATTTAGTGACATATACACTTGGTATGTTGATATTTCAGATCCCCTATTATGTCGTCATATATCATTGACCTGAGAAAAATGGATGAGAAGATCATCAATATCTTGGACATTCAGTTCTTGCACGGCTACTTTGAGCCAACTGTTTTCATCTTATATGAGCCCTTGGCAACGTGGTCCGGGTAAGTGTCACCTCCATTTTCATTGTCGCTAGCTTGTTTGTTTGTAGAGAGGGAAATACAGTACAGAGCTATCTTGCCATTTTTCTTTTTTACTCTACGATGTCTTTCTATCATCATTCTTCTTCACAAAATTCCTTTCATCTGTGGCTGAAATGTGTTTTTGTGTCTATGAGTTAGTTGTTGGGAATCTGTTGGTCTAAAAATGGCATCTTAGTTTTATTTCCCCACTGGTGAACCATTTGTGTTGTTGAGAAACTCTGGGGTAAGGCTTATGATACACTTGTATTCAATTAGTTCCTGTTAATGGTCAAATTATTGTCAATTTTGTTTGTTTGGAAAAGATGCCATATTTAGTAGGCTGTTAAAATTTAAAACCCATGACCCATGAAGGTTTTGATTTGGTAAAAAATTTCACAAAGTGTTTAGATAGTGTGGGTCTTTGTATTTTTATAATGAGATCATTGTAGTCCATGAAAATGTCATGGTGGTTTTTATACAATAGAATTGTTGAAGACTCAGCCTTAGTATTTTGATAAAGAGTTGGTCTCCAAATTTCACTTCTTGTTATAAATTATTTTTTATTTTGAAGTCTTTGAATTATTTCATTTAGTAGAAATGAAACGACTGGAATTCAAAGACAATCTCTTTATTGTGAGAAATAGTTGACTCGTGAATCCACATCAATATGTTTTCACTCATTTTAAATTTGAGCGCTGTTGAGCGAGGTATCATAGTTTGTGAAATAGTTATTTCTCTACCTAATTTGCACTGATTTTTGTACAATTTCAATGACCCGCAGCCGCACAGCTGTGAGAACAGACACATGTAGTATCGTGGCCATCTCACTCAACATCCAGCAGAAGGTTCATCCCATCATCTGGTCCCAGGCCAACTTGCCCTTCGACTCTTTCAGCGTTTGTGCTATACCCAAGCCCATCGGTACGTTCTAGTTGTAATAAAGAGAATATTGATAATTGAGTCCTGTGGAAATAAATTGTGACATGTGGGCCAGGTAGAGATGAAAAATCAGTGGAAAGTTGACATATCTTTAGCTTTTTTTGTTTGTTTTTTTTCCCAGGAAATGTGGCTCAAAATTGTTGAATACTATTTTCATCGTCTCTCAAGATGAATGCATGCCAATATAAGTGATGTTTTATTTTTTTAAACTGTAAGTTTGAATTGTCAATAGTGTCTGTATTTTCCTCAATACGTAGCGATTGAGTTCTGACTGGTTGTGCTAGGTTGAGGAAAGAAAAAAAATCTTCATTTTACTTTCTGTCTTTCCAACAAATAAATCTAGTAATGCAGCCTTTGCAAATTATAATGAAATATGCATTGTTTCAATGCTCAGGTGGAGTGATGATCTTTGCCGTGAATTCGCTGATGTACCTCAACCAAAGTGTACCTCCCTTTGGCGTCTCCCTCAACAGCATTGCTGACTCATCTTCAGCTTTTCCCCTCAGTAAGTTACTATTACAAACACTGTATAATGACATTCCTACAAAAAACATACTATGTTATATAATTTATTATCAGTATTTTGTAAGTATTTAGAATGCAATATGCTTCCATAATTTCCTTCTGTGGATATAGTATTCTGTTGTTTTTTTAATATCTTGATTGGTTTTTTTGTTTTTTTTCATTCTTAGCATTTAGTTGTAAGTCGTTTTAGGGCACTCTTGGTAGGTTTTACATCTTTTACTGTATATCTCTTTTGTTTTTCATCTGTGTGTATTGCTTTCCTGCACTTCATGATCATTACAATCCTGATGTGTTTTTCTTTACCTCAAACAAAATATGAATTGTTTCTGGTACACGTTGGGTTCTTTTAACTAACGAATAATGTACTATGTTGAACTCTCCACAGGAAACTTCAAACTTCTTTTCAAATTGTTAACGTTGTATGTGGTTGAATGCATTTTCAGATTTTCCTTTTTTAATATGACTTTGTAATCTTTTTTTGGACACCATGGTAGTCACACAAGGGTGAAACATTTGTGTTCTAAAATTTTGGTAGTAACTGATATCTTGTGAATTATGTTTTTGTTAATTGTATGATATTCCTTTCTCCAACGTGTTGCTTATTTATCATTGTTTCAAATGCTTACGTATTGAAATAAGGCAGGAGTAGGTTTATGCCTCATTATATATATTATGCCAGCACCAAACATTCTGTCCTTTGTCCCAGTTTGCCTAAGGTCCTCTTTGTTAGCAAACAGATGTTTTAAAATGATTTCTCTGCGAGATTCCTACATCACAAAGGATAAAACTTAGTAATTATCTCATAAAATAAAACTAAAACTTGGAGAAGTTTTCAAAAAAACTTTTAAACTTTGATCTACTAAAATTGATGATTTTCTAGCCAATGATACCTAGGGTGTCTATAACGCCTTTTTTTGTTTTGTTTTGCAGAAGCCCAAGAAAATGTCCACTGTGCTTTAGATTGTGTTCGCCATGCCTTAATTTCCAACGACAGACTTGTATTATCTCTCAAAGGTGGTGAACTGTGAGTATGGTTTTTGTGGATCTGTACTTGTTGAGAACCTTGCGTGCACAATTTTACTACTGCTCCCTTTATAAAAATATTGATGATTGCTAAGCCGGCGTTTTTAAGTTTTATAGTGGAGGGTTGGGGAGAGTATGAATTTAAGACTTGAATGAAGAGAAGAGATGCACTTATTTCAGTTTTTAAAAGTTTGTCATGGTGAATGTTGGTTTTTTTCCCTTATAAACGGCCTTATTAGATTGATACGGCTGTAAAAGTCTTACCTGTATCTCCATCATTATACATGTTTAGTTCTTCAGTCTAGATAGTTTTCTATTTGAACTGAAATATATAATACTGAACACGATGGTTTAATGGATTTCAGTTGTATTTCATGATAGCCTTGATAAATTTGTTCTGTCCGCCTGATAAGAAATTTCTTGAATTAAGTTTCTGCAAGCTTTTATGGGAAAGAAAAAGGAGGTAGCTGGTTCTGTTTATTTTGAGAGTGTTTGTATATACAAAGCAGTAGTAATACAGTATAACACGGGCAGGTCGAACCGAACACAAAAAACTTGTAATCATGCATCCGCCGAACTGTGCCTGAGGTTCCCGTTTTTCTTCTTCTTTATCTTTGTATAAGAATGACTGTAAATGGCATATATTGCACTCTATCCAGCTCCACCAGATGAGGAGCTTTCTCAACTGTGCATTTATTACATACACGCAAGGACAGTAGTGAAAACAAGACACATCAGGGCATGCTCACAAACTTCAGCTAAGACTTAAACAAAAATATGCTTTCAATCTACTGTTGCTCAACCTTTTTGTTGACCCACCCACACATGCGCAATGCTACAAACCTCTCGTCTTTCATTCTCCAGTTACGTCCTGACTCTGGTCATTGATGGTATGCGGTGTGTCCGTGGCTTTCACTTTGACCGGGCAGCATCCAGTGTCCTCACCACCTGCGTATGTATTGCAAACAGTTTCTAAAGGGGGTGGAGGGGAGGAATTGGTTGTATGTGAGTGGTTGGTGGGTGCTCTAGCATGGTGTGTTCCTTCTTTTTTATTAAACATTTGTCATCCGTATATCTCCCTTTCTTTTGTGCTTGTTACTCTCTTGTAACACCTTAATCTTTGGCACTTATAATATGACTTAATTGTGTTGCAAGTACTGTAAGACTCTTACTAAAACAAAAGAATTGGTTGTATTTGAGAATTAACTTTTTTTTTTTTCCATTATTTTATTTTTGCTTTTCTTGGATATTTTGGCAAAAGCTTATCTATGGTTTATTGCTTTTTTAATGTATACATTTCATACAATTTCTGTTAAGAGACAGACATTGGTTGGCGCTCATATGACCTTAGCAGTTGTGAGCGCCGTAAAACCCCATACTACTACTACTACTACTACTACTACTACAGACATTGGTTGTGTGAGAGAGAGAATGTTCTCTCATTTATTTTCTTTTGGTTTTTCTATTTTAGTTAGGGCATGTTTTCAAATGCTTAGAGATGAACTGGATCAATTAACATAATTTGGTTAGATTTGTACACATTTATGCTGTTCCTGTTTTTACTTTTTTTGTAATTTTTTCCCCTTGTGATTGTTGCTAATGTTGGACACATTCAGGATACTAATATTTGTATCTTAGACCAATATTAAACATGTAACTAGTAATTCCTGTCTGGTTTTATAAGACAAAGTGTGATTTTGATCTTTTTTTATTGATTAGATAAGTTTGTATATGTGTAGCATTTCTAGTGTGTTTACAGGTGTTGTGTTATATGGTGTGGTCTGTTTTGCTTTAACTGAATTTTGCGGATTTTCTTTATCATTGTGACATATTTCTTTCTGTAGATAAGTCAAGTTGTCAATGTACTAAATTTTTTTCGACCTTGAGACGTCACTGCACAAAATTTTTGTGGTATACCTGTACTCATTTTTCTTGTATTTCAGATGTGTGTATGCGGAGACAGCTATCTATTTTTGGGTTCTCGCTTGGGGAACTCGCTATTGCTCAAGTACACAGAAAAGTCCTCGGGGACAGTCATACAGGCAGAAGAGAGGCGCTCAGGAGGACCTGTTATCAAAAAGAGAAGGGTGGAAGGTTTGGAACAGTTGGGTAAGTTGAGAGACTGCCTGTGTTGTGTCTTTATTTTAAGAGAGTTTGTAGATTTGTAGATTTCTTACTGAATAAAGTAGCCCCGAAATGGAGAGCTGTGGGAAAGGACAGGACAAGAATATAGAAGTTTAAATAGGACTAAGAGAGTGGCGATGGATGGGACACACCCTCAGAAAGCCCAGCGGAAACATCACAAGACAGTCGCGACAGTGGAACCCACAGGGAGCACGAGGCATGGGTAGGCCACGGGAAACATGGAGGAGATGCGTGGAAATGGACATGAGAGAGATGAGGCTCACATGGAACGAGCTTGAAAAGATGGCCCAGGACAGCTTGTATATGGCTTATACCCTGCAAGGGGTGAAAGGCATTGATGACGATGATAAAAATAGCCTTACTTGTGGCCACGAGGTAAGTCCCAGGCATATGGGACACTGTTGGCTGGAGGTGGAGAAGATCACCCAGAATGAGACAGGTAGAGAGCCCTTCCTGGCGGCCTATACCCAATACCAGGATGAAAAAGGCGAATTATGATGATAATGACTGGTGGACATATTTGTAGATTATTTTAGGATGATGTAACATCGGAGAGATATGTGTAACTACATACAAATGTTATTTTTCCAAGAACTGACTTTTATTTATAATGCTTTCATTTTGTCTCTCCTCCTCTGCCTTTTTTTTGTGTAAAGTTTGCTTCCTTGCTCACGAGACACTCATGTTTGTTTCTTCTGTGAATGTGTACTGTGCATTATCTCTTCAAAATTTAATTTTGTTTACCTGTTCCTGAATGTTTTGATTGGTGTGTATCAACAGATGTGCTCAATTGGAGAAAGTTGATTGTGTTTTGATGTTCTTTTGCTAAAGGTTCATGAATTCAGAATTACTTTTAAGCAGAAAAGCACACATGGTCTACTTTTGTATGTTCTGTTCTTCTATTTGTTACTTTGTGCACCTTTTTTTAATACTGCAGGATTTGTAGACGCTAGATATCTTTATTTTTCAGCATCGGACGTCACAGAGATTGAGAATGTTGATGAGCTAGAAGTGTATGGTTCCATAGACAATCAACCAGGAACGATGATTGCTTCTTATACTTTTGAGGTAAAAAATGTTTCTGATTATTTCTGATTGACTAGCTATCGTTGCTGTTGCAAGAAAACTGAGTAACTGTTAAGGGCTGGTGGGACACCTAGAAATTGTGTTTGGGTGTCAAATTATTCAAATTGGGGTTATTGCATATTATAGTACCTGGACATTTCCTGAGCAATATCCAGAAACGTCTGGGAGCCTTGCCACACCCTAGAGCTGTTTTTTCTTTCAGGTTTTTCTGAGAAAGCACACGTCATGTTTCTCCAGCCTTTTCTTACCTTTATCGGCTGTTTTCTCACAATTCCATTTTCTCACTCACTATCCCATTTTTCTGCTCTGGTACATGTTCAATTTCAATGTAACTTTCACTGGATACCAACAGCATCTAGTTCTAAATTTTGACCCGTTGAATTTTTTATTGATGGAGTAGTTTTTGATTTATGGGCTTAGAAAGCATGAATTTTCCTTTTTTTTCACTTTTTTTGCAACAACGCAATTGTAGGTGTCATAAAATAAAAACTAAAGCGTGTATAAAAAATTAAACAAACCAAATTTAAGAGCCACATATTTGCTGCTGGCAGGCCAAATTAGAAGTGAATCAGTTAATAAATAAGGGAATAAAATGGGATTGAAAAAGGTAAACAAAATCCTATATGGCCGGCGTTTCCATAGCAACCAATTTACAATATACTTTTTGGACTATTGATTTCAAATCCCCAATAACATTCAATGCCCCACAGCAAATATGGGCATTCTAGGCCTTGTAATAGCCAAAATAGACCTTAAGTAGAGTCAAGTATTTTTCTTTTGACAGAAACGTTGTGCTTGTGTTTGTAAGCGTAAGTACTTTGAGGTTTCATGTTCGGCCTCTATGCCTTTGATTAGGGATGTGGATTTTTTGGTGAAAATTTGAAATTTGATTTTTAGATTCCCCATGTAAGAGGATGTATTTTTGGAAGTGCCTTGGTTTTATGCAGTTGGAAATGGATACCTGTTTGTAGAATTGAAGTATAAAAATGAAAATGAATATATTAATTATCATCAATCCCTAGCAATATGGCATAACTCTGACTGAGTTATGCGAAAATGCAACTAGCCTTTTATTTTGTTTGGTGGTACTATATATATTTATTTCTCTGTTCAGATGCTCTCAAAAAACCTATATTGTTCAAGACTTATTAAGCTCCATGTAAAACTTTTAAACTTTCACGGTGTCCTCAGGTCTGCGACAACATCTGGAACATCGCGCCGTGTGCACAAGTGGCAATGGGAGAGCCGGCCTTCCTGTCGGAGGAGTACAGCTCTCACACTGACCCTGACCTTGAGCTGGTCACTACGTCAGGTCATGGCAAGAATGGCGCCATCTCTGTGCTACAGGTTTGATATCTTTTTTATGTTATATGGTTCTGTCAATGTTATTCAGGACATTATTTGCAAACAGTTTATGGTAAAAAAAAAAGGACCTTTTTCTATTATGGTAGTGGTGTCATTTGCCAGTTTCTCAGTAGTACAGACGTGCTTTACTTATCTGTAAGAAATAAAAGACACATGCCTCTGATGTATAACAAAAAAAGATACAGAAGGTAGTATTTACCATCATCCTCCTCCATTAAACTCCTACTATCTCAAGCATTAGGTTTTTCTATGACCTTTAACCCATTGCACCCGAGCTACGAGTATATTCGTAGCTGCTGCGTGCTTCCGTCCACCAGTCCACAAAATCGAGTCCGAACCACTTACCAGGTTTCTATTGAGAATAATAGGTCGCTTGTAGCTTGTAAAAACTTTTGCTAGCTTGTTTCGATCCAGTTTTTCACCAAATACGAGTTAGTTTGTTGTTTTGCCACGCAAATCAGGGCAAGAAAACGAACACTAAAATCTCCATGGACAAGAAGAAGAAAAAAACAGACACTAAAAACAAGTGTTGCGGCTATTTTTGTGTTTGTTAAAATACATGAACCATGTTTTAAGTTTTGTTTTAGACATAAGGGGCAAAGAAAGTGAAAGTAGATATAAATCTAGAAAAACAAGGCGATCGGAATGATTTTAGTGCCTTGAAAACTTGGAAGAAAAGTTCGAACTAGACCATAGATTTACTATAAGTTGCTATGGTTAAATCGAGTGCCGATGAGTTGCAGTCGGACGAAGAATGTCAAAAAATAATATTGTTTTCTCTGCTATTTCCTTCATCTTTCTCTCTAGTAATATTTTTAAAAATATTTTAAGTAAAATCTACGCGAAATTTCAGCAGTTTTTTTTTTAAATTTGACAAGAGTGTCATGGCTGGTACTTTTAATTTTTGGCTTCATGACCTTTTCTTGAACACAGATACACACTTAGATGCATTTAATCAACAAATTTAGCATTTTGGTGTTGACCATAGCTCCATCCCCATGAGATTATTCTAAACACATTTGTTGTTTTTTTTGTTTTTGTTTTTTCCCCCCTTCTCAGCATAGCATCAGGCCGCAGGTGGTGACCACATTCTCCTTGTCCGGCTGTATCGATCTCTGGACCGTGTACTCTCCGTCGACCACCGCGGACGCTGAAGCTGAGGTGGAGGAGACGACTACTAAGGAAGGGGAGACAGAGACGGAGTCATCGCCGCCTCAGGTGGCCAACGGTCACGCTTTTCTGGTGCTAAGCAGAAGGGATTCTAGTATGGTGGGTCTTTGATTGAGAAGTTTTTTGGTCTCACTCATGTATTTAGCTTGTACTGTAACTTGTTGAAAAGTCATATTGCTTCATGGTTTCTTATTACTTCAAATGATTGTGTCTTGCATTTCAATATGGTTGGTGAATGTGTATAACCATACTCTGTGAAGAAACGATTAAGAACTGGTTTCATTATGGCAAAGAGTGCCATGTGTCTGTGAAATCATTGCATCATAAAGTAATGATCTCTCTTTCTCTTTCTCTCTCCCTCCTTCTTTCTCTCTCTCTTTCTCTCTCTCACACACACACTCTCCCTCCTTTTCTCTCTCTCTCTCTCCCTCTCTCTCCCTCTCTCTGTCTCTGTCTCTCTCTCTCTCTGTCTCTCTCTCTCTCTCTCTCTCTCTCTCTCTCTCTCTCTCTCTCTCTCTCTGTCTCTCTCTCTCTCTTTCTCTCTCTCTCTCTCCCTCCCTCCCTCCCTCCCTCCAAAAATCAGTTTATGTCATGTAATGAATTTTTTCCAAATGTACACTTTCTCAGGTTCTGCAGACTGGCAGTGAGATAAATGAGCTGGACCACAGCGGCTTCAGCACTCAGACTGCCACAGTGTTTGTTGGCAACATCGGTGAGAACCGCTACATCCTGCAGGTGTCCCCGACAGCCATGAGGCTTCTGGAAGGCAGTGAGTGCTTCATGCTTTTGTTTTATGTTTTAGTAAGCGTTTTATGGCACTTGCAACATGATTAGCTCGTATAAGTGCCGAGAATGAAAGGTATTACAAGAGACTAACAAACAGAAAAATAGGGAGGAGAGATAAGAACGAAAAATGTTTGATCCGAAAGAAGGAGCAAACCATACCAAAGCACCGGCCAACCATCCACACTTCATTCTTGATCAACATTGACATTTAAAGAAACTGTTTGATATTTGGTGGATAAATAGAAACGTATGCTTAAATCTAAGTGTTTGTATATGTGTGTTTGTGTGTGTGTGTGTGTATGTCTGCGTGCATGTGAGTGTTCGTGCATATGAGCATGTGTACATGCATGGATTGATGACACAGGGGGAGGGTACATAAAACATTTTCAAGCAATCAAGATTAACTGTATGTTCGTATTTTCTCTTGCAGTCAAACAGATCCAATACATTCCTGTGGATTGTAATTTACTGTTTGTCAGTATCTGCTCCTGCCAACAGATCTAACACATTACTGTAGATTGTAATTTACTGTATGTCCCTATTTGCTCTTTCAGTCAAACAGATCCAGCACATTCCTGTCGACCTGGGCTCCTCCATCCAGAGCTGCTCAGTGTGCGACCCGCACGTGGTGGTGATGGGCGTGGAGGGACAGATCATGATGTTCACACTGCGCGACGACCGCCTGGTGGGTGGGGCCAGGCTGTCCGCCAGCAAGACGCCTGTCGCTCAGGTGAGGATTGTGCAATTTGTCACAAATAGTGATGAGCACATCTCGATTGTATTTTGCATTGAATGCTCCTGAAAAAGATTTCGAAGACATGTTGCTTATATGGGTACTTTTCTAACTTAAAATACAAATTTAACGTTCTTAGTTGTTGATTTTTTAAATGTAAAGGCTCAGCTGCTTGCATTATTTGTTGGTTATTTGATAATAATAAAGATGTGGTTTAAATCGTTCCCTCATTTAATTTATATTTGAGCTTGCTGTGTTTCTAAATGTAATAATACTACTTTCTCTTCCCCCCTCTTTGTGTGTGTGTCTAAGACCTCAGTGCTTTGTCACCATTCCATTGGTTTATTATTGTACCTTGATTGTTTTCAGACTCCTCGTGTGGTTGCCGTAGCTACGTACAGAGACTTCAGTGGATTGTTCACAACAGACAACATCAGACAGGGTTCTGGTGGCTCAGGCTCTACTACCGAGAAAATTCGCCCGGCTGATAAAGTTCCCGTCTTACACCCTGTGTATGTGATTAAATCCATTTACTTCTTTTCAATTTAACTCTTTAACCATGTCTGGACGGTGGCAAAGTCCGGTAGTCGAGGTCCGTAACCATGGCTGGATGGTACCACCGTCCGATGCGAAGTTATTATTGTATTATGGTACGGGCCGAATATATAAAAGTACGAGCTAACAAGCCTTTAGTTTGACCCGAAAGTCAAAGATTAATTTATTCTATGTCTCGGTAATGCTTTATAGATCAGTTTGACATGAAACAAGCGGTTTTAAAAACGTAATATGTCGGGTCGCATTTTCACAAACACGAGAGAATAACGCGGAAACGTGATTTTAAATTGCATGGTTAAAGAGTTAACCAATTATTCTGCGTTAGTCAGTCTGTCTTTGTTATTGCGGATTCAACTGCTGAACTATGTGGGTTCTAAGTGGGTGCTCATGTGTGTTCTGCACTTTGGTTACTTTTAATTCTTATTATTGTCCTTGTCTAAAGTTTTGTTTTCTCCTTTATTTGCTGAGAGCTACAGTGGAAACTCTGAAACGGCAACCCTTTGTTGAGAAATAAAGGTGCTTTCATGGACAAATGACTGTCTCTCAGTGTCATTATAATGTAAAAACTATACAAGGGATGAAATGGGAAGTGGTCGTTTGTACAGGAAATTGTCTTATACAGGTGGCTGTAACAGCAGATTTGGCTGTACTTGTCACTGTCACAGTAGGAAAGTTGAAACTACATGTAGAATGATGGCAGTACCTTTTGTTTTGAGAAATGAAACCTGTCCGATCTGTGGACTTTGTAGCACATTTAAGTTGCCAAATTCTGATATAAACTTCTGTATTTTTTCAGTGACATTGATGATGAAGATGAGATGCTGTATGGTGATACATCGTTTGCTGCTGCCTCGGAAGATGTTAAAGTCAATGCTGAAGGTTCTGATGGGTATGTCTGATATTTGTTTTTCTATTGAGTATTAAAAAATCATCTCCTTATGTTGTATACAAATTTACAGACTTGAAAGAAATGATGCCTAATAAATTTTGTACACACCATAAGGGTTTTCCAGTCAGAAATCATGCACTAAGTGTTTTGTTTTCTAGACAGCGTTTTTTAAAAACTGACTATCAACATCATAAAATTTCAGTACTGAAATAATCAAATGTATTCTTATAATGAGACCGAGCGGTTAGGCTGCCGGATTTATAATTGTGAGACTGCTAGCTTGGGGGGTTGAAAACTCAGTTCAGATCAACATTGTGTTTGGGAAAGGCACCTTACACAAATGTTTCCATTTGGATCTGTTCTGTTGAAGATGGACCTGAAAATGGGGGGGCCTGCCTCTTAAATAACTTTATAGTATTGCTAATGCAGTTAAACCGTTTTCATTCTGCACATTTTTTTTCTTCTCACTTTTACAGGGTGAAGAAAGAAAAGAAAGAAATCAAACCCACCTCTTGGCTGTTGGTGTCAAGAGTAAACGGCCAGCTTGAGGTGAGCTTTGTTGATGTCAGTGAGTGTTTCATTAATAGTGTCTTGGGACGAAAATGCTGTTATCAGTAAAAAAAATTTTTTTTAGGAAAGCAAGGTGTTTTACTATCTGTGTTTTCAGATTTAATTTATGATGATTTTAAAAAAAAACAACAGGTTTGTTTCACCTTAATTAAGAAAAAATTTAATTGTTTCAGTAAATAACAGTGCCCTTATTTTACATTAAAAGATGTATAAAATCAAGTCAAACTGAGCCAGTATGTCCTATTTGTTACGTCTCTTTTTCTTTCCTATCAGACATTTTTTGTCCTTATTTTTCCTCCTTTTTTGTGTGTTACTATCTTGCTACACGTCTAATTTTCGGCACTTGTACGTCCTTATTGTGTTGCAAGAGCTGCATACTCTTACTTTAACTAAAATCAAGTCTCTTTTAGAGACATTTGCAGTTTTTAGGTAGGATGAAGGCATGCATTGTTCATGCTCAGGTTGAATCTAAATTTTCCTTGCGTTTGATTTTGTGGTCTCAATCAATTGACCTCCAGAATAAAAGCATTTCGATGGTCTAAAAATGTTGAAAAATTGCTTTATGAGCATCAGAATTTAAGTTTGCTCATATCCAGCTTTATTCTTGACCTGCTTAAAATCTATTGATTTCAAAGTCCTTATTGTACAGTTTGCTTTAGTAACATTTCATATCCACATATCGTTTGCCTGTTAAGTTCTTGAACTATGATTTGGCAATTTTGGAAAGTGTTCAAATATTTCTGATTTCATTGGTCTTGTCACTCTCCTGCTTATAAAATATACTTGTTGAAAGGAATTATGTCACAATATAGATTGTAAAGTGCATAGAGCAGGCTGTTCAGCAGGGATATGCTATATGCAAATGCTGTTTATTATTATTATTATTATTATTAGAAACTGTATTGTGCTTCCTAACATTGCAGATATACAGTCTCCCAGAGTACAAATTGTCTTACACTGTAAAGAGCTTTCCTCTTGGTCAGAGGACCTTGGTACACAGTGGACCCACATTTGATGCAACCAAATCAGGGTAAGGGCAGATTTACAATTGTTTCATCGCTGCTTTAAGTAAGAGGGTTCTCTGTTCCTTCCAACATCTTTTGTAGAACATTAACCTTAGTCCTCTTTCTAAGCCTCTCAAATGGGATTATTTTAAAGGTGGAAAAATGTTGCCTTCGTTGCTCAATAGGCCCCTCAGTAGTAGCTGTTTTGTTGCCAAGTATGCTAGCTCTTTGTCAGAAGTTTCACTAAAGTTAGAAAAAAATGCCTGTTATCTTCACTAGTGGTAACTCTCCTTTTTGTGCTTTTTTTTTTAGATATGTAAGAATTTTTTAAATGCTGTTTGAATATCTCCTCTCAAATAACTATTCTTGAGTGAGGGCTGACTGCTCTTCCCTCAACGCGATATATTGTTTTAAGCGAGGTGTTTGTCTTCAACTTGAGCAAAATACAATTTTCTCAACAGAACGTCCAGTGGGACATCAGAGAAGCAGTCAACTGTGGACGAGATGCCTGTGGTGAAGGAAGTTCAGATGTTTGGTTTGGGCCATAACAAGTCAAGGCCATACCTCATGGTCAGTTGTTTCTTTCTTTTTTTTTTTTTTCCTCCGAAACAAGCTATTATTGTAATGCGCTATGTGTGGTATCTTGGACATGATGAAGGTGTGCGGTGTCAGCTCTGTTGGTCTCCTATGTTAGGGTATTTTTCCTCGCCTTTGATGATTTTGGAAAAAATGTGCTCAACTTTGCAAAGTTTCTGTAGTAAACAGATACACTGTCAGTGTGGTCTTTCTGATTGAGAGTAGGTGAACCCTGTCTGCAGCAGCTTGGATATTATAGTGATTTGTTGCTTTATTCTGTCTCTCTCCTCTGCTAACCTGCAGCTATTGTGGTACAATTTTGTTGTGTTATCTGTCCTTTCCTCTCTGTTTGTTGAAATTTTGCTGTGCCTTTGCAAAGTCAGAAAAATGCAAATGTGTGTGGTTGGCAGGTGTTCTGGTGTGGTTTGCTCCTTCTTTCCTGTCAAACATCTGTCGTCCTTATCTCACCTCCTTCTTTTTTATATTTGTTGCTCTCTTGTAACACCTCTAATCTTCTGGCGCTCATATGACCTTGTGCAGTTGCGTGTGCCGTAACACCTCTACTAAAACCACCAAAAAAATGCAAATGTTATTGCAGTCATAACAAAAATGCCTTTCTGTATTTGATTCTGCTTTACCAGGGTAAGAAAAAGAACCATTGGAGTTACTCATTTTTCTTGTGGCAGAGATGATGATTGTTTTTTGTTGATTAGAAGAATAAAAATGTAATAGTTGTCACAAATTCACATGCGATATGTCTGTATGAGATTTTTATGACGGTCAAGGTTTTTTTTTACTCTGCCTCTTTTTAGCGTGAAGTAATTGTGTTTGTATTTCTGTTTTCTCCTGCAGGCCCGAGTGGACGAGGATCTCTTGATCTATGAAGCCTACCCGCACTGTGATGCCCACATTACGGGAGACCACCTTCGCATTCGTTTCCGGAAGGTTCCTCATGGCTTAATCCTGCGAGAGAAAAAAGCCCCAGCCCCCCAGAAGGGAGATGATGAAGAAGAACCTCCAGATGAGAACACACCTCCAGATCACATCCAGCAGCTTCGGTATTTTGAGGATGTGTCAGGCTACGCGGGGGTATGTACTTTCTCAAAGAAGTGTTTCGAAAGTCATTTGGTGTTGTTTTTTTTTAAACTGAAGAGTTTGTATGCTCCCGATGACACAATTTAGATCATTTAGGAGGTGGGCATCTGACCCTGCTCACCAGGGCCAACTTGGGCTGAGAGGGATACAACATACCAGCAGAAAGACTGAAATGCTCAATAAATATTCTCTCCCTGCTCAGGAATTGAACTCCAGTCTCCTGCACACAATAGCAAAGCACCTAACTGCTATACCACAGACGCTGGTTGAGAAGTTTTGTGTTGATGTGCTTTGACAGAGATTTATAACTGGCGTTTGGGCTGTGATGGTTATGCTTTTTATCTTGCACACTAAATATGTTAATTTTCATTGCCATCGGGCAAAGTCGGTTTGTAGATGGTTGGTGGGTGCTCTGGTGTGGTTTGCTCCTTCTTTTCTATCAAATATCTGTCGTCCTTATCTCTCCTACTCCTTTTTTGTGTTCATTACTCTCTTGTAAAACCTCATATTCAGCACTTATATGACTTAATTGTGTTGCTAGTACTATAAAACTGGCTATTATTACTTAGTACTTAGAAAGTCAGTTATGTTGAGAATCTCTGCCTTTTTAATAGGATTCAGTGTTCAGCTCGGATTAAGTTGAACTTGAAAGACAAGGTAAAAGTGAGAAACCTCTGATTAGTTACACAAGCCTAGGTAGTGAGGAAAAGGAGGGGGTGGGAGGTCGATTCCAGTGAAGGATGGGTTGTGGTTGCCTGAAAGTTTAGTTTTAGTTAGATTTTTACTGCACTTGCAACACAAATAGGTCATATGAGTGTCGTCTGTGTAAAAGCTGTCTGACAGTTTTCAGATTTTTGGATTTTGACTTCTCTCACCCGTATATAGTTGAACCTGCTGTAACGGCCACCTGTATAAGACAATCACTTGTACAAACAGCCTGTTCCCATTTCCTGCCCTGTGTATTTTTGTATAGTATAATGACACTGCCCAATGCGGCCACTTTACTTCTCACAATCCGTGGCCATGTTAGACTGTTTCAACTGCGCTTATACATTTAGGAGAGAATAGAGATAAATTTGTCTTAACGAGTTAGCTGTCCCCAGAGTGACATGAAATTGAATGTTTCACCACTGCGTTTTCAAAAAAATGTTTCAAGGTGTTTGTGTGCGGCCCCTTCCCTCACTGGATCTTCATGACTCCAAAAGGCTCCCTCAGGATCCACCCAATGGGCATTGACGGCTGGATCACCTGCTTCACTCCTTTCCACAATGTCAACTGTCCTAAGGGTTTCCTCTACTTCAACAGAAAGGTTGTTATGTTATTGTAATAAAACTGATAAGAATAGATTGAATTTGTTCAGAGCAGCAACAGAAGATGGAGATATTCTATGAAATATTGGAGACCATTTCTTTGCAGATGTTTGTTTTCTACTAAGAAAGAAACTTTGATGCAAACTTTTTCTCAGAGGAACTGTGTTATACATTTAATTTTGTATAAATTGATGTAAAGTAATATTTTATAGTTAAATATTTCCTGTGATGGAAAATAATGTGACAGAAAAATGGGATTTGTCTCTCTCAGATTAAAAGCTCAATGCCCTAAAAATTAAACAAATGTGACACTGTTTTCTCACCCTCAACTGTTTTTCCTCCCACAGTCGGACATGTGCATCTGTGTTCTCCCCACACATGTCACGTATGATGCCCCATGGCCGATTCGGAAAGTCCCGTTACGATGCACTCCACATCTCATTACTTACCATAGTGATAGCAAGGTAAGGGTCAATGCTGTTTGGAGCTTGTGCTTGGAAGTTTTTGCTTGTTTAGCTCCAGTTTTTGTCGCATCTACTAGTTTTTCTGTTTTGGGATCTGTCTTTGCCTCCTTCTTTCTTTTCATTATAATTTGAATGATGTTTATCTTTCACTTAAACTGGTGCTCTCCAAATAGTTTAAACATAGGAATTAATAATTTTTTTTACCGCTGTGCTTTATTGTAAGTGAAGTAAGCTATGTGTGATGATCACCTGTTCCGAGAATAGAAAATAAATGCACAAATAAAGAGTCTTATCCTTTTCTGAGGGAGTTCTTAAGAGCATTATGAACAAAGAGTGAGAATTTTAAAACTTTGCTGAGATTTTCGACATACCAAATTCTGAATGAGACGATTTTGACACAGAATGAATTCCCAGGTAGTATTGTGTCAATGATGTCATTGCCTGGCGATGATACAGTAAGTTGATAATATTCTGTCTCTTTTTAAATGTTACAAAATGTTTTGCCACTCTATTCTTTTTCAGAATTTTAAAAATGGTTTATTTTTCGTGCTTTTCATATAAATTGTCACTGTACCAGAAAAAATGAGTATCTACAGATCCCCCCCCCCCCCCAGTAAACCAGGATCAAATGGAGGTGGTAGAGCATTTCATGGCGACAGCAGCTTTATATTCTTTTGAAACCTGTTACTGTGTACAAATTTTATTTGCTTCTTTGGTTTTTCTCTTCCAGCTTTATGCAGTTGTCACCAGTGTGAAAGAGAGCACAAACAAATTCCCTCGTGTCCAGTCTGATGATCGGGAGTGGGACTACGTTGAAAGAAGTTTGTATTTGCAAGCTAATTATTTATTTCCCAAGTATTTGAATTCTGATTCTGATTTCTCCCTTCCTGGTTTTGGTATATTTTTCTCATAGTCTTTGATTGCTGTTTTTCAAACAGGCATTGTAATGGTGTGGTTGTCTTTAAAAAATTTTTTTTAGAGATATGGAAAACTGGTCTTGTGTTTGTTGTTGATTTTGCATCAGTGTTTTATTTTCATTTTCATATAGAAATAATGATTTCTTTTTATATTTGATATCAGCACAAAATCCTGAAGGGATGAAGTGGTTAGGATTTATGAGTTTTTAAATAATTTTTTTGGGGGGTTATGAAATGAGTGATTCATTTCCTTTTTAATCAATTATTAATGAAATATCGATATTTTGGTTTTTAATTAATTTTTTTCTTGTAATCAGATGAGAGATTTATTTACCCCGAGATGGCCAAGTATACAGTGCAACTGTTCACACCCAGCACCTGGGAGGTGATTCCAGACACCAAGTGAGTGCCAACTGTTTTCAGGAAGGATTTTGTTCAGGGATCTGATTTAAGTATTTGTTTCTTTTGAAAACATCTGTATCACTCCTTCTTTTTCTCCACAAGTTTCCGGAATTCAAGCTGTGTGTGATTTTCCTGTTTTTCTTAAGGTTTTTTTTTTTTTTGTTTTGTTTTTTTTCTTTGTGTATACGTTGTTTTTTGTGATCTATGATAAGCTGTTTCTTTCTTTATATTGCAGTCATTGTAGTGTCCTTATGTAAATATAATAATATATATAATATTGTTCTTTGTGTTTGAGTTGTTTGTTACCATCTATCTTAATAAGGTGTTACTTTCTTTATGTTGCTGTCATTGTGGTGTCTTTATGTAAATTTTTACACGGCAACTCACAGCACTATTTAGTTATGTTGTTTTTTTTCCGATCAAACAAACATCTATCATCCTTTTCTCTTCTCTTTTTTTTTTTGTATGTTACTCTCTAGTAGCACCTCTAAGCCTCTACAATTATGTGACCTATTTGTGTTGCAAATGCTGTAAAACTCTTCTTCTTCGTCTCTTCTTCTTCTATCCCGTAGTTGGGGCAATTGTGGGGGCACAACTGTATCTGAAAAACCAGCTCTCGCCATCTATTTTTGTCCTCTGCTTTCCTCAGATTGTCACCCATCGTCTTTCCTGTCCACTCTGTAATGTTGTCCTCCCGTCTCCTTCTCTGCCTTCCTCTCTTTCTCTTACAAAACTCTAACAAAACAACCAAAAAAATTTTTTTCTTTCTCAGGTATGACTGTGAGGACTGGGAGTACATCACCTGCCTGGAGAACGCCCAGCTCAAGTCAGAGGGGACCATCTCTGGGTTCAAGGGGTTCATCACCATGGGAACAGCTTACTGCATGGGAGAGGACGTGGTGGCTAGAGGCAGGGTAGGCATTCAAGTAGAGCACTGTACTTATATTTAAGTGTGTGTGTGTGGATCATATTGTCTTGAAGGGGTGGCTTGAAAGTTGTCTGAACAATGTGTGTGTGTGTGCATATTTGTGGTGTGTGTGTGTGCATGTGTACGTGAATAAGTGTATGTGCGAGTGTGTGTGTGTGTGTATGTGTGTGATTTCTGTATTCATATGAGCAAATATCAATTTTCTCACAGTTATTGTTCTTTGTACTTTGATTTGTGTAAAGCATTTAGAGCTGTATGCACACAGGAGTAGGAGCTATAAAATTATTATCAAAATATCTTCCTTGCTTTGATGACTCCATCATATTCTTGTGATTAGTTTGGTTGTGAGCTCCACTCAATGGATAGTTACAAAGACAATTTGTAAAAATCAATGTTGCCAGGTTATGTTCTGGTTTTGTTGTTTTAGTAGAGGTTTTACGGCACTCACAACTCTGCCGTGATCTGACAAAACGCATTTTTCTCAAAATCAAGGTTTCGAGATAATCGCGATTGAGTGTTTTTTGTTAATTAAACAAACAAACATCAATGTTGTTTTTGTTTGATTATCCCACATAAAAATATATCCCATTTACCATGACTATACCAAATTTGACTGAATTTGAGCTAAAGACAAACAAACAAACAAGAAGAATGTGTTTTATCAGATCTTCCTTGTAGAAATGTGTTTTATTTTCAACGCATTAATCCCAGAATGATCTGATAAAACGCATTTATTTTCTGCGTCTCGTTAACTGTGATCTGGTAAAACGCATTTAAATGCGTTTTATCAGATCATCACTACAGAAGTCTTGTGTTTTGCTTCCAAATTCACTGCTGGTTACACGTATTTTCTACGGCTGCAAAAAGGGTATTAAAATTTCTTGTTCAGATTCTGTTCTACAATGTACATACAAAAGCTTTCACTGAAGAAGAAGAAGAAGAAGAAAAAGAAGAAAAAGAAGAGGAAGAGGAAAAAGAAGAAGAAGAAGAAGAAGAAGGCGGTGGAGGAGGGATAGGAGGAGGGGGAGGAAGAGGGGTTGGGGAGGAGTCTGCTCTGTAGGGTCAGCATTCGGAACCGTGGCTGACCAGATAATAATAATATAACTTAATAACGCGGCACAACTCCCGGGCCATCTCAC
>NW_004797310.1:1067319-1086410 GCF_000002075.1 Aplysia californica | reverse complement strand
ATTATCACCAGGTCAACTTGAAGAAACCCTCTCTATCTCAGATTAGGTGTACCACACTCAACCCCTTCGTCCTCAGATCAGCTGTACCAAACCGCCTTGTCTCCATCACCCACGATAACATCCGTTGCATCTGAAAGACGAGAAGTACCACATTTTACTCTTAAGGAAAAGCACACCATTCTTCCTCCATGCAACTGTAGAATGAACTGCATCGTGAAAATCTCTCAACAAAGACGTCAAGTAATTCATGAGGAGTTTTGGAGTCAACCCTATCATGATCGCCGAAATTGGATTTTTCAACTCCGCTCGAAGACTAAAAGTGACTTTTTCAAATTCTCGTGTACGCTCCCAAAAGACTGCGGTAAACAGGTCGTCGTCTGCTCTGTGTTTTTTTCTGCACACCCTCGGATACATCCAATTCCGTATTCAACAGTTTAAAAATCCCAGGTGTTTCTGCAAGTGACTTGTTTGCCCCTAGAGACAAAAGGGGTGCAAAAACACCTTCCCACGCCTTGAGGGAAGACATTATTGCCGCAATAGACTCACACATTGAAGAGTTCCTTCCTTCAGTGAGCCACTACAAACGAGAACATGCACCTAATAGGCGATATTTGTCATCGGACATAACCATTCGTGAAATGCACTCCTATTTCACAGAGACGTATCGCTCTCTAAAGGCAGGGTACAAATCCTACCGTAGGCGAGTGCAGCTAAATCTTTTAAACGAGATGTGTGAGATATGTCTGACTTTCTGACACCATGAGCTCCAGCCGCCCGGAATGGACACAGACTTGAGAAGTGTCAACTGTACACAGCCCACAAGAGACGGGCTGCATCAAACCGTAAACAGTAAGACAAAGATAGAGAGAAAGGCCCTGAAGTAGGGTCCGAGATCATTGTATCGGCGGACATGCAAAAGGTCGTTTTGTTGCCTTTCATGCGGGGCGTCAAAAGCTGCTTCTTCCGAAACTGCCTTGTAGCTTTCCACGAGACGTTCGCACCCTTAGGATAGCAGGCGACGAAAAAGAAAAGCCCAAAGCAAGTCAGATCTGTCCTCTGGCATGAGGCAACGTCCGGAAGGTCTGCCTCCGGCGTTACTTCAGCTTTTGTTAAAGCAATTTGTGACTTGGCTGAGGATGCAAAGGACATCATTATACAGTGTGATAATTGTTCAGGACCAAATAAAAATTGGTATTTGTTCACGTCCCTGGCAAGGCTGTTAAATGACAGCAGCAAACCCTTTCTCCACAGGGTCGCTTTTAAGTACCTTGAAACGGGTCATACATTCATGTTCTGTGACTCGTTTCATGGTAAGGTTGAGAAGAATATGAGAAGGAAGGGAAATATTTTCGGTTTTACCGATTATGTGGTGACAGTGCAGACCGCTGGTGGGGTCCCGAAAGTATTACAAATGAACTATTTAGACTTTGTAAATTGGGACAAAAAGATCACTTCAGCGACGAATGTGAACATTCCACGTATCAAACAGATGCCAGCAGTGAGTTTTTTAAATCTGCGTTTCGACCATACGTCAACTGTGATCTGATGAAACGCAATTTTTTTTGTCCATCTCGGGAAGGAAAAAATGCGTTTTACCATATCACAGGTGATGTGAACGGTCGATACGCAAGAACAAAATGCGTTTTGTCAGATCATCTCTGAAAAAAATGTGTTTCATCAGATCACGTTGGAAATAAATGCGTTTTAACAAATCTAAAAAGCTAGTTTATTTAAAAACTAGTCGCACTTAGGCTTTCATAATTATATCTCAAGTTGGCTTTGGACATGTAGAATTCATTAGTGGAATAAAAAAATTTCGCGCCAAAATGAAAAAATGCGTTTTGTCAGATCACGGCAGAACTGCATAAGGTCATAGAGCGCCAGAAGATTAGAGGTGTTACAAGAGAGTAACAAACATAAAAAAGAAGGAGGGGAGATAAGGACAATAGATGTTTGATAGGAAAGAAGAAGCAAACCACACCAGAGCTCCTGCCAACCACCCATTGGTCTGGTTTTTATTCAGAACAAAATGAGACTCTTTGTACCTCACAGGTTTATCTGAGACTTTTTTTTACCTTATAGACTTATGCTATTTCATTGTGGTACTAGTTTTACAGGACTTGGGATACAAATAGGTCATACAAGTGTCGAAGACTAGAGGTGTTACTGGAGAATTACATACAAAAAATGAAGGTAGGAGAGATAAAGATGGTAGATGTTTGACAGGAAAGAAGGGGCAAACTGCACTGGAGCTCCTGTCAACTACCCACATAAGCTTTTTCAAAGGCAAAAATGACTACAGCCTTTGAAATAATAAGGGTCTTCCCCCCTCCCCCTTCAGAAAAAAAAATAAATTTTGGTACAAGTCTGTGACCTGTTGTAAAGGAACAACTGTTTATTTTCACTTGTGGTATCATTATATTTTCTTTATAGCTCTCACTCATTGTCATTTGATCCCCAGATTATTATTCTTGATGTCATTGAGGTCGTCCCAGAGCCTGGCCAGCCCTTGACAAAGAACAAAATAAAAGTGAGTTTGTTTGGGTTTTTTAAAATCTATGACTGTTTGTTAGAGTTTACAGTGTATCCGAACACTATTCAATTTTCCCTCTCAATATTCCAAACACTGAACATGTATTTGGATTTTTACTGGGTCTTTTTGTAAGCAAGTTAGCCCCTGGAAGTTCACTTCTTTTCAAGTTCGGAGCGCACTGTTTTCTCAGTTGGTATAATGCTGGGCTATGGTGCAGATTGTACCAGTACACTCTTTCTTACGGGAGAAATACAGACTCTTCTCAGAGTACGTTAATTATTTAAGGCTTCCTTGTGTCCTGAATTTCACATTACAGTCCGACATTTTGATGCTCTGTCCGTCTGTTATTTGAATGTTTTTCTTCTGAAAAATTGTATTTCCTCTAATTTCTTTTTTGTTTTTTGTTACGTTTGTTTGTTTGTTTGTTTGTTTGTTTGTTTTAAAAGATGGACAGTGTACATTTACAGTGAAGAAATCGTCTCTTATTACAAAACAGAAGTAACTTCCCTCTCTCTCTTTCTTCTGACGCTGTGGTGTCTTAAATGGTCAGCGATGCCGACAGCACGGAGGAACTCAACACTTGCCCGACGTGGTTGACAATCTCTGAAAATGCTGACCCTGGTACTTGTCTTCCACAGGTTGTTTATGACAAGGAACAGAAGGGACCTGTATCTGCCATTGCCTATCTCAATGGACTTCTTGTCACTGCCATAGGCCAGAAAGTAAGTGTGGGTGGTTGGTGGGTGCTCTGGTGTGGTTTGCTTCTTCTTTCCTATCAAACATCTATCGTCCTTATCTCGTATCCTTTTTTATTTTTGTTACTCTCTTGTAACACCTCTAATCTTCTGGCGCTCATATGACCTTATGCAGTTGCGAGCGCCGTAAAACCTCTATTAATAATATTTAAAAAAGAGTGCTGTGTTTGGTGTTTGGGGAAGTATGAGAATTTCTGACAACGTGGGTGGGTTATTCAAGGGTGCCGTTGAAAAGTCATGGTTCTTTTGTTATTTTTCTTTTGTCTATCTTGAATTAAATGACCAGTGTTGTGTCAGTGTACTTTTCTCTACTCAAGTAAACCTCAGAGCTGACCTTTTGCTGTGTAATAATTCTGATTTATGACTATTTTTTTTCATTGAAAGGTTTTTTTTTAAATACCAAAATGCTTTTGTTTTGTAATTGTGCCTGGTGAGAAATACCCTTTCATAGTGGCAAACTGTCACTCTTTTGTAGCACATTTGTCAAATTTGTAAGTTCAGGGCTCATTGTGCTCAGATGGTATCATGCTGGACTTAGATGGAGATGTCCTTCTGAGGTTCAAATCCCCAAGGTATTCTTGAACATGTGTTGTTATAGGTGTGTTCTAGGTTCTCTTCCTGCTGAGCTGGGTCCAATTAAATAAAGACGTTTGAATTTGAAGGTGCGGCCTATAAATCATACAGGTTTAAAAGCAGAGTTAAAACCCTTACAGCCTTATATTGATAAGAAAAATAATGATAATAATAGATTGCATTTATATAGTGCTTTATCTCATATCGCTCTACATGGATGACATGATTACTGAGAGTGAGAGTAAAACCTCACACACAGAAGTAAAAAACTTTTCAGATAAACAAGAAAACCAGTTCAACTGCATTTGAAAAAACTTTCTCAACTATACATTAATGATATACTCATGAGGACAGAAGTGAAAAGAAGATGCCTCAGCACCTGCTAACATACTCCGACTAAGACTTAAACAAAGGAGTCTCGAAAAACCCGATGCTTATCCGAATTATTGGTTTTCTTCTTTCTCAGATTTACATCTGGTCTCTCAAGGACGATGATCTCTCTGGAGTTGCATTTATCGACTCGTTGGTCTACATTCACTCCCTGCGAGTTGTGAAGAATTTAATCTTAGCATCTGATGTCATTAAAAGTGTGGCCCTCTACCGCTACCAAGATGAGCTCCGAGTTCTCTCATTTGTTAGTCGAGTAAGTCATCAGCTCATTTAGGGCCCGTTACTGTATGTCTAGCAATCTCCATAAAATTAATTTTCGAAACACCAGAATTATTTTTTGATGTATAATGAATTTTTTATTGCTCTAGGCTATATATCAGCCTACTGAGGCCAGTAGAATGAAGTTTAGCTTTTTTTTTTCTTTTCTAGTCAACTGGAAATAATGCTTATTCTTTGTAGCTTATACATTTTTTACAGTATTGTCAGTGTGTTCTCTGTGAACCAAGACTGAAGTCAATATATTGTTTTTTGAGTGTTTATAGTCCTACCTTATGGAATGATTTAAAAGCCACAAAAAAGATAATAAAATTCTATTCAATGGCAGTCTAGTTTAGTTGTATGGTTTTAATCTTTTTCATCCTTTTTTGAAAACAAAAACTGAGAAGCAAATATTTTTCCATTGCAGGATTCCAGAGCATTGGAAACTTATGCTGGAGATTTCTTAGTGGATGGAGAACGGATGAGCTTTGTCGGTATGTTTGACAGTTGTGAGCAAATGTTCAGATTCACTTATACTAAACAGTTGCACCTTAGTTGTGACTCAATTGATCATTTTGATAGCAGAGCATTTGCTAGGATGTGAAAATGTTTAGATTCATAGATACAAAAAAAAAAACTACCTTTGTAGTCACTCAGCAGATGATTTTGAAAGCAGAGCCTTTCCTAGGATGTGAGGAAACCTTCTTGGGAGCAGAATCAGTCGAGTGTCAAATGGGACTCTGTCTTCAGGTGTTAGCTCTCAAGTGTTCGGCTTTGAGCTAGTACAGGTGTTAAGATAATAATAAAAGATATACAATCTGCTTAAAAGATGCAGGGTCTTGGTTTAAAATTCAGAACAGGAAGGAAACAATTTTTCGCTGATATGTCGTTGCATATTGCTATTAGGAATTTTCACTTTGTGCAGACATATTTTACCTTTTTGTTTAGATTTAAAAAGAAATGTATGTACTTTACAGGCTGACCAGTTTAGTATTTTTGTGTGCTAAATTCAATGTCTTTTTTCCCCCCCCCAGTAAGCGACAGGAGCAGGAACATTTTCATTTACTGCTATTTACCAGAAGGTAAGTAGGACATGCCAGTCTCCCAGCTCTTTTATTTCATTTGTTCATATTGTTTTACATGTTTACATCATTGCTGTACCGAGAAAAGCTAGTAGTGAGTGGTTGGCGGGTGCTCTGGTGCGGTTTGCTCTTTCTTTTCCATCAAACATTTATTGTCCTTATCTCTCGTCCTTCCTTCTTGTGTTTGTTACTCTCTAATAATACATTTAATCTTCGGCACTTATATGACCTTATTGTGTTTTAAGTGCCATAAAACTCTTACTAAAATTCATTTTCTCTTGTACATTAAAGAAACAATTATCTGTGATATGTAACGTCTAGTGTGGTTCGCTCCTTCTTACCTGTCTTATGACTATCTGTCGTCCTAATCTCTCCTCCTTTCCTTCCTTGTGTGTTATTCTCTTGTAACATCTCTAATCGTCAGCAATTTTATTACCTATTTGTATTGCAAGTGCCTTAAAACTGTTACTAAATTTAAAAATGACTTATAACTGAGGATTCTCTGTCTGCTCACAGTTCGTGAAAGTCACGGTGGGATCCGATTGCTGCGACGAGCGGACTTCAACCTGGGCAGTCAAGTGAACAGCATGTTCAGAGTGCGATGTAAGCTGGAGGACCCGTCCACAAGCAAGAAGAACCAGGCGGCCGTGGAGCACAAGCAGGTCACCTTCTTTGGTAAGTATATATATAATATATATATGTTACAATGCCTGCTGGTTTTTGCTTTAGTTGTTTAGTTTTAGTAAGTGTTTTACAGTGCTTGCAACACAATAAGGTCATATAAGTGCCGAAGATTAGAAGTGTTAAAAGAGAGCAACAAACAAAAAAAAAGGAGGATTTATAAGGATGATATATGTTCCTCTAGGACAGATAGAGCAGACCACACCAGAGCATGCGTCAACCACCCACCTACCTTTAGCTGTTTGGCTGAAGAATTGAGATATTCATGGGTGGTTGGCAGGTGCTCTGGTGTTGTTTGCTCCTTCTTTCCTATCAAACATCTATTGTTCTTATCTCACCTCCTTTGTTTTCATTTTATGTTACTATTCAGTAACACCTCTAATCTTCAGCACTTACACCTCTAATCTTCAGCACTTATGTGACCTAAAAGTGTTGTTAGTGCTGTATAAGTCTTATGAAACTAAAAAAAAAAATCCTCACAGCCCAGATAGGCCCATATTATTATTGTTTAAAGGCAAAATAGACTGACGGCAAGCATTCGTCAGTATGCCTGATCTTCTTTCATTGTACTGCATATTTCTAAATGTTTCTTTTTAAATATATTTCAGCCTCTTAAATGTTCTGTTCTTTTTTTCACAGCTACTCTGGACGGTGGCATTGGGTATTTGCTTCCCATACAGGAGAAAGTGTTCCGGCGCCAGCAGATGTTGCAGAATGCAATGATTACTCAGCTGCCGAATCCTGCTGGTCTAAACCCTAAAGCATACAGGTGAGGCATGAGTAACTGTATTTGGGCTTCCTGTTATGAAAAGTGATCTATTAACTCATTGAGGACGTGTGGACGTTTACGTTGGACGAGCAATAGAGCAAAGGCAACATTTTCGCATGTTTCGAACCCTCATAATATACAAGTTAGAACACGAGTTTTCATTATTCTGAGTCTGCATCATTTAGCATGCCTTTTTAAGTTTCAGATAATGAAAACATGATCGAAAAAGCTATTTGAATAATGAAGTTACGCACTAAAACATCGCACTTTCATGCATTGCCGAATGGCCAGAATGCGCAGCCTCGATGAGTTAATGAACTGGGATATATACATGTAACTGATTTCCCTGCCAGCTCAGTGTGTTCACTCAGATAACAGGGGGGGGGGGGGGGCGGGGGGGGGTTTCTTCTTTTTTTTCTCCCAGTCAGCCTTACTTTATGCATCTATCTAGACAACACAATATGAGTGTTATTCACCCTGGCATTAAGAAAGCGACGTAAAGCCCTGTGCGCAAACTTGTTGTATTTGTCAAATGTAATATTTTTCTTTGAGTACACCGAGGGCAAGCTATAGCATTTGGTCAGAATATATATTGTATCGATGGTATTGTGTGCTTTCGGGTCAGTCCATGCAAGCTAATTTTTCAGGAGTAAAAAAAAAACCTGCAAAAATAAAGTAAAAATACTTTGTCTCCAGGTTTTGTACATGTTTGAGGAATAAGAATTGTTTATCTCAGGGAGATATTAGTACTCCTAGTGGAAGGTCTTGTATTGAAGCAATGTGTTCAGAAAAGAAATAGGAAAATCTTGGACATGGTCTGTTGGCGCCTGACACTACAGACATATAATTAATATATAACAGTCTCTGCCTAAGACTCCAGGTAAGAACCCAGTCTGCCTGAAACCCTACTTTTACCTTGTAATGGAATTTTTTTCTCTATAACTTGCTTGCTTAAGAACCCATTCTAAAAACAAATCCACCTAAGAGACAGGTTTGAGCACAGGGCAATGAATTTTTCGCAGCAGCTTTACTGTACTTTGCGTGGGTTGAGTAGAGGGGAGAGGGGTAAGCAAGGACTTGTGCACACTGCATGCTCACTGTCCCAGAATGTATGCTTAGGTTTGCCCGTGAACTCTTGCTGAGCGGGTACAATCATTTGCTGCTCTCACGTTGTCAAAGCGTATGATTGTCTCTTAAAATCTGGTCCCTTCACGGCCATTCTTTCCCTTCATTTATGCAGCACTGCAACTGGTGCTGTTGCAGTTTCAAAATGCTATCAAATCATAGCGTTCCTCTCTCTAAGACAGACCATTTTTCTCCTTGAAAATATGAATAGCTGTCTGAGACCGTTTGGACTGTATTTCAAGTATTTATAGGCAGCAAGATTGCTTCGTGGTAAAACTTGATAAGCAGTAAAGAGAGTTTTATGTTTTCTCCAGGACGTACAAGACTCTCCCCCCGGACATGGCTTCCCCACAGCGGAATATTCTGGACGGGGAGCTGTGCTGGAGGTTCCTGCACCTGTCCACTATGGAGAAGATTGAGGTGGCCAAGAAGATAGGAACTTCTGTGGATCAGGTGAGAGGCTTGTGGCATGTGGCTTTTTCCCCCAGGTATGTTCGTGGGTTTTGTCGGGTACCCAGGAAGCTTGTCGATAAAGCAGAGTGGGCCCAAAAAATAGTCAATATAAGAGAAATTGGTCATGTAACTGCTCATTCTTTTCCTTTTTCAATTTTCTAGATAAAACTGTGAGGAAGTGTTGAAATAAATCCGAGTTTTGTCTAAAGATAGAGCTGTATTGCAGTCTAGCACACACATACAAATACCGAATTTGGCTGGATGTGGAAGTCTTTTCGTTATATGTATGAATTTCACTGTTTTCGAATTGTATAATCAAAAGTGCTTGGAAAAATTAAAGACCTCACAATTTATTCGAAAAATGCATTTTTTCACTATGGTATGTGTGTGTTCACTTTGTGTGTGCTAGACTAACTCTTTGAGTCCCTTCTAAAGTTATAGCTGAAGAACTGTAGAAATGACTAGAGGTCTCTCGTAAAGGTAGATCTGTAGAACAGTAGAAATGACTAATTGAGTCTCTACTAATGATACAGAGTTGTAGACTGCACAAATGACTTTGTGAGTCTCTATTACTAACGATAACAGTTGCAGAGCTGTAAAAAAAAAACTCTTTGAGTCTCTACTAAAGATAGAATTGTAGATTGTAGAAAAGATTTTTTAAAGTCTCTTTAAAATTAAAACTGTGTGGAATTGTTGCTGTCATTCTTGTCTTTTATCTTTTCTCGTATCAGTGATGATGGATTTTTTTTCATTTTCTCTTACTTTCAGCTGATTGACGATCTGATGGAGTTTGACCGACTAACTGCCCATTTCTGAGTTACTCTGTTTGAGCATGTACTTGTCTATTCTGTGCATAGAACATGATACTCTTTGTTTGTCAGGGTGGATTTAGCTTTACCAGAAAGCAATATCTGAAGTCTCTTGCAAAGGCTGAGGAGACTGAACTGTTTTATCTTCCTTCTTCTGTAACATAGCTTACCTGGAGTCGGACTCTGTTTGGCTGGCATTGTGAATGAGGTTTTTGATTGAAGTGAATGAATACATTTTGAAATGTATGTCTAGAGAGAAAATTTAAAGTGTTTTTCATGTACGAATATTTTAAAGTATTATGAAATGAAAGATTGTTGGTGTCAATACAAATCTAGGTGTGGAAATGTTTGATGGCAGATTAACTTTTTCTTTTATAATCGTGACATTTTGGAGGGATTTTTGGATAGTAGGCTACCTAATTGGTCTTTGAGATCAACTGAATGCTGTTACTATTGAGCTCTTATTTAAGTTCTGCTCCACTTTTTAATATTGTCACACACTTTTGTCCGTAACTTTGGAGTGTTGTTCAGTATTATTCATAGTTTCCTCTTTTTCAAATGAAAAATTTGAGCTGAGAAAGCAGTGAAAAGGTTTGTTCCAGGGTACTCAACTGAATAAGTTGGAGAGAGATTCGGCCAATGTTTTTTCGGGGTGAACAATGCGTAATGCAAGGTCAAAGTCCAGTGCTTGTGTAGCTGATACACATTTTTAAAAGTATCAGTTTTGTGTAAACCTTCATTGTCCTGACAGAAGAGAAGTTTCAGTAAATTTTAACTCTCGAGTTGGATCAGATTGAGTGAAAGATTGTTCCTACGTAGATGTACCTGACAACATTTCAGCCAGGAATATGAGTCGTCGACATGTGTGCTTACTTCCTGTAAAGCATAAGTGAGACAAAAAATTGGTTGGTTTGTCTGTTTGTGTTTTTTTAATGCACATTTTTTTAATGTTATCATATGAAATGTTAAAAGTATTTCCTTTTATGTAATTTTTTTTTCTCTCCTCTGTTGTCATTTTACTCCAAAAAAAAGTTGGATTACACTGGAGTCCTCTCATAGTAGGCTCCAATCTTCCAAGGACCAGACTGCTGTGCTTCTTTTTAAAGCAAGGTGTTTGAACAATGTGTGATGGTACAGAAAAAAAAACAACTACAACATGAATAGGGACAAGAGCCTTTAATTACTCAGAGAGAATGCCTGTTTATAATTATGAGCCCATTATTGTAAGTGGACTCCGTCAGCGAGTGTTTGGGGAATGCTCTCAAGTGGTTTGCTCCTTATTTCCTATCCGACATCTTTCGTCCTTATCTCCCTTTCTTTTTTGAGTTTGTTACTCTCTGGTAACTTCTTTTATTTTCTGCTCTTGTGCTGTAAAGTTCTTACTAAAACTAAACTGGACTCTATCGTATGTCATTTGAGAATAAATGCTTTGCATGTACATAATATGGAAATTATGACATCAATTGTGTGAAAATGTTTTCAATGTACATTGATTCATATGTATGTTTGTTACACTGCCATTTATTACTTTGGAATACTGTTCTGTGAAATGGTTTTGTTTTATTAAAAATTGTGAGTATATTCTGGTTGTTGAATTTATTTTCCTTTTGTCCTCATTGTGATTATAACTTTGAGAAAACTTTAAAAAAGAGTTAGTGGGGTATGGTGTACAGTGGTAAAGGTTGAAACAGTGGGGCAGAAAAATTATTCTGATTCTTTCACAAAACTTCAGTTGCTTAGTGAAATTTGGCTTTTGTTTTCCTAAGTTTCTTGCTTTTCAAGGATATATACAGTATAATCCGCTTACATCCACATGTTTTGGGAAGTGAATTTGATGCCAATATATAAAAATGTTGATAAATGAAAATGTAAAGCCAAAGAGGAAAAAATAAGGGGACGTCAGCGGTAAACTGAGAATGGGATGAGGAAGGGGAGTGAGCGATCGGGAGTGGGGGTAGGGAGGTGATGCCCAGTGTGCGAGACGCTCACGTCTGTAAGGCATTGTACTGTGTTTAAGACTACACTGTGTAGGCCATACATGACCTACTAAAGCCTGGTGGGTCGATATAGGCTACTTGGCGGGTATGTGGACTTAATGAACAACTAATGCGTTGACCGTTAGCGTGGCTTTTTCCCCCCATTTATGTTCGTGGGCTTCGCCAGGCACCCAGGTACATAAGATATATAAATGTTCAGTTTCCACTGACTTTCAAGCTAAGGAAATAACTCAACCTTGACGGCCATTTTCTCGCTAATTTTATCTCTGAAACCAGGCGACTCCCACCTCCTTCACTCGCCAATATCTTGACTTATTATATCCAAGATAAATGGATATTTTTCTCATCAAAAGCATCGCAAATGGACAGGCTTTAAGATAGTACCGATGACTCCATGTCTCAAAATTGGCGAGCGCCTGATTCCACCGTGTCGTGACACATACGTCAAAATGTCGATAAATCGGATGTCAATATTAGTGGATTATACTGTAGATATACTGCACATTGTTTTGCTGTTGGTTCTACGAGTATGCATTTTCTTTTTGGTGATTAGATATGGCCATTTTGCACCCATCATCGTCCAAAGTATAGTAACAAGGTTCTGTTCTTGCTATATTCTCTACTCTGTAATAAATACAGTCGAAACCTGATATAACAGGGATGGTGGGAGTAGAGAAAATGTCCTGTTATATCCGATCCCTGTTAAATCAGAAATGCAAGGAAAGTAAGCATTTGTGGACTAATCCAGCTGTACTTATTCATGGGTAGTTTCCTTTGCAACAAGTACCCACGAACAGGGGTGTTGGCACCAAAGCTTGGTCCACAGCATCTGCATCGGGTAGTCTCATCTTCTTTCCATCCAGAGCAAACTTTTCATTGGAGTATGCTGCAACTATTTTCTCTCTATCCTTGATAATGGGATGAATCGACCCTTGTGGAAAGTCGAACTGACGACAAATCTCTTCCAGTCTTTTTGTCAACAACCTGGATTATTTAGTATTTTTGGTCAATTGAAAGGCATTTTCTCTTGCGCTTGACATCGTTGGTGACACATAACGCGTGCGTGTTGTTGCTAGGTTTCGGGCTAGATCGAGGTCTACAGCACACCGCAGCCCTCTCTCGCTTCACACGCTGTGTGTGCTTGTAGTGGCATGGCTTGCGTGGGCTTGCTCCACCACTGCGTTACTCTCTCTCTCTCTCTCTCTCTCTATCTCTCTCTCTCTCTCTTTCTCTTTACACATTGTTAACAAGCCTTTGTCCCTGCTATAACCGGTTGGGCTCTGACGAGCCCTGTTATTGCCGATGACTTTTAATAGAGACAAAGAGTAGGAAAAAACGGGGATTTAAAAAATCCCTGTTATTACCGGATCCCTGTTATTACCGGGCCTGTTATATATGGTTTCCACTGTATGTTAAATTGGGTCTCTAATAATTTGAGAGGACCCTGGTCTTTTTCAAAAGCATGGTTTTGATAAGTTAGAACAATTCAAAGCATGCGACACCGATTGGCAAGCTGGCACAGCTGATGAACTTCATTCAATTTTTCTTTGCCACTTCAGGTGAATCTGAAAAAGAATCTTTTCCAGTTAAATATCACTCTGACATGCTGTAGTTGGGGGGGGGGCTCTCGTGGCCTAGAAGTTAAACTCCTAACCTTCTCGGAAAAGGGCAAAAAATCTCGGAGGTTAAAGATCCCTTGGTGGTCCACAATCAATAAGAGTAGGCTTTGGCTGCCACGAGGGCAAAATTTAAAATTTCCTACCAATTTAACATTTTTTAAGTGTCTCGCGCGCTCATATGACTTTATGCAGTTGCGAGTGCTGTAAAACACTTATAAAATAAAATAATTTTAAAATGCTCTACTTCTTTTTTTCTCTAACAGATTTAATGAATGTTCCTTTTTTATAGGCTTCATGCATGTTCTTTCTCGTATAGGACAGACAAACCTGTCTAAGATAACCAACAATTGTCGAAGAGAAAATGGTAATTTTGGCTAGACAAGTGGTCCTCTTGAACAGTGTCATTATAACAGAAAAAAAAGCAAGTGGGAAGTGGTCGTTTGTATAGGACCTATTAGGTGATTGTCTTGGACAGATGATCATAAGAGCAGATCTGGCTAAATTTCAACTGATTATGTTGAAATACATCAGTATTGCCAGGTCTATTGAATTGAAGGTCAAATTCCTGTTTAAATAGAAATGGAGAATATGTAAATTGTTTGGCGATATTTTTGTTTTCAAAGGAGAAAACCCCCCCACATGAACCTGAAGATGAACAGTGACATGAGCAATATCAAAAACACAGGGGTTTACAATGTTTGTGTTTTAACAGTTTGATTTATTACTTATAACAACAAATTATCACAGGTATGCTGTCAAGTATTGAGAATTGACAAAGCAAGAATATTATAGATTTGAAGCTGATTTGTTGCAAATCGCATATATGGAAGAAGAAACAAAGCAATGGAATTCCCAGTTTAGAGTATAAGGGTGGTAAGTGGCCCATTAGACTTCATATGTTCTTGTGTCTGCATAAGCTCCTTCTGTCAAGGTTTTGTTTCCTAATACAAACAATACAATTGCACAACTATAGAATCGATTTAAATTGATCATTTTTAGCAGAAACTCTGCTTATGTACACTTTATATTTCAGGATTTTAAAAAATGCTTTTTATCCCATGCCCCAACACCCTGGATTTAATCCTTGCATATTTTGATGTCTGGGAGATTTAGATATAAGATACATTTCAGGGCCTGGTATTTTGTATTTTTTTCATTAATTTATAAAGAATCTAATCTTAGTTTTCAATATCCTTATAATCTTTTTTAACCAGGAGATGAAGGTCTGAATATAGATTCTATAAGTTGGAAATTTACTTCTGAAAAACTGAACAAAAAACTCAGCAGAAAAACTATGTGAAGCAGTGGCGAAAAGTCCATAACTGAACAGACAGTTGGTGAACATTCATTAACGACTAATGCAACATCGAAGATTGTATTTATAAGATATGTCACTCCAGTAACAAGTGTCTCCTCTGCAGTCCAAGAGCAGTAAAGAAAATCTCATTGCCTAAGAATAGCATTCTCTATGAACAATAAAACAGTATCTAGTCAACTCTGTTCTTTCAAGGACATTATGTGCATTTAGTTTCTTAAAGCAAGTGGGTGAGTGAAGGGCACCCCTTGGAGGCTTCTATATTTCATCGCCCTGTTCTGTTCTTCTTTTCCCAGCACTAAATAAATGGCCATTTATTATATGGCTGGATAGACCTAATGCTTCTCTTTCCTAAACTACCTAAAAGTGGAGGGACCCGTTTTGTTGTCTACAATCTACGCTGTTGGTCAGCCTGGAGCAGCAGCAGCTGCAGGGAGACTGTCATCGGGTCTTCTTCACTGGTCTGGGTAGGAGGAGTTTGAACGGCTCATTGCCATGGCGATATGTCTCTGAGTGTCCCACCTGAGGATCCAGGAAACAGGTCATGGTGAATACCAAGGAGATGTCAGGATTCTTATTAGTACCTCATGTGGGTGTTATTAATACTTTTAAGAAAACATATCATTCAGATAAATGCATTTCATTTATGTAAGTAAAGTAATGAATCTAGTAGTGGGGGGAGGGGGGGGGGTCTCACAGCCGTAAAGAATCTCTTATTTAATGGGGAATGAAAAGAAAGAGCTAGATTTTATATTGTTTTTTAAAGTTAAGAAAAACCACTTTTCTTTCGACCTCTTTTAGAATATATAGAACTTCTCTGTCAAATGACACTTGTTCATAACAGATGAGTCAAAAGCACAAATATCTTAAGTCACAATCAATATCATTTGAATTTTAAACAATTATGGAAAGACCAAAACTTTTCTGAAGTATTTAGTGAGTGGTTAAGACCTTACTCGTGTTGCCTCATTTCAGAACAGAGACTTCTAACATATCAGTGGCATTTTGCAGTAAAAAGGAGACGGCTCTTTTTATATGAATAAAATACTCTTTGTATTTTCAATATGACTTCTATAAAACTCTTACGATGATTTCTTGGACTGATAATTTTTTGTAGGCTTTGAATAGACCTGCAAATTACAGTAAGTATCAATCATAATAAGCAACGTCTTTTCAAACAGTACAGTATCGTGTCCGACTTCTCTCAAGTTACTTTTCTCTAAAGAAAGTTGTCTCTCTGAAATTGACAGGCTAAGCTTACACAGCATAATAATATGATTTTGAAAGGACGGATTTTTTTCCCATGGATGACAGATCTCCACAATTACACTGCCCTGAATACGAATCACCACAATATTTTTTTCAATTTTTGACACTTTTCAGTATGAACTAGACGAATCAAGTGTGATTAATGATATTTCTCATGAATCAGGGACACTAGCTCTCTAATAAGATATTTTAAACTTTTTACATACATGCGAAGCAGTTTGTCAAATCGGTGCCATATAAAAAAAATGACTTTTGCATAAAATTTACTAGATACCGGTAGGCTTAAACGAGAAAGCTGTAAATTTGAAAGCAGAACGTTTCGATCAGAAACTTTTGAATGTCCCACGACATATGAAGCAATTTTTTAGGAGAAAAAATAAGACCAAAGCAAAACAAATCATATTTTAAGAAACATGGCACTCAAAACGCAAGATAGACAGAATAAAGGGCACAAAAAAAAGAGAAGCAAAGAAAAAAAAAATCACTGGCAAAATATCGACACAAGTTGATTGAAAGAAAAATCAAGTAGCATTCCAACTGTGTTGTAAAATGGAAAGAGTTGAAACAAAAATAGAACAAGACACACAACAGTAATAAATAAAGATACATAATATATCATGTAATATCATAATGAACATTACGTTGTAATAGTAGGTCAAATAATACATGTTAGTATTAGATTTTGCACATCTTAAACCCCCCCCCCCCAATGTAATCAATTAGGCGCTAATAAGAAAAAATATATATATAATCAACCTGATTTCTTATTTCTATAAAAACAAGGTGGTACTGGCTCTATCTCAGTTTTCGTTTGCTAAATGGAGATAGACAGTGCAATAACTATAGGCCTAGTGGCCGTCATCAGCATTAATATTATTCTTGAAAAAAAAAAGATTCTGAGATCTCAAAATACACGTGTACTTTCAGACCGCATTACTTGCTTTTCCTGATTTTTTTAAAGTCATCATGTAATCTTAATACAAAAACGTCAGAGTGTAAAATTCAGACGATATACACTAGCCTTTCATTTGTTAAAAAGCAAAAAAATTCAAGGTTAATAACAATACGGTTTATTTTATAAATGTCTTCTCCTTTTCATCAACTAATTGATCTCTCTACCCCCCCCCCCCTCCCTCCTACATTCTCTGTCCGCTCCTCTGTTTGTCTGTCGGTCTGTCTGTCTGTCTGTCTGTCTGTCTGTCTGTCTGTCTGTCTGTCTGTCTGTCTGTCTGTCTCTCACTCTCTATTAAAATAAAAATTCTTTCTATGTTTTCCTCTATTATATCTAAAAATGTGCGTGTGTGTGTGTGTGTGTGTGTGTGTGTGTGTGTGTGTGTGAGTGTCTGTGTGTGTGCGTGTGTGTGTGTGTGTGTGTGTGTGTGTGTGTGTGTGTGTGTGTGTGTTCAGCAGAACAACGACACATTTATGGGTGTATATAAATATCAATATCAGAGTAACCTGTGGAAAAATACAAGACAAAGGCGAGAAACGAAGAAGGTGAGGGGCTTTGGGGGGGGGGGGGAGTATATTAAAAGGACTTTAAATAAGAATAGATCGACTATACCAAGCAGGTAAATTATAAAATCTTTGAAAAGAAGCGAAACAAAACTTTTGATAAAAGTAACACTTCAGTAATACAACGTACTTTCATATTCACTTCTACGGCAAAATTAAAGGGACAAAAAGACCCCACCCCACCAAAACAAAAGAGATAAGAGGGCTGAAAAAATAGGACATACAAATAGGAATTACAATTCAGACAAGCAAAAACGAGAAAGTGTGAGAAATTTAAAAAAAAAAAAAAAAGATTTTAAGCACACACACATCTAGAGTTTCTCAAAGCTAGAATCTGTATTATGTTCTCAATGCCGTTATTGAAACCCACGGGAGCCCACATACAGGCATAAATTGTACAACAGTAACAGTTCTATGTTCTTAATGAAAGACAACATATAATTATTTTTTTTTTATTTCGTTCATAAACTACCCATGTCATCAGACAGAAATGCTGCTCTGAGGAATCATTGACAGGGTAAATAGTAACAGCCTCCTGCACGCAATCTAAAAAAAAGAAAAACCCAAAGATAAATCAAATATTTTTAACATTTAAAAATCCCCAACCTTACGACAGAGAAGTTAAGACAGGTGTTACTGATAGTTCCCATTTTTCATACATAGAATGAGGACGGCTGATTTTCCAAGTTCTTTTTCCCTTTCTTTTTTTTTTTTTAAAATTTATAAAACATAGCAAGGCGGCAAGGGAAAAGGGGCATACGACATGTCACATGTGTGTGTGTGTGTGTGTGAGAGAGGGGGGGGCAATAGAGAAACGCTCAAAGAGAGAGAGAGAGAGAGAGAGAGAGAGAGAGAGAGAGAGAGAGAGAGAAAGAGAGAGAGAAAAGTAGAGGCGGGTACAAGAGGGAGAAGGAGAACAGAGTACATCCGCTGGTAAACTAATCACACACACATTCTAACCACGCAACAGAGTCCACACTGGCCTGTCAGCGAGTACGTGCCAGGTGCTCTTGGTAGCTGGTCAGTTTAATCAAGTAGTGTGGGTGGTTGGCGGGTGCTCTGGTGTGGTTTGCTTCTTCTTTCCTATCACACATTGTCATCATTCTATCGTCCTTATCTCCCCTTCTTCTTTTTATGTTTGTTACTGTCTTGTAACACCTCTAATCTTCTGGCGCTCATACGACCTTATGCAGTTGCGAGTGCCGTAAAACTTCTACTAAAACTAAACTAATCAAGTAGTGACCACTAGATATATTATTATACATTATAATTGTAGTAATGGTGGTCACTTGTCAGTGCAAGAGGCCAACTCTGGCATGGCGTCAGTTGGGCCCTGGGGTGCCTGGAGTACGCATTATATATATTTTTTTTTTAAGTTTTAGTAAAGTTATACGACACTTGCAACATAATTAAGACATGTGAGTGCTGGAGGTTAAAAGTGTCATACGGGGGTACCTACTACGGATGGGATCGGCGGGTCGGGCCTATCGCCCAACTCGGTCGTCTCAAAAACAAACGTGTTTGTTTTCAGTTCCAGGCGACCGGCCCGATCCAGCCGTAATGGGCGCTCCGTTTTACAAGAGAGTAAAAACACAAAAACGAAGGAGAGGGATAAGGACGGTGGATGTTTCATAGATGGGAAAGAAGCAGCAAATCACACCAGAGCACCCGCCAACCACCCTCTGAACCACCACGATCAAAATTCAAATTACTATTTATTTGTGTTGCTCTCGTCTTCGTTTTCCTTAGCAACCTCTCTGTTACCAACGGACGGCCTAACCTCCCCGTTACTTAAGCCTACCCTCTCAGTGTGGCCTGTATACAACAAGGGTCAATTGACGAGCGTTTACCACACATAGCCCAGTGTTTGGTTCGTCAACAACATCTATAGCAGGCATTATGGCACGTGGTCTAAGGAGGGTGCGTGGGGAGGGGGAGGGGTGTGGGG
>NW_004797310.1:1064963-1067219 GCF_000002075.1 Aplysia californica | reverse complement strand
GGGGGGGTGAAAACGCTCAAGACGAATTCAGACTCTAAATAATGCTATAGTCTACTCTTTTTTTTAAATGAATAATGCCCAAACGTTCTTTGTCTCCCCATACCAAATGATATAACTTTTCCTCCAAGTTACCAAATTAAAGATAGAAAGCTCCGCTGGTTTCGCAAACCAAGTAAAATATTCCACTAAAGTACAAGTAGATACATAGGTCTCCGACAAGGTGCTGGACTTTTGGAAACGTAAAACATAGGCCTACGCTTAATATAAAAAACCCCCCATGAAATTCATATTCCTCCTTCCTAGGCCTTCTCAGTTCCACTTAACCCCGTACGTCTCAAAGGAACGAGATAAATCCTTGAACTAAACAACGCGTATAACTTTAAAGAAAAAGGTAAAATAATTTCAATTTCATGATTTTATGACACGTCTACACATAAACGAGCAACAACAGAAAAATGTTGTACATGCAAATGCAATATCAAGAGATTTTTTGAGAACACTGCAAACTGCTCTAGATACAATGAGTTACCTGTCTCTATCACTAAAGCAGCATGGACAAAAAAGGTGAAGAAAAAAAGAGTAATAAATTAGTATGTAATCGTCAGGGAAGCGAAACGTGAGGTCTATCTATGTCTACGGCAGGGCCGCACGCTTATTGTCTATTGTCACAAGACATTCATTCAATGCTTCTTAATCAAATTTTTTTGGGTTTTTAATCCAAAAGTAGCTTTGGGTGTTAACTATTAGATCTTAGGGTAGTGGGTACATTTTCCTAAGGAAAAGGAAAAAAATCAGTTGGCGGTGAAGGGAATTGTGTGATAAAGTAGGCTATAAAGACTAAGGAGTAGAAACTTAGAAACTAATCCAGAAGCACTGAAAGAGAAGTCTACTTCTCTGCAGAGAACACTTAAAAACGATATCTAGAAAACGAAAGTTCCACAACTACTTGTCTTTTATACCAGATATTTGCATTTGCATCACAGAATTCTAGTGTAGAATTCTGTGATTTGCATCCATCAGGCGAACTGTATATAGACTCTTTCCAGACCAGCAAAGCATTTTCAATACTTCTTGCAAAAGACAAGTTAGGATCCATTTGGTTAAGTCTATTCCAACTCTTTAAGTTTAAGGACGAAACGGAAACATACGACCGACCAGCAACAGGCAGACCAAAGGCAATGTTGCAGCACATTTCGATCCATCATGCGCAAATCAGAGACATGAATTTGCACAGAGCATGTTTTTGTCGGGCTCATTACAGTCCCAGACAAAGTTAACAGAATGGAAAAATCTGCATGAATAATAATATAATATTATTATGTCTCTTTTCGAGGTACTCTAAAACAGTGTGTCCTCAAGTAAACAATATGCCTTCTGTACGTCTATCTGTCGGCATACTGTACATCTAACCCCAATCCGGGTTGACCCGGATAGTCGGAGTCGAAGAGGCCCAACCTCCTTATAAATTATATTATAAACTGTGACGATGGGGGTGTACAATATATTACAACCAGAGAAGGCCATAGCGTAGCGAGGCAGCGGGCCTTTGTTTATCTACGCTTTATTTTATTCCAAGCGTAAAAATTACATAATTACGCACGAGTTTGTAGGCCTATGTAGGGATAAATGCTGCCCGTAATAACAGGCCGGTGCTTTTAGAATACGGTGGATAATAACTGACAGCAGATTGGTACCAGAAAAAAAAAGTATAGGTCAATCCAAACAAACTAGTGAGGCTGAATGGGTGCTTTGAGACACATGGAGCATAAGAGCTTAACTGGAATGATTACTTCCTAAGAAACAGGCTTGAGTACTGGTAATAATATACATGTACCGGGTAGGTCTAGGCCTACTCTAATAGCAGCAACACAAAATGAATCACCCTAAGAAAAACACGGCGAGAGATTAATTATAGTATGCGGTTAATAAATACTAATGTAAAAAACGAAGTATAAGTCATTCGAGAATATATGTATACAAATATAAAAAACATACGAATAGTATACCCTTGAAATTTTGGAATAACGTACATATCATAACACGTACGTAGGCTCTACTATTGGCTGTGATGTTCACTTTCTGGTCCCAGACTAAAAGTTCAAAATCTTGGATCCGTAGATGTAGGGAGTATGTTAAAATTATGCCGAGATTTTACTCTCTTTCTGTGTGTGTGTGTGAGTATGTGTGTGTGTGAGTATGTGTGTGTGTGTATGTGCGGGTGTGTGTGTGTGTGTGTGTGTGTGTGTGTGTGTGTAT
>NW_004797310.1:1055007-1063910 GCF_000002075.1 Aplysia californica | reverse complement strand
GGATAGAGAGAGAGAGAGAGAGAGAGAGAGAGAGAGAGAGAGAGAGAGAGAGAGAGAGAGAGAGAACAGCACCAGCTGAGGCAAAAAGAAGGGAAACGATAGAAGAAAAAAAAACCCAACAACAACCACACCGCACAACTGAGAATTCAGTCAGAAAAAGACCAGAAAAACTCTAATGTCTTGGGTGAACATGAAACTGGCAGTAGACTAAAGGCAGGGGGTGACTATCTCAAATTATATCTACACTAGTGAAAGAGGGAAAGAAAGTGAAATAACTCTTTGTATTCGTGTATACCCTTCTGAAACCAAAAGCTGTCAGAAGTTACTTCTTTGATGTCCTGAAAAAATAGGGTCATTAGAGATTTCATAATGACAAAGATAAACGTCATGTCTTCGTTCCTAGGATAGTATTAGTATGGGGGCAGAGAGAAATATCAACACAATTTTTAATGCTTATACGAGGAGTTCATAATTACATATAAGAACACCTCCTAACCCTCCCCCCTTTCCCCCTCGGAAAAAACCTAAACAAAACAAACATTAAAAACAAGACAATAACTGTAACAAAAACAAAACTTAACAAAATAGCAAACAACTGGTAACCAAGCTTATCACCCCCAAAAAACAAATCTGACCTGCCTATAACCATAAGCAGAAACAGAATAGAGCAAGACCGGCAGACAGAAACTACAGAGGGAGAATGAGATGCGGGACGTACCACAAAAAAAAACAACCCAACCCCCAACAACAACAAAACAAACAACAAACAAACAAACAAACTCCCACCACCACCAACAAAAAAAAAACCCAACATCCCCCCTTCCCCCCCAAAAAAAACAACAACAAAAAACACCCACATTCATCCAACAGAGACTCCTAATACTATGAACACAAAGTTGTCATATAGCAAACACAGACTCAAAACCTTAAGAGCAATAGCAACATGGATTTTCAGGCATATTATGTGCGGAATGAGATTATTCGAATTTGTCAGAGAGTTGGAAAAAGGCAGTTGTTCATTCTTAGTGAATATAACAAATAAATAGATCCTCTTAATCAGGCAGATGCTAGCAACTCAGGTAAATACGATGGCTTGATGTAGTTTGAAGGATAGATTCTCACATTTCAAGAGCTTTTCTGAAACCAAATCACGAGTTAATTTTGTCCATCAAGTCGACAGATTGCCATAATATCCTACTTAATAAGTTTATTGAAAGCAGATCAGAAAATAATCTCTTGGCATTTATTTTATATTACACGTATTTTCATCCCCATATCAAGAATAACTCTCGCTTAGGAACGTATACTGAATCGCTTGTTCATAAGCATGCAATAGCAAGTATACATGTGTAAACATACCAAATTTGGAAAAATTTTATACGCTTTTGTTGTAGGTTATAATTTTATATATATGCCATTGTGTATAACATCTGTCTCATAACCACGATGGAGACAGCGAGATGAAAGACTGAACATAATATGAGACTCTTATATGTGTCTGATTCACGCCGCGATTTATAATAAAAACGTGCTAAAAGCTGGAAAAGCTCAAACCGTGCAAGCAATGTGCTGTAAAAAGAACGACAACAAAAAGAAAGAGCAAAATACAAAACAAACTTCAATTTAAAAAAAACCCACAAACAAACAAACAAAAAAGCGATGAAAAGTCTTCAAAATTCTTTACACGGCAAAGATCAAGCATGATAACCAACATTAAAATTTGTTACAACTTTCACTTCACATCAGTTCTGTCTTCCAAAGAAGTCAATGATTTGGAATGTCAGTAGCTCTTCAAAAGCCATGCGTTTGAATGGAGCAGTCAAATTCAACTCACTCAAAGCAACTTATCTCCTTGGGTTCTGAGACGTTATAATCCCTGGCTTTTGTCTGAATGTTTATCAATTGAAAAATACAGAAAATGAGAGGATTTGCTTCAACGCTTGCATACCTCGGCTATGGCATTTGTTTTCTACTAAGCTCAATCTTTTTTTAAAAGCGGAAAATCTTTTTCGTGCAATTTTATCACTGGCAAAAGCAACGCATTGCAGTCGGGAAAATACGAAATCAACATCAACAAACTGGTGCAACTACTATTTCTATTTCATTTGATTGTAAAAGAAAAAAGTGCCAAATTAACGAACAAAAAAATTTACAAAAGATCACTGAGCATCATCCTCCACTTCAAATGCTTCAAAATCTTCCTCTTCTGTTTCATCTTCCTCTTCACTGTCGCTGTCATAGGCATAAAACACATCTCATTATCACGGCTTCCCCGTCAATGAGTATAGTGCTAAATAGAGAGTACTTTGCAACAGATTATATTATTATAAAAGTAAAACTCATAGAAATAAATGTAAGTGGCTCTACCGGCGACTGTAGGTTAGGCCCTTCGCCGTCGCAAGTACAGAAGACGTGAGTTTAATTTCCGTGCAGGGAGGTTTTTGATCGAGTATCTCAGTCGGCCTGCCGGGAGGTTGTATTGTACCCCTTTGAGCTCGGGTCGAGCTTGATAGGTAGGGTTGACACAGCCCCCCCCCCCCCCCCCCCAAAAAAAAAAAATATTTTGAAAGTGTCGATAGGGGCATAATACAATTGGTCGCTTTTAAAGCACACGGGGGCTGTCCCGAAAAATGCTGTTTTGAGAAAATCAAAGATAAAGTTTTTGCCCCTTATTCAATTAGAGTTTTCTTAGTAACCAAACAAATATACACTAATGAAATCGAACTTCTCCTATAGGGAGGGCAGTGCCCACTTTTGGTGTAGGTCAAGATTTCTGGAAACCCTCGAAATCTGGGTTTGCCCACTTGTCCTTAAAAGCGACCAATTACACTTACATTTTTTAAAAAGTGTCAATGCGTCATTTTGTAGTCTTGAACTTAATAAAAATTGACAAAACATCCATGGCCGAACGTAGGTTGAAATATTTGACAACGTAAAAACAAAAAAAAGGACACACACACACACAAAACACACACACACACACACACACACACACACACACACACACACACACACACACACACACACACATACACATACACATACGCCTGTGGATAGAGCAATCTTGGTTACGACACTTCAACATTTTAATCCTAGTATGGTGTAACATGTACACCTCTGTGTTCATTGGTTGCAGGCCATAACATAATGCACACAAAGCTTTTCTCCAAATCAGATTGCGACATCAGAATTAAATCAACGTTAATTTGTTATTAACGTTCAGATATATTCTGTAGAGAGAGTTCTTTTAATGGGTTAATTCTAGTGTCAAAATAGATCATCCCAACCAAACAGAAAATGTTGACTGTGACAAGTTCGCATCCTCTGCATGACCTACTAAACAACATTGGTTAAGTGCAGAAATTATTAATATTGTGTTCAGAACCACGAAACCAATTCATATTGAACGTGCAGTTATTTGCAAACAACCGCCACCTGGAGATATCATATATAGTAAAAATAAACAAACAACAACAAACACATACAAACAAAACACCCCCCCCCCCCTTTGCTGTTGAGCCAGTGTTCTATAGTAAATGAAAATGGAATTATACACACCGACTTAAAGAAAGAAAACTGGGCCACAAGCCAGAAACTGCTATCAAGATAGAGAGGACAAGTACTTCCAGTTTAGGTTCGATCTCAACTCTGAATGTCCTCAACGCACTGACCTAACCCTTAATGTATGAGAAATGGGGGGTGGCAACAACTGAGATCATGACTTTCAAACTAAAGCACCCGGTACAAGGAAGTCAAATTTCAGTTCACACAATGGTGCGACTTTTTAAAACTTGCAATTAGGATCGCATTATTGTTTTACGGGTCGACTGTAGATCAAAGTTCTGTTACAGCAAAATGGAACTTCACAAGTTGTTCAAGTTGAACTGTCTGCACGATTACAATTCGATAAACAGCTTTGAACAGGGCTGGCGTATGTATTTAGAAACTGGCAGTAAATATTCTGTGAAAGTGAATACACATGAATACTAAAGCTAGAAAGTTTACGTAATCGTAGATTCGACTAAAAGACAGGATATTACTATTATTAGCTTGTGACGCGGCTTTTACAAGAGAACTGATGACCTTCTATGACAAAGAGCAAAACAACCCAAACAATAATTTTCCAGACAAAACGTGGAAGAGAAAGTGAAACAACCTATGTGCTTCCAGTTACAATGTACAAATTGATGAGTCTTCAGTATAACAAGTACTATATTTCACTCAAGGTAAACGTGCCAGAATTTGACGTAATACGTGCCTGGGAAAAGTATGTTTTTTACTTTTAGAGAACTTAATTTTTTAAAAACCCCCAATGTACTTACTTTGGTTTCTTCACAATCACCCTCTTTGGTCTCTTCAGCTTCAGCATTAGGAAGGCAGGCTCCAAACGGCAACCCATGAAGGGTGGGTTGGTCACGTCATTCACGATGAGAATGTATTCACCTGGTCATCCAAACAGGGATCAGTTAAGTTTTAGTAAACTGTTTACGGCACTTGCAACACAATAAGCTCATACAATATATAAATTATGCTGAAGATTAGGGGCGTTACAAGAGAGTAACAAACAAAAATGGTAGACAGATAATAAAAGGATGATAGATGTTTGATAGAAAAGAAGGAGCAAACCGCACCAAAGCACCACCAACCGTCCGCATCCAAACAGGGAAAAAATGTCAGTAAATTGAAAATCTTATAACACATGGAAGCAAAGATCTTATTGACTTACCATAACTGCATCATTTAAAAAAATGTAGTTCCAGGTGGGGGGTTTTTTCACCCTCAATGACACAGTTTATGAGGCCGGCTTCTGACCCTGATTGTGAGGGCCAACCCAGGCTGCGAGGGATACATCCCAGCAGAAAGACCGAAATACTCGATAAATATGTTTTCCCTACTCGGGAATCGAACTCGGGCCTCGCCTGCGTTTGAAAGCAAAGCGCTTATTCCTAAGACCACAGGTGTGGGTACTGGATCTCAAACTGAGCATTCAATAACAAATCCTCAAGAACGCCAGAGCTAGTAAAGAAGTTTTATGGTAAACTTTATGGCACACTTTTTTTTAGCAGAAAAGTCGTACCAGGATACTACATTCTGTCTGGCGTATTGCTCAAGTTTTTTTTCTCAAAAGGTATGAAACATACAGATTCTCAGAGAATTAATCCGTGCTAGATTGTAGTCATTTAGTGTTTTACATTTGTCAAATTATATTTCAACATTTTTCAAAAAGTAAAATAAGAAGACAATTTAACAACCACATGCAATTGTATGAATGGTGAAAACACAAAACGAAACACAAAGTAATGAAACAAAAGAAAAACACTGACTTTAAAAAGGGGTGCGACAGTAAACTATGGTGAGGATACAAAACAAGCAAGGGCTTCTATAAAGTCACTACCTCTTGCATACTTTCCGTGTACGAGCTACACAAAAGTGCATCATTCTATTTAGTAAAGAGATTTTTAGGGCTACAAGAATGCTATGAGAAAGCTCAAGACATAGTGCTCAATACTTATGCTTTATTGTCTCAAAGGAGTCATCTTCCTCAGAATGTTCGACAGTTTGAAGCTGAAAAGAGAATTCACTCTCAGTCCTCAGAATCAATCAGTCCCGTTTACACGACTATCAATTAACTGCAATCAGTTACAAACTTCACCTGTTCTCGCCACTTTTTCATCAGATACAGTAGACTTGTCGGGTTCCTGAGAAGCTTTCACAGCGGGCCCACCTAACTGAGAATTTTTACGTTCTGGAAAGTAATCCACAATGGGGTAAATATGGGAGACATGATTCAAAGAAAAAAAAAACAAGGGAAAAAAAGAAAAAAAAAAGAAAAAAAACCCCAACTAAAAGCGATACAACGACAAATGCAATAAAAGTAAAAGTGATCACAAAGACAGGTAGAACACTGATAAAAAATCTTATACTAACACATCAATGAATTTGAATTGTGCTAAATCTGCTTAGGTTTAATGCCTCTTGTAACATGTAAGGCTATAATAATAATTAACATCGCAGATGCAACAAAACATGAATGATTCAGTGACACTTTGGCCTACCCATTCAAAGACATTATCCAACAGTTCCGATCAAATCAATTGCGAACATATGTATGTGCCCTTTCCTTGAAACCGTAATATATTTAATTGGCAACTTGAGACGACCAAAATTAGAGGAGTAGACCTAAATCTAGTTTTGATAAATTTGACGTCAAAGATTTTTGAGTTTCACAACATGTCAAGCTTTTGCGAATGCCATAAAAAAAAATCTCGATAAAGACTCCGTATAATCTTACGATATTGATCGATAGAGCAGAATAGAACTTTTATAAATTGGTTTCTGACCGCATGGTCTTCGTAACTCAAAACGGCCAAAAATGTCAGATAGAGAACCTTGTAGTTCTAACATAGCGAAGTCTCGGATACGAGTTCCAACTGTGTGCTAACTAACCTTAACCACGCGGTGCCATTGACTTTCGGACTAAAGCCGCTCTGAAAAAAGTGCATTGATAACCATGTGTCCTTCGACTTTGGGCCACAGACTTGTATTATATTATCCTAGACGGCCCACCCTGGCGTACTTCCGGTTCACTATGGAGTCCCCCTTTTGACTCTGAGCCGAATTATGAAGGGGAAGAGGTGGAAGCTGCCGCGTGCTCGCGGCTAGAGCGAGATTGGCGCTTTGCCTTTCATTTTGACGGTATGGCGAAACCCGCCATTGTGCTCACCCTTCAATAACACCGTTTTTAGTTTAAAGAGCGAAGAGCGACGGCCATGGCAGTCGCAGTCTTGGAGTGCGGTACAAGTACAAGTCTAAGCGCCCGAATGATTCCTATGTTTTCAAGCAATTAAAAAAAAAAAATCCTTCTCTCAGAACAGTACACTGACATGGGCCTTCAGTGTCAGAGTTGATGGGGGTAGTAGTGAAAGAGCTAAGTGGAGCAACTGCACTGACAACATCCAGTATGTGTATGGAAATAAAAGCCATAAGCGAGGCTCTACACTGGAACTAGAACACAAGCCATCAACGAGCAGTAATCACTACTGACTCTATGAGCACACTACAGAAGGTACAGAAAGGGATGCTGTATGAGGACTGGAAGGCTACGATCAGGGAGAGCAGCCTGGAAAGAGTGGCCTAGATCTTCTACCCGGGCCACGCAGGGGTAACCGGCAACGAGAGAGCAGACAAGCTGGCTAGAGAAGCAAAAGTGGGAGGGAACTTGACACTGGACCCACCAACCGTCCTAACCGCTGTAAGGGAAAATTTGAGGAAGAATAGGGCAGATAGCGGTTCCCACACCCGAGGTAGATTGAAGGAGAAGGGGATCCAAAGAGGAGAAGGGAAACACAACCATCTGTGCGGACCAGTCCGACGGATCTCCAACCAGATTATGACGGGGACTATAAGCAGGCAGACTCTGGGATGGATCCTGAAGAGGGAGGCAGAGCAGAGATGGACATGTTCCGACTGTAGTGACCCCAACACTGTGGACAAGGTGTGACAAGTGCACGGACAGGGATCAGAGTATGTTTCCTTCCAAAATGTCTATTTTGTATTTAGTAGGGGGCTGCACTTCCAAAAAATGTTTTTAAAAAAATAAATATATAAGGCAACATACTGAATACAAAAACTTCTTACAATAGCTTATTTAAGGAGAACATTAATTTCAAGATAACAAATTTTTCTCACTCATTTACCTGCCTTAACCACATCTGCAGGTGCAACAGTCACATTAAAAATATAGGTATAGCGCCATTAAATGTGGAAAAAATAGCATTCGAGAGACACTCAAAAAACACCCCCTCATGCCTTCTCCGCCCCCATCCGTCAAAAAACAACAACAACAAAAAAAAGGGGGGGGGGAGAAAAAACCCCAAAGCAAATCCAAATAGCACAAAAGCAATTATTGATTTTTTTTAAGAAAGGAAAGCGTAAAAGTAGAGCACATTTTTCGGTGGGAGAACTAAAATAAAAATATTAATGGAACACAACAATACTGTTTTCCAAAGTTGTTTAAATTGTAAGAGAAAAAAATTCATAAGGAAATGAAGGGTAATATTATATTTCTCTGAATTTCAACCATTGTTATTTTTTGTTCTGCCACCAAAACACGTAAATTTCGAGGGACAAAACTCCGTGGCGCACAAATAATAATCATATCAAGCGCTCTGTCAGTAAGATTTGATTGTCATGTTGTTGTCTTCAATAAAACACATGGCGTAATCCAAGCAAATGGGTTTTGGAGACTTGTGAGCCAAGAAGCTTTGTAAACATACACTATGTATCTCGTAAATGAAGTTGGATCACTTCCTGGAACAGTTTACTCAAAGTATTTTTTTAAAATAATCAATTAAACATGTTTTTTGTTTTGTTTTTTTAGTAGAGGTTTTACGGCGCTCGCAACAGCATAAGGTCATATGAGCGCCAAAGGGCGGAGGTCAACAGAGGAGTCCTTACAGAGAATCAGGCTAACTCTGCTCACCTCTCTAGGTTCAAGAGCACAAAGTCTCATTCGACTTTCAAGACACCTTGGAAATAGCGGGTCACAGGAGTGTGAAAAACATACAAAAGATGTAGAGGAAAAATGACAATAGTAAAGATTAGGAAAGAATAAGCAGCAGTTCCCTGTTGCAGTTCAGGCACAGTTATGAGCTTGACATTAATGAATCAGCCCATTTGCATGAACCGCCCCCCCCGGGGTTAAACATGTTCGATCGGGTTGTTCTTTTCGGCTTTATGTTTGCTCGTTTGTTTGATTCTTTATTGCTTTTTGCTTTTTAATATATATACGAACGGTTATATAATATAGCGATGATGTTCTTTTCAAGTCTATTATTATGTTTAGGGGGGTTGATAAAGAAGCAATGCAAAATCAAAATCTAGGATAAAACTGGCAACAACCC
>NW_004797310.1:1052735-1054279 GCF_000002075.1 Aplysia californica | reverse complement strand
GAGAGAGAGAGAGAGAGAGAGAGAGAGAGAAAGATAGAGAAGGAGACAGGGAGAGAGAAGGAACGACAGATAGATAGATAGATCGATAGATCGATAGATAGATAGATAGATAGATAGATAGATCGATAGGGGAGGAATTCGAAAACAAAGCAACACTGGTAAAAACTCCTTAAAATAAAGATAAAAAACAAACAACAACAATCCAGCAAAAACGCCAGCTCAACAACCAAAAACCATTAACGATCCTCAAACAGTTTACCACTGTCATCTTGGACCTCAGTCTCATCGACGTAAGATACAGTCAGCTTCTGTTTCAAGTCTTGGGCTTCAACTTTTTCATTTTCTCGATTCTCGTCTGCAGATGTTTCTGCATCCGCTACCGACTTCTCCACTTCATCCCATTCTTCCGCTACATCCGACACGGCCTTTTCCCCTTCCTCTTCGCCCTCGCCTGTGACGATGGAGCGTAACTGTGCTGTAACCAGGCACAACTTCTCATACCTATGTTCAGCCGAACTTGCTCTGTTTTTGTAAGCATTTTACGGCACTTGCACCAGATTTAGGTTATGTAAGAGCCGAAGATCAGAAGCGTTACAAGAGAGAAACAAAAACACAAAAAAGAAGGAGTGATAAAGACAACATAATGTTTGATAAGAAACGAGGAGCAAACCATACCACAGCCACAGCACATGCCAACCACCCACTGTAGATGTCCTTGACGTGTAGAATACAGCCAGTCACAACGACTCATTTAAAGGGACATACAGACAAACAAACAATCAAATCCATCAAGAGAAAAACACAGCCGCACTCGTATGAGACAAACGTATAGCAAACATGCACAATTCTAGAAGAAAACCTGACACTTCAGGCAACTTTAAGCAGTCTAACCTTGTTTCCACACAACTCGTCGATACTAACTACAATTAATAATTGCAACAGATACAAAATATACAGGACCACCACCCTTCATCCATCGTATACTAAGCATGCTTCGTTAAGAATAATATACAGTATTATAAAGGGGGGGGGGGCGCAAAAGTAGGTTTACAGCCAGAAGCCTATCACATCATTGTTACAATACTTAATTTCTTAATTGAAGTTATAAGTATAAGCACATTAAATTTGTTATTATAAAAAAAATGTGAATAACGACACGGAAAATATAGATCTACCCCAAAAAGCAAAACATATTTAATATTCTTGTATAGTAATTAATTAATTATACCAATGATGTGATACTGGCTACTATTAACTTTTGCACCTCCCTGTATTATAATACGTTATTTTATAGGAAGTTATTGTTATAACGTGTTAATTGAACTGCAAACATTCAGCGTTAAACTGGCGCAACCATCCATTGTTAATGCCATCACCACTGCTTTCATATCATGAACCAGTACATTAGATCGAATTATATGATATTGCTTTTAGAACAAGGGCAAAAACTGAAAAGGATAAACGGCATAGCATGCGCTGGAGCATTCCCTGGACATAATGAATATAATGAACGAGAGAGAGAGAGAGAGAGAGAGAGAGAGAGA
>NW_004797310.1:1049209-1052580 GCF_000002075.1 Aplysia californica | reverse complement strand
AGGAGAGAGAGGGAGAGAGAGAGAGAGAGAGAGAGAGAGAGAGAGAGAGAGAGAGAAAAGAGAGAGTGGAGGGGGGGGGGACTGAAAGGAGTGGAGGTGTAACAAGAGAAAGGAAGATGTTTAACCACGTCAGCTGCAAGTCAACCAACAACCCAGAAAGAAGAAAAACTGAGGACAAAAAAGTGTCGGGAGTTGAAATAGAGTAGAAACACCTTTCGGGAAACGCACGGGAGAAATGAAAATCCCAAATTATAGTAACCATATCATGGCTTTTTGCAACACCAGAAAGATACCGTTTTCATGGATTTTGTTTATGAAAAAAATGGACAATCAACAGGGTATACCCTGGTAGCCGACATGCCAACACCCCTGACTAGAAACCAGTTATAGTTTCAATGCAAAGAGGTTCCACCTTAGCATAAAATAATATGATTGTCAGAAAATATTTGAATGCATGCAAACGCAAAAATGAAACAAAAATGCATTCCATTATAAAGCAGACAGGAACTATAATTACTTGAAGGCGATGATATCCTTTAAGCTGGGGTCTCACAATTTTTCAGGAAAGGAACGAATGTCCATACCCAAAGAAACCAAAACACTGTTTATACCAGCAAGGCCAAGTACACTATAGCCGGATACAACATTACACAGACCTACCAAAGGGTTTACAATGAGAATGGCCTTTAGGACTGGACATTCAATCCTCACTCAATAGTCTGATAATCACTTTCACTCAATAGGTGTTTATACGAGCACAAAATAACACACATAAGCGCTCATTAGAATTAGCAACAAGCTATCAAGGTAATTCTGTTTCATTATATAGAGCAAAACGCTGGTTCAGTACAAACTATGTATGCTTATGATGAGCTCGTTTACGACAATTCAATACAATGCAGGTGGTCAATAGAGGCATTATGGTCGAAGAGGCAGAGCAGAGAAAAGGTTCGACATGGTAAGACGTTACCTTCCGAGTCTGAGCTGTCATCTTAGAAATCAAAGTTGAAATAAAATGTTATGAAATGGAAACAACCGAAAGACAGTATCGACTGCTGAACGCAAGGCCAGCATATTAAGTTCCTTTTTCGGGTACATCTTGGCTTTGTAGCCTGTCAAGTGGGAGAAATGTTTAAAATCTTGAGAGGAACACTAACAAACATACAAGTTTTGCAAAAGCTGCAAATCCTTATTCCAAAAACGCAGAATCTTCAACAGTTGTCTTTATACTATGATCATCCCTGGAAAATACCCCCTCCCCCCCCCCCCAAAAAAAAACCCAGCGTTGTCAAAACTAGTATAACTTGAGTTGACATTTCTGTGTGTGAAAAGACAGACTTGAAGGAAGTGTGAAAGAGGACATGAATATTTCCTTTTTTTTTTCTTTTCGTCTTCAGAGCTAAAGGGTCTTCACAATATCATAATTATGCTAGACCATGAATCATTACACTCTATCCCTATATCCCCTGTCTTTTACCTTAACTATTACAAGCAAAGTTCTTTGCAGTACACAAATCACCGCAGTTGTTTGATATCAAACAAGAGAAAAGTGATGATAACCACTGGCACTTTAGTGGCACACTCTGTTCCTTCACATTAATTAATCAACAAATGTAGCTTTGTACGCAAAACGAGAAGAATGAAGAAAGTCATCAATTACGGGCTGATTTTTTTTAAAGAAAAAAACTCATAAAGTAAAGGCATCATTTATAAGAAAAACTATCAGATCAATTTGTATATATTTGACTCATGGGATGTACACTGTAGTAAGGAAATTACAAAACAATATTGGTTTCCATCATAAACACTTGAGAAAACCAACTTTGCTTGCTTGAAAGAAAGAAATGAGTTCAGAAGTAGGATTTCTGCAAACAAACTCTATTGGCAATGTCTTAAATTGTGTTGAAATAACAATTGTAATCCCTCTTAATTTGACGAACCAGCCAGGGGTGCAGTTAAATGCAAACACAAAGACCATTCCTGCGTAGGTAGTAATGGAATATTTTGGCAGTTTCATTAATCTGCCTGACAGGGAGGGCGGTATTCTCTTTGTTGACATGTTACACATAAGTCAGCTCATGAGGCCAAACAAAAAAGTGAGAAGAATGATTAACAAAATCATCTCATGATTTAGCATTTGGTAAAAAGACATAAACCGAAATATATGTTCAACAAAAAGACATCAATACTACTTCTACAATACATCTAGACAACTAGACACTCCTAAATATGAAATTTCCTGGGTGTCATAGATACACATTCTTTCACTGCTTTGGTTTTATATTTAACAGCCTTTGGGTCACAAAAGAGATTTTTCAAAAGTGAAGCATTATATACTCCAACATGACACCAAGTTGAGAGTAAATATTTGTAAATATTCTGGGAAAAACATGAAAATTCGGGAGCCATTCAGATCTGTTAAACCTCAATTCCTCATTGTGTATGTACAGATTAGAAAAAACCTGCTCCGCATCAACTAGTATGTTTGTTAACTCTCTGGGTCAAACCATATGCCTCAGCTTGTAGAGATATTAACCTAACAGCTAACTAAAGGGAGCTCAACACCGGTAGGCTTTGAAGCATAGGGTTCAATTGGATAAGTAACTATGATGACAAAGGAAATTTCATGATACTTGTGAAAGTTTTGTCAACGGTACTAGCTTTTATGAGGAAACTAAACCAAATATATCACTCCTGTTAAAGGAAAACAGCCAATCTCAGAGACTTGTCAACTGCCAATAGTGGGATTTTTTTTAGGGTCATATTCTATTTGTAGATCGACATCATTTATGTATATATAAGTCACTTATCTATCTGAAAGTGACCCAAGTAACTTTTGCACAAGTCACGAAGCATAATAAAAAGTAACAAATCTTTTCAGTTATTAAAAGAAAACCGAGAAAGGCAGTCCTCCGATGACTGTGACAATCTTCCACAACATTAACATTAGTAAGGCATTCGTGTTAAACAACTACATATGGGAGTATATATGTATGCCTACTTACCATCTGAAAAATGATGAAAATGACCTCAGATTAATCGACTTGATGACACAAATATAAAGATGGTACAACATAAATACACAAGGGACAGAGCAATACAATACAGACAAAGAAACAAAGCAGTCTCAAGCTGAACAGAATAGAAAATATGGAAAAAGGTGCAAAGTGATTTAATGATTGGAAAATGCATGAACAGTGTTAAAAGGAAATAAGTGCCAATAAAAAAACTGCAGCAGATTTTTTTTTGTAAAAGGCTGAAGTTGGTGAAATATCGATATTGTTGGGACAATGGTGAAGGGGATTACTACTTCAAAAAATTGTTAAAACTATGATCATGTATTAAGAATTAAGGGTTCCTTTTTCAAAAGC
>NW_004797310.1:1047833-1049109 GCF_000002075.1 Aplysia californica | reverse complement strand
GAGAAGCAGTTTGATTGAGTTGTGAACTGAGTTGGGAGATACTGAAAACTTTCAAATGTGATACATTTTTCCTCACCCATTTTTTCCCTCATCTGAGCAATCCTGGATTTTTTCTTCTGACCAGCCTCCTCTTCCATGATGACAAACGGCCGGTACATGGGAGGGGGCGGGGCCAGCTGCAGCGTGTGCCACTCACACACACCTAGAAGGGAAGGCTGAGTCTTCGCCGGGGGTAGAAGGGCGGACACACCCTCGGGCTTGCTGTCTGCAGCAGCAGCCGTGGTGGCAGCACCTTCATCTGATGAACCCAATATGTAAATTTCAACTATGAAGATAAATAATTCCCTACTGGGCTCAAATATAATATAAATTTATTAGGTCGAGCAGCAGCACAGTTGGTAGTAGCTTCACCCTATGAGCCTGAATTATAATGATAAAGAAAAAGCCTCTCCTCTTAGCTTTTACAAATTTACAGTCGCTGGACAGTGCTTCTCGGACATTTCTGCAATAAAAAAACTCTATCTCTTGCCTGCCCTGGTTGTTTTGAAATCTAAGCCTGATTTCTTTGTCCTGTTCCCATCTTCTGTACGTTCCCCTCTTCCTCTCTTGCCTTCCACCTTAGCTCCCCCCCCCCAAATCAATCCCCTCCCACCTTTGCTTCCAAAAGATAAATAATATCCTATAAAACAGTCTTTCTCACGTTAGGCCACTTGGTCTTCATGCAAGGAGACCACAGAGACATGAACAACTTTCAGGAAAAACAAAATACAACTCAGACTATGCACAGATGCCACTACAAACAGGAAATATTTTTTGTTGTCAACCTACTTCATCATAAACAGGCACATACGGAATTCTAATACGAAGAAAATAAAGAATGTAACAGGGATCCTACTCGCAATACATAATTATTCCACCTCCAAACATCCTCCTTGAAATTCACACACCATGAGTATGTTTTCAAGATCATATTTATTTAATGAGTAAAATCTTCTTCCGTCTTCAGCTTTACAACCACATGTGTAAAAAAGCAAAAGTGATGTATTGGGTGCAGGTGCCCTATATCATGTGGTAGATCTTCCTATACATGTTAGATCCAACAACAGCTGACAAGCGTCCCAGTTCGAAATTGAGATTGCTTCTATAGAGACATTTTTCTTCATGAAAATAAATCTAAAGTCAAATTCAGTCATTTTTTAAAAAGGTTTGATGGTTGTTTAAAAAAAATTTCCCTTCCCCTCACCAGCTCTGTCTCCCTGCCTCCCCCTAGATAGCT
>NW_004797310.1:1047063-1047672 GCF_000002075.1 Aplysia californica | reverse complement strand
CCTTCTTTCTCTTTCTCCCACTCACCAACTCCAGCTTCTTGTGCCTGTTGCTCCGGTGACGCTGGTCGACTTCCCTCCTGAGGCCCATCCTTCTCATCAGCACTCGCCTCCGCAGGTACATTGGCTATGTCCTCAATGGCTTCTTTCAATTCTCCCATCTCTTCTAGCCCTTCCTCCTCTCCTTCCTCCTCTCCTTTCTCATCACCTTAAGGAGCAAAATCACAATTTTTCCCTATAAAAAATAGCACAGGTTCACGTAAAAATATCAAAATTTTTGAAGAATTACAAAACAATCTTAGAAAGAAGTAATTGAACGAACAGGCCAACATGTAAACATCAACACAGTCCTACGGCAGGACCTAAAATTAGATTTACAGTACATCACTCATTTTTACTGGATTAAACTTATTGTACATTATACCTCAGTCTGAAATAATACTGAACAGTTATAGAAATATCTATATTTTTCTTCATCTTCGGTATTCCCTGCTGGGACCTAAGAGAAGTTGGGGGGCTCTCGTGGCCTAGAGGTTAAGGTGTTGGCCTCTCATTCAAAGGTCCCGGGTTCAAATCCGGGTAGCGACCGAAAAATTTTCTTCTCTAAAATTG
>NW_004797310.1:1030085-1046843 GCF_000002075.1 Aplysia californica | reverse complement strand
TTCGGAGGGCCCGTGTGCAAGTTGCGCACGTTAAAGATCCCTTGGTGGTCTAAAATCGATAAGAGTAGGCTTCGGCCGCCACCCGGGCAATATTCAAAATTTCCTACCAACTGAATATTATTAGGTGTGTCCCGTGCGCTCATATGACCTTATGCAGTTGCAAGCGCCGTAAAACACTTTACAAAAACAAACACAAGAGAAGTTGATCTTAGAGTCTTCAAACAAGAAGCAAACAAACTGGCTCTTATATCAAATGTTTGCACAGAAGCATTAAGTACTTGGTCTTTTTGGGGTATGCAAAATATTTTTTGGTCTATAGATTACAATCCACCTAATTTTCTTCAATTTTGAGCAAAAAATTTATCCAGAATTTAGCCAAGCCAATAAGCCAGGGCAGTCCTGTTACTCTTGGATTTTCAACTGTCCTGGTGACTAGAGTAAAATGCGCACAGAGTTTACTGTTTTTTTTCTGAGAAATAAGAAAGACTTGATGCTCAATCTCAAAACCTACAGGACCAACAAATCCCCATTAGTTTCTATAGACAACATTATTTTGAAGGGTACAAAAGAACACATTCACAAAAGAAAAATGTTCAAAAAGAGAGTGCATCTTATTTTTAATTTATTTTTCCACTTTACAAGGAAGCATGCAGGGAAATCACTTTACATATCCAAGACGATCTAAAAAGATCTACAAGGCAAACTGCAAACTCACCATCCTCCTCTAGTTTCCCATCGCCATCAGCCTTGGCGTCTACAGCATCCATGGTTACCTCTACATCAAAAGCTTGGTCAGTGAGAGGATACGGCACCACGTCATAGCCACTGTAAAGTCAAGCAAGAGTGAGTTCTGTATCATATCAAGCCTTGAAATTATTAGTGTAATATGACAGTAGTAGTATTTTATCTGGATATAATGTCATGCAGTCACTACAATGAATAGTACATTTCTTATAGATGCAAAGTCCCACAAGAGTTTCCTTTATGTGTGATATATAAGTAACTGAGATATTTTCATTTTGAGAAGATAACAATACACAATGGCGTTACTGCAATTTTATAATCGAATTATTGCCACGGCAATGAATTGAAAGCAGAAATGGTACAGACACTTAGGCATTTTAACTCTCGTCCTGCGGGGGCCGGGCTTATGTCGCTTGATAAGCCTATTTTGGCACCTCGCCTGCGTTCTGATCCCGCGTCAGTCTGGCCCCTGGCTCAGTGCACGTGCCCCGAGCATCATCTCTTGTTCAATTCGGGTCCCGCGTCGGATCAGCATTCACGCATCTCAAGAGTGTGTGTGCGTCAGTCTGCTTGAGTTCGTGAGCGTTTGTGGCCTTCTTCTAGAACCGCCTGCGTTGCTTCGTGACCGAGGCATACGTCTCATTCAAAACACGCCAAGTTGGTATCTCTAGATGTTCGTCCAATAAAATTATAGATCAAATTGACCCACTTAGACATGGGGAGCTCGAAAGGATAGTCAGAAAACAAGACTTCAATTTTTCTATACAACATCTTTCAAATGAGCTTGATTTTGTATGAAATGATACTACCCAATAAAAAATAACCTTGTTTGATCATTTTGAATACCATTGTGCAGGTACAAAGAACAATTTAAAAGCAAAACATTCGGAAATTGACCTATAATATCCCCTTTCAAATCCTAGGTCATTCATAACAACAAGAGGTTATTCAAATGGGCGTAACTACTCGTAATGTCTTATCAGCTTATGAGAGGGGGTTATTCATGTGTTTGTAACACTTTATAAATAGAAAGCTATGAAAGATAGAGCGTTATTTTCTTCATCGATTAACACACTCCCATGGTATTCATGGGCAAAACACACGTTTCCTGGTGCGCGCACTGTACACCAACAGTATACACTGGGTGACCCCGGCAGCCTGCCCGGAACATCCGATGTAATCGGTTGCTGATAAGATTCGCATCTCAGCACAGACTCAGGACAAGAGTTAAAATCCAAGTCTTTCTTTACATGATAGTTCAAAGAACTTATGATAAACATGTGATACAGATAGGTAATACAAACAACCAATAAAAGTAGGCTATTCAAGTTGAAATATATATTTATATATTAACAACTGCCATGTGATGAAACAAACATAAAAGTTTGTAACTTGCTTTTGTAAAACATTATCATAATCTGACCACAAAAAAAAAGAAGAAAATTCAAGAAATTTGAGACTAGAGTTACTTTTTCATACAGAGAAATTGTTCAAAACTCTTCCCAGCCAAACATGCTCAAGATAAACTTTAGTCAGCTATTTTGAAATTTATCCACTGTGTAACAAGGATCTGTGACATAATATACATTTGGCAAATACAGGTCTTATATTATAATAGATTATATTACAAAGAATAGATACGAAACATTGCTAATTTAACCCATCTCCAACAAAAACTCATTTCATAAATAAGCTCAATAGAAACTCAATGGCTTATTTTAGATTCTCTCATGCTTTTTTTAAAGCGAACACAAATTCCCTCTGACAGAAAATTAAAGTTTCTTATCTAAACATTTCAAGAATGTAACAAAGCTTACAATGGAGTAGGAATCGGTTTGTCCTCCACATCTTCTATGACATCAAAGAGAGCTGATCCTTCCTTGGGTGTTCTGTACTTGAATCCTGCCATCACCTGGATCTCTCGCCCTTGTTCTGGGAACAATCACAAATAAATATCATTGACATCACACTCCATGATGATTTTGCATGAAATAAAGAATAGACACAGGGAGCTAGGAAGTGGCAGAAACATAGATCTTAAAGTGGAAAAACATATACTTATGTCTAGAAATGGATACTCAGAGCAAAACATCGATTTTTAAAAAATATGGATACGTGAGGCAGCATGGTTGAATCAGGCGCTCCTCAAATTAACAAAATTGAAAAACAGGCATTTTTCCAAAAGTTTGGACATTTTTATCAAGCTTGTATTTCTTTTGCTCAACACCTTTTACCTCCATACAAAAACACATTTCTATATATGATGTTCACGGAAAAACATCGATTACAGGCACTAAGTATGTCCTTTTTCAGTTTTCAAGGACTCTTTAGCTATTGGATTTACCAAACTTTGGCTGCTAAGTCAAAATATTTGCTATTGAAAGAGATGGGTGTCGCCAGGTGTCAGAAGTAAAACTAGCGAGAAAATGGCCGCCAAATTGTGTTAACTTCCAAAGTTTGAATTGTCTTGGAAAATGCAATTTTACATTTTTTGTGGCTTTGATCAACTTTGTCAGAAAAATCCCCACAGAAATGTGTTTATAAATATTATTATATATGGTGTCCCCCCCCCCAAAAAAAAATTTTTTTTTTAATTAAAAAAAATATATTAAAAAAAAAATATCTGAGAAACTGCCCAACATGCGAAAAAACCCCGGTGATTTCTTCAATTTCAACATTTTGACGAGCACCTGATTTCACCTCGTTGCAACACAAATCACAACATAAACTGAGTGTTGGAGATGAGCAGACAAACAAAGAGAAACAATAGAATAAAAGAAATACAGTAGAACCTACCATTGACACCCTCCAACCACATGCAAATAGGTGGAGTGTGGAATGAACGGTCCCCACAAAATGATTAATTGTGAAGTCATGTGAGCCTTCCGTAGTGGCAGATCCATACAAGACAATGAATCATCATTTTGACTCCTTTTTTATCTACTAGCATCCGTGGTGTAATGGCTAGGCTCTGCTCAGTTGTAGGCAGACCATCTGAATTCAATTCCTGAGTGGGAAGGTTATTTTATTGAGTATGTACGTCAGTTTGCTGGCTGGGATACTGTATCCCACTCATCCCAAGAAGGCCATGACATGCAGGTTCAAACCAGTTCTCCTCCTTATAATTTAAGGTGTGACATTATTATGTCAATGGGGGCGTAAAATATTTACAATCACTATAACTAATCAAAATTTATCTACTGCACTTATTTTCAAACATTGAATTCTCACCTGGAACGATCTCATCGTTATCGTTACGACACTCAACTCGTACAGAGAACGGCAGACCTTGCCGTATGATGAGTGGCTGCTCCTCCACAATAAGGACCAGTTTTGTTGCCATGGTAACTGGGTAACCATCAATCCACATGCCTTGATAAACAATGCCAGATGCATGGGTCATGGTTCCCTCACCATTGAAAAGATCACTTAAGAATTGACCCTAAAATGCAGAAATGTTAAAATTTATATTGTAAAAAAACATGAACATTTGATTCATACATCATTGCACAACAATAATTGACAAAATAATTAACGTGGTCAAAGTCCCTTCAGCAGAAAAATGTTATTTTAAATGAGCCACAGTTCATTTAGTGTTGGAAGCATAACTCATTGAAAGATGGAAAAGAGCTTAAAAACTGAATGATTGCTAGTAGGGGATCATTATTTTTATGTCTGACTATGGTTTGGCCTCCTGTTATGAATTCCAGCGAACCTCAAGAGCATTTAACATCAAGTACTTAGGCTATAAAGGAAGAGGTAGACCACACAAAAGATGGATTGAGAAATCATAACATCCCAACTGAAAGAGCTTCAGAGTCGGCCTCCCATGGAAAACTGCATCTTCCCTCGATGATTAAAGGCAACACAGGATGAAAAGTAAAGTAAAAGAAAAAGTAAAGATTATGTTGCATGCTTGGCATTTTTTCAAGAATAAATTTGTTATCAGTTTCTAGAAAACAGTGGCATATACAATAAATATCCTTATAAATCTTTTGCACCATTGATACTATCTAATAGCTTTTTATGTGCTTTTTTTTTTGGGGGGGGTTACAAGGAAGCATGTAGTAAAATCAATTTAATCTAAATATGTACCTAACACAATTTAACAAGTATTGAGGATTTCGAGAGGGACCAGTAATAGTGCATGTAAAGTCACCAGAAGTGCTGAGCACATCCACAAGTGGAAGTGGAGCTTTTAAATGCTCAGAATGTGGCAAACTTTTCTCTGCCAGAATTGGTCCCATTGGCCACATATACACATTTCATCAGAAAGGGAATCTTGAGTTACATGAAGTCTCATATAATACGGGCCACCCAGATGGCTATTGGAAAGAAAGGTTATATATTTTGTACAGCAAAGAGAAAGAGTATGTTGAGATAAGCCAGATGTCCAAATGTTCAATTCTGAAAGTTATAAAGTCGAAAACCTTTTTACCATCTCGACTGCTAAGTGTCAGACTCTGTCATACAACACTTTTCAAAATGGCATTGCTGAGTCATACATAAAGCAGTCCATGTGTGTTATCTGCCCCACATTTCCTTCCTGTCTTTTCACTTTCAAAACTAAGTGAAGATATTAAGACAAAGAAAAAAACCCATTTAACTCATCCATACTTGTCCAGAGTGAGCACAGCCATGCCACAACAATGTTTGTTTGCCAGCTCGGCAGGATAGGTCAAACATCAACTCTAGTTTATCGGTCACTCACCACGTAGTGTGAGCCGTCAGCACACCACAGCTCTCCATGCCCATGCCGCTGGTCCATCACCCAGAAACCTTCAAATCTGTCGCCATTGCTGTAGACCAGAGAAAAAGAATTTGTAACATTTACCAAATAAGTGAAACCCTGAACAAAAGAATTATTAAAAGCACCCAAGACACCCAAATGAGCTAAAATGCTAAAATAAAGTAAATTGACAACATGATTTTTTTTATGTTTGGGGCAAAGAAAAAGCTAAAAATAGAAATTAAAAAATAGGCTAGAGAGACACAGGACCTATCCTCAATGTCTTCCAGGTGCCCATGCTGCTAAATATAATGAAAATACATTTTATCCAAACCTTCAGTAGAATAGAAGATGAAAGCATATATGGAAGAAAAGTAACAGCCCCTAAAATCAAAAGACAAAAACAAATATGTGTTTCTATAATACGTATCATGTTTTTCTAAGTCTATTGTAAAATGCTGGACTTGGTACCACAAGCTATATCACCAAGTTTGAATGTTTATCAGCACTGCTAAATGAGAGCAAGATCTAACATGAGTCAGGAATTCCTTTGCCTATAAACTTTCCTGGATACAAAACAAAACTTATATATAATATCCATGCAATGTTTTCAATTTCTATTTCTAATTACAAGAAAATTCTCTAATATGTCAGCTCCATGTCATGCAGATGGATACCTTTGAAATGTTTCTAAACTTTTTTTTTTTAAATTTGGAAAAACAAATACAGAGATCGAAAAAAAACATTTTGACAAATAAAACTTGTCTCAAATGACAAAGTCAGGCCATCACAGATAAGTGGCCTTTGGAAACCTGCAAACAAAATCTGCAATTTGAAAATGTTCTCATCTAACTGTACACAATCCTATATTTTATTTCAGGATTTTTGTTCATTTTGAATAAAAAATATGGCAGCTTTCTTTTCATATCTTTGATCAGTTTCTGTTTTTCATTTGGGAGGGGGTGGGGAGAGGAAGGAGGGCCAGGGGGGACTTGTAAGCAAGCACTATTAGTTTCTGGTTGCTTTTAAAACCTTTTATTCTCCAACAAAATCCTATAGACACTAGCTGTTATATTCTAACTCTTGTAGCGTTTAAAGGCATAGTAGAAGAAGCCTTTCACTCCAAGAGCTCAGGCTACGCAAATACAATGAGGCAAAAAGCCAAGAGATTCAACAATCATAATAGCAGTAATTGCGAGAAGACTAGTGTTTGTTACAAAAGCACAGGGTGTACCACTGTAGAGAAGCCTGCCCGATATGTAATTAGCAAAGAAGAACGTCACAGATTCTTTTGATATGAGGTACCAGATCTTGACACAGTTCTACAAAGATATATATATATATGAAAGGCAAAACTGCACTTCTTTTAGCACCAATAATGAGATTAAAAACCGTTAAGTGCATTCCATACACAGGTTAGTAAAGCAGAAACAAAAACTGAACATGAGACAGTGTCATGAAAGCAGACAATACAAAAGTCTAGCTCTGGTTAGTGAAGAGAGCGAGAGCCACGTTGGTTCTATTTAATCAAAAAATGTATTAACATGAGATGAGATAACTGAATAAGAACAAATTTTTAGTTGTATCTTTTCCAACAATCCTAACAAGTAAGTGTTTAAGAACAAGAGAAAAAGATGAAAAATAAACCCTGAAATACCGTCATGGATTCAACTAAGGAAAGGAAATAGATACTATAGTAAGGAAAGTATACACAAACAGGACAGAAATGAATGCAAATGTGATTTCCAAACATGAAATGGTTGTGGGCATAACGATATCAAAGTGGGCTGAAACTGCAAACTCTGTAAAGTTATTTAAAAGTTAGTAAATTATAGCAAATCTGGGTACATTTACTTCTTAACACTTTTCATTCTTTGGCATGAAAAAATTATGTCCCTTTCAGTATGCAATATGGTTCATTTTAAGAGGTTGCATTATCAAAAGGCTGTATATATGAATATTTTTTGCAAAGAGCAAGGATAGAGGAATGAGGGTAGCACCTACATAGTGCACAGGAAAAAAGAAGGAAAGAGAACAGGCAACAGTAACACAAAGGTTTGTAAAATAAGGGATATCAAATTAACGTGATACCTGAGATTTTTATAAGTTGAGCTGGACGAGGGAGAAATGAACATGGTTATACATTGTAAATACACTTTGAGAGAATATTTGCAGCCACCTTACATGGTGCAAAATAGACTGATGATGGATACGAGGACTATGAACCACATATTAACAAAAAAACATAATACATGAAAAGGGATTCCTGGGAAATAAGGTTTTTCAAATCACAAGACAAAATATTAACTGCTTTTCTACCCAACATTACTGCTTTTCTACACAAAAGCAGTATGTTTCACTCAATTTCTTAGGAAGAAACAACAAACACAGTTTTATTATTCTATTAATTTAAAAAACAGACTTCTAGTAGAACATTAATCTTATAAACACCAGCGACAACAACAACACAAGCAATACAAACAAAAGGAAACAATAACAGCAACTGCAAAACAAATATAATCTGAAACAAAAAAACACCTCATCCCACAAAGACATGAACAAGTTAATTTTTTTGTTTTTTGTGTTCCTTGTTTTAGAAGTTTTTGGACATTTTAAGTTTATTAGATTCTATTAATATGTAACTTTGAAAGCTTCGAGAAAATAACATGGACATTATGTAACAATATAACAATACCACTTTCAAATTCAATATATATATATATATATATATATACTCAATGAGAAATTAATTAGGTTCCAATCAAGTTAACCAGCAAATATGAAATTAACATTTTGACAGCTTCAGCTTGCATTGCATTATTACGAAACATTTTTTTAAAGCATTGCTGTAAATAGATAAGCTAGAAAAAAATAAGTTTTAATATCCTCATGGCGTCAACTTTTATTAATGTGACAGAGCTTAAGAACCTTACAGGCTGCAATGCTATTTGTCTCCAGGGGAATTAAAATGCTTGTAAAATGAAATGAAGTGGCCAGTAAGAGAGTTGAAGTCATATGAGCTTTCCCCAGGAAAGACAGAAGCCCATAATGTTATCACTTCAAAATTTAAATTTTTTATCTTGATCTGCCATTTATTGAAAAGGTAAGTGTTTCTTTTAGAGTAAACTTGAGCAACAAATCACAAAGAGAACTGTACAGGTAGAGCACAGCCTTGAACTCAGAAACTCTAGCAGGTTGTCAACAGAGTTGGATGTCATTTTGTCACACACAAAACAGTGCAGATCTTTTTTTTTTTTCTAGTTATATCTTTTCACTATGAACACCAAGCAAAACAAAAAAGTGAACTTAGAAAAGCACAAAATTCACACTTTCACACACACTATTTCATCAAAAGTGTTAACAGTGAATTCTATGCTTTATAGAAGCAATGGCCTTGAGACAATTTGCCCCCCAAAAAGAAAATAATATATTTGGCTTTTGGGAAGCAATAATCATTCAAAGTTTAAAAAGAAGTAAAACAGACAACAAGTGGTCAAAAAAGAAACAGAAAGGAGACTTAGGGTAAGAAAGAGGAACAACATGGGAAGGAAAGAGTGGGGGCAGGAGTGGGTGGGGGGGGGGTCATGAAGAACAAAATTACAGAGCAAGAGAAGAAGCATCTGTGAAGGAAAGCGTTTAAATACAGTAGACAAGGAAGGGTAATGGAATGCCAAAGAGCAAACACAATTTCAAAGAAAATGAAAACAGTGGTGTCTCATAGAAAGCAAAGTAAAAGACAAGAAATTCGGAGAAAAAGTTTCAAGTAAAAAAAAAAGGGAATGGCAGACAGACAGACAGGCAGGCAGGCAGGCAGACAGACAGACAGACAGACAGTTAGCCTGTCCAATTTGGCCACACAAATCATCTCTCATTGCCATGACAGACAGACAGACAGACAGACAGACAGAGATACAGACAGACAGACAGACATACAGACAGACAGACAGACAAATAGACAGACAGACAGATAGACGAGTAAGAAGGAGAGTGACTGAGCAGGAAAGAGAAGAGAAAGAGACAAATTAAAGAAACACGGAGAAGTAAAGTGAAGAAGTCGGCCGGACTGAGGTGGATGTAAACACTAGGACAATACATCATAAGAAAGAGAAAGAAAAAAAAAGGAGTAATGGGAAGACTGTCTCAAAGAGAGGGATCGCAATACATAGAGGATAAAAGAATAAAAAGAAAGAGGGGGTAGGAACTGAAAAATCAGACAAAGACTTAAACAGGCAGGTAAGCACATAAACAGAAAAGGGGGAACCTCAGAGAATACCCATGGGAAAATAAATCTTTTAAACTTGTAATGAAAAGATAATGGGGAGCAAACAAAATCTAGTCTAAGACATTGTAAAAAAGGGTAAAACTAATCATCTTAAAAAGTGATGTAGATAGCAATAAAAACGTTTTTAAAAACACTTTTACGATTCTCACATAACGATTATTTTCAAATCCATTTGCACAGCTAGGTATCATCTGCCACACACTCAAACTAAAAAAACCCAGCCACAAATACCCCAAAATTGAGAAAACTCACTCATAGGTCTGGGTGCCTTCACCTTCTCGGCAGTGACTCTGGAAGCTTCCTTCATAGACAGACCTCTCACCCGTTCGTAAAATTCCAAATCCTGTACAGTTTGAAGGATTTTAAGCATTAGGAGAAAATTAGACCAGTGGTGGAAAAAAAAAAAAGAACATGTGCCAAATCACTGAAATCTTCAAGGTAGTATTACTTCTGCAGAGATCAGTTTATAACAGATTATATATAGATCAAAAGAGAGATGTAAGTTCCCAAGTGAAACACTCTAACTATTCAATAATTAAAAATTTTTAAGTTCTTGTGAGAGATTGATGATGATAATTAATCACGAGACTGACTTCAATGTAACGCAAAGCAACTTAGGGCATAAGCAAGAATTCATACATACCTTGCTTTTTGTTTTTGTACCACTGGCCTTCATAGATATTCCCATTTTTGTAGTTCATAATCCCATGTCCATGCATTTCACCATTGAGAAACTGCCCAGTGTATTTAGCTTCAGATGAGGCGAAGAACTTGTAACCATGGCCATTGATTTCTCCATTTACAAACTGTCCTTCATAATATGTTCCATCCTTCATCAGCAGCTTGCCATGACCTGGAGCATTGAGTGCCAACAAGATTATCATTTCACACACACATACACACACACACACACACACACTTACACACACACACACACACACACACACACACACACACACACACACACACACACACACACACACAGGCATACACACATACACTTACACCAACATACACACATACATAACAAAAATTTTTAAAACTTGCAAATCATTAAATCCTTTTCGGCCTCTGTTTTAACCCCCCCAAAGTGAGGAAAAATCCCAAAACAAAACAATATAAGTACAATTAATTATTTTAAAAGAAAATAGTTTTCAATACTTACCATGCTTCTTGCCTTTCATCCATTCGCCTTCATAGCGAAAAAAAGCGTTTTCATACACATAAGTCCCATATCCTGGAAGAGAGAAGAGGAAAAAATTCCTTTGAGTATTTTGACAAACACAGAAGTCAAAGAAATTTGTCATTTAGTTAATGCCTTTTTTAAAAAAAATGCGTATTGGGGAAAAGGCTAGCTAGGCCTATATATTACATTAATGTCGCTGGATAAGAGAGTGATCTAAAAATTTCTGACTTGTCATACAGTTGGGCAGGTGGCAAACATAAACATGCAATTCCCACATTATAGGGGATAAAATAATACGCTTATATATTACACAAATACAGTCAAATCTGGTGAGAGGCCACCTGTATAAGACAAAGACCCAGTGGCGGTGGGTAGTGAAGGGCTCATGGGCTTGAGCCCCCCTTCCCACCCCCCAAGTCTATCCCAAGGCAAATGAAAATAACGAAATAAGCAGTTGAAACTGTTCTGATCGACCGCAATGAACACAGAGTGATATACTAGGCGGCTTGCTCGTTTATCCAATCACTGTTGTCCCCGCTTACAACTATAGTAACCTAACAGCCAATCAAATGTCTTTAGGGCTCAGCAATCAACCAGCCCGTTCCCACGGTCTCTCCTTAATGAAACCCCTCTTGTAAAAAGGTAGAAGACATGAAAAAAATAACACTGCACAGAGGGCTCACGCTCTCCCAGCCCTGACAATGGGGTGAAAGTTTACGACACACTTTCCCCCAGTGACACAGTTACCTATGCGCCCATTGGGCCTTTGTTAGGCGCGTTCTATTTTCTGCAACAACACGACCCAATCCACCTCATAGACGGTATGTGTTTGGAGTGCTGTGTGTTTGTGCCGCTGACATGTAACAATAATCAAATAAAAACCAATTAGAGAAATTTGGAGGTGAAACGGCTTCGTCCCCACCATCCAGAAGAATTTAACGTAGAAAAAAAGAGATGGCAGACAAAGGTGACTCTTCTCGTTTGAATGGTTCTCAAAATGCAGTGACTCGCCATGAGTATAGAAAAATCATCACTGTGTTGTTCTTATTGCTTGCTTTTTGGTCGTAAAGAAGTGGAAGAAACCTAAGCCCCACCCAAATCTAGGTTCACCCACCGCCACTGCAAAGACCTATACAACTGGCCACTTTCAACTTCCTCCCTTGGTGGGTTTTTTTTCTAAATAATAGCACTGACAAAAATGATGACCTGTCCAACATGGCTGCAACCACTACTGTATGGACCAACAGCCCAAAATTCCTGTCTAAGACGGCCATACAAATCTATTATCATCCTATGCGTTGTTATGCTATAAATTATTCATCAGCCCCTGACACAATTTTGGAGCTGTCATTCTTATAACCCTGTCTTAAGAATTAACCAATCACTGACCAGCACGCTGCAATAAAAAATTTTTCCCTACTATACAAATGTGAAATTTGGTTAACCAAATTCATTTTATAACTTTTTAGATATTTTTTACGAGTTTAGTTTAGTTTTAGAAAAATGTATATATATATATATATATATATATATATACATATATATATATATATATATATGGCACTTGCAACACAAATAGGTCACATAATATGTGCTGAAGATTAAATAGGTACGGTGTTACTAGAGAATATCACACAGAGAAAAAGGAGGCCAGATGAAGATGTAGATGCTTAACCGCTACTTGCACTGTATGCTTCCAGGGAAGCTGAGAATGTTTCTGAGTGTTCTATGGTCTGCTGGAGTAATAATATATAATAGTGTAAAGCGCATAGAGCTTGCTTTCTAGTGGGGATATGCGCTATACAAATGCTATTTATTATTATTATTATTATATAAGGAGCAAACCCTGAGCACCCGCTTGAATCACCCAAGATAAAAGAGAAGCTTTAAACAGTTCAGGAAAAGACACTTGAAGAAGTTCTTGTTTTAATCTCTTCATTCACAGTGTAAAAGTAAAAGGCGGGTGATCGATCAATGGGCTGGTGACTGGCCTACCCTGAGTGAACAGCAGAGACCTTTATAACGCCATTATTGTGTGCAATTAAAATAACTGAGTCAGCTTCGTAGATTAGAAATTTCGGGGGAAATTCCACACAATAAAATTTGTACTTACGTAGCTTTTAAGTAGGAATTATCACTGTAAAAACAGTGTCCCAACATTTCTTTTTAGATCTCAGATGTCTACAACAGACCTACTTCAAAACAGCAATAGCATTATTTTGTTGTTGAGAGAGTTAGATATCAAGCCTCATCCATCTAGCCTAAAAAAAATCCATCTCTACAATTCTCATATCAGGCTCGTAATATTGTTTTAGGAGTACACCGTTAGGAAGCTCGTGAGATTCTTTTTTTCTATTTTTAAATGCTTATATTCATTAAAACTGACAAAAATAGTACAGTGAATTACAAGTTTGAAAAAATGTATCTTTCTGCAAAACATAAAGATTCCTGACTTCAGTTAAAGTGTGCCTAGTGAAAGGTACCAAATTACGCATTTGTTCGAACCGAGCTATCAGGCTTCAAAAAACTAAGTTCCATTAAAAATGATCTTAATTCATCTATATTTACAATAAGGACTTGGGTTTAATTTACTTTAAAATACATTTTTAAGGATGTTTTATTACACGAGGTATATTGCATAATCCCATAATGAATAATGTGTGAGTAAATTGGTTTTCTGAATACACACTGCGGATGGTTTCTCCGGTCCATTCATATAGTCACCCAATCACATTGCATACCAAAATTTAGGTCATTCTCTCCCCTCTGTAATGACGAGTAGCGCGCATGAAAATCTAGATGATTAAACAAAGCGAAGCTTTACGCATCCACACCCTTTCATTTTTTTGGGGTATTGCATATTTTTTTCCCCGTGCAAACCTAGATCGAATTTCTTGAAATTTCTTGTTCAAGGTGGTGACAAATTTGTTTTGAAGATGTAATACAAAAATTTTGAAGCTCTTTAATTCATCTTAGCTGCTTTTTAAAGTTGGTTTTGTGAGTAGCGAAAGTGATATGTCAGCGTCTCATAAAGATCTATCTATTTGAGCACAAACAAAAAGGGGAAACTTAAAAGGGGTTTTTCTCAAAACTTTGTTTTCGTACCCTGCCTTACAAAATCACCCGTATCTCAAAAACTACAGAGAAGATATCTTAAAAATTCAAAAAGCATAATATTGTTCCGAAATGTTCTCTTTACATGAAAAAGTGTGATTCTTCAAAATGCATCATTTCACCAGGCACACACACAATAATATAGGCTGTTGGGAATTTTTAAGTTTCATAAGTTAACTATGGCTGAGCACGATTTCGTATATTTTAGCATTCATTTCTGGGAATATGGAGGAGGGGGCTTCTGTAACGAGCAACCACCCCAACAAAAACAATATAAAAGAGACCTAACCCTAACCCTGACCCAACCCCTAACACTACTCTTACCCCAAACCCTAACCCAAACCCTAACCACATCGATAGTGGTTGCTCGATACGAAACTCCTCCCCATTTCTGCCACAGAGGAATATTAACTATTGCAATAGACAGCAAATAAAAGTGAATATATAGTTGCAAAAAATACACTAAATAAACGTACCATCTCTCATAAATCGCCTCTTTTCCCCAATGTATGGTTCTCGGCGCTCTCCCTGAGCTGCTGTCGCCGCCATGTTGTTTGCATTGGCGACAGAAGTCACATGACAAGTCGTTGGGAAAAGCTTTCGACGTTTAAAATGTGGAACTCAGAATCTTTTCCTCCACACAATTAATTATTCAGCACAGGCTGTTTTAACACTTTTCTTTCCCTTTTTATATCACTTAATGGATTACTCTCGCTTGCCCGAGTCATCGGCCATAGTACTATTACTGTTCTAAAGCGACAAGATGAGAGAGGAATTTTAAAAAAATCACGAGTAATGGACTTCACGTCAAATGCAACAAAATGTATATTATGTTAGTATTATAGTGCCTACTAGATACCAGATACTAAATTTTCAAAGTAGCTGTATGTCAAATTCATCTGTTTCATATGAAAGTCCTAGGTTCAATGTCTCCTGACAATTTTGGAACCATAAATTTATATCTCAGTTAATTTTTAAGACAATGGCAGTTGATTCAATTTATCATAATAATCAAATATTGCTGAAGTCGCTGGTTGCAACCTCGAGTTTGACAGATGATAAAATAGTAGGCCTACTAAGTACACCAAACATCTCAACATTACCAAAGTACAATCAATGAAACAAAGAAATGAAGCCCAATTTCTTTCAAGACTGTGAGAGCATTATATATCATTATTTTATTGCCTCAAACACGACGATCTGTCGTTATTTCAATTTTAAAAAACACCTAGCGTTGTCCCGGCCGGCGCCACACCAGCCTTTGCGGCGAGCGATTCGGCTCAATACTGTAGTACAGTCGAACCAGCCATGACGGCCACCTGTATAACATGGCCACCTGTACAGACGGCCACTTTCCTTCCTTTCTTTTTAGTAGAGGTTTTACGGCGCTCGCAAATGCATAAGTTCATATAAGCGCAGATGATTAGAGGTGTTACAAGAAAGTAACAAACTTTTTCTTAAAAAAGAAGAAGGGGAGATAAGGACGATAGATGTTTGATAGGAAAGAAGAAGCAAACCACACCAGAGCACCCGCCAACCCCCCACGGCCACTTTCCATTCATCCCTTGCGTTTTTTCTTTATAATTCAACTGTGTAAAACCGTCACCTGTCCAACGCGACCACGACCACCTTATTTTATCTACCTTTTTAATCGGCCCCTGGTGCTGTGGACGGGCCGTCATAATCCATTCTCCTGTCGTTACTGTTGTCCCTCCAATGAATGTTTACCCAAAATTTGACCTATGGGTTATAGCAATAAATTTCCAAGCGCTTTGAGGGAAGCGGCGTGTGATTCGTCATAACCTATAAGCCCGCCCACAACTCCTGCCCAAATTGTAATGTGAGGTGCCTGGTCACTGTTTTATTTACGTAATCTGTAGCAAAGTAACAATGGATGTTAAAGTGAACTTCTGACAGACGCGTCGCTCGTTCTCCAGGTGGTGGCGACCAGTGTTTGTTTTACCATGGCACTCAGTCTACATCATCTTACTTACATAATACACCGTATAACTTACACTTCCGCACAATCAGCAACAAACAAAAGCTAACCAAAAACAAATAAACAAAACTGCAACAAAAAAACCTCCTCCACCCCTCCACCCTCCTTTTTCAAACTCCTTGGGTCCTTCTCACTGATGCTTGTCAGTCGAGATTTTTGGCCTTTATCCAACAAAGCTAGGTTTAAGATCTCGTCTACCCTAATATCAGGGGTGTGACTGATAGGCAGCAGTGAGAAGGACCCAAAGAGTAGCAGTAGAAAGACTACAAAGAGATTCAGTAGCCCATAAGAGGGAGGAAAGGGGGCGGGGGAGGGCACAAAGTGGAGACGAAAGCAGACGACAGAACATTACGGTTAGAGCAGGAAAGGAGGTAAAAGGAGTAAATTTGAGAGAAGAAATAATGTTCCGGCACTGTCAGGTTTCGAACCCGGGACTATTAAATGAGAGGCGAACATCATATAACATCTAGACAGTGAGAACCCCCATAATTACGCGGAATGGGGATAGTGATGCGTGTACAGTGTGTGAGTATGAGTGAGGGGAGCATTGACTCACTATTTACTGTACGTCATACTGACTGACTGACTCACTCACTCACTCACTGTGTGTCTGTGTGTTAGGGAGGTATATACGATACAACACTCACCTCCTTATCTCTCACTGACTGTCTTGCTGTCCATCTGTCTGTCTATTTTCCGCCATC
>NW_004797310.1:1018470-1028070 GCF_000002075.1 Aplysia californica | reverse complement strand
ACAACCACCCCCTCTCTCTCTCTCTCTCTCTCTCTCTCTCTCTCTCTCTCTCCCGACCACGACCCAGGTTCGAGTACCTGGATTCAATAACTTTTTTTTCTCTCACAATTTAGTTTGTTGCTTCTTTTTCAGCAATTTTGTTTTTCCAACATTCCATATATCCTATTATTAATACTGTGCCTCTTCTGTCCTTTCAGGTTTAATTATAAATTATTTCACGTCATTTTTTCATTGTAGCATATTTTTAACAGGCATCATAATCGCACGTTATCTTTTAAAGTCAATCAAGGTGATAGCTAAGACTCCTGTAACGGTAATATTGGAATTACCATGATGTTCTTCTGTTCTCATACAGACCGGGAAAAATATAAATAAAATGAAATGGCGCTCATATGACCTTATGCAGTTGCGAGCGCCATAAAACCCTCTACTATTCAAAAAAATAATAAAAATTAAAGCAGAACCCCCCACACAAAAAAATCCACCAATTCTCGAATGTCTTAATGTTCCGGAGCAGAAGGGGAATTATTCTACAGACTTAAACAAAAGTTAAGGACCCCTTGGAAACACTCTGATTGGTCTTCTTAGGTCGACCCGCATGTGGGCGCTCCAAAAATTGAGGAATGTCCGTGGTGTCGCACACAAGTCGATAAAAAATAGCAAAGGTGGCTAAAATTCCCCGAAGATTTCCGTGCAGCTCGTGGTCGTTTTACCCCTTCAGGAAGCTTTGCAGTACGCATTGGTACATTTTCAGAGCAAAAATTTTGAAACATTCCTTGCCGTCTTTTTTTTCAGATTTAAAAAAAACCAAGGCTGTCTGTCAAGGTGATCCTTAACTTTTGTTAAAGTCTGTATATTGTACAATGTGTGGGAATGAAAAGTTGATGTATTCTATTAACCAAACACATTGCAAAGGTTCTACAATAAATGGTGGGCTCCTTTATAGCGGTCAAATGTTATCCGAGGTATAATGTGTAGGCTTTTGACGAGAACCCCCCCCCCCTCCCCTTCAAACAACAAACAACAACAAAAAACAACAACTCACAAAACAAAATTAAAAATAACCCCGACTAGCGTCTGTAGTGTAGCGGCTCGAAGCCTCGCTGTCTCACACAGAAGACCCGAGTTCAACTCCCGTGCGGACAAAATCTTCACCGAGTGTCCCTCTCAACGCAAGAGCGGCCCTGGCAGGCAGGGTCGAAGCCCGCCTCCTATGTGGTCTACTAAATTGTATCGACGAAGCTGTAAAACATCTACATTTTAAAAAATGGTTTGATTTCCACAAATTATTGTTTTCTTATGGTATTATCTAACCCCAGAACATCTCTCCTTTTTTGCTGGAGTGTAATGTTACACACACCCCGGATTGGCAAATTATAGCTTGGGTTTGCCCGGACGATGAAAATACCGTTGTTGATGAGGACGTAAAATATTTACTTTTAAAAAAGAATGCAGCACGAGTATTTGTGCTCTTTTTGTATACTATATTAATATGTGTCCTGAATAAAGGTGCAAGAGGCCGTGGCGAAGCGTCTATATAAACAAATAATCACTGATTCCCTTCCTAATTTTGAAACATTGTCGCAGTCAAATTCATCCATAGACGTAAACGTCATAAATTAAATGCAAAAAGACGTTCATAATAACCAATGAACAGTAGACTATGCCCAACCTTCGAAACTGTTTCATTGCCACAGAAATAGCCTGTTCGCCCCTATCAGGCCACTCCATAAGCAGTCACAAGCTTTGATCAAGTCAGCTTCAAGTGAGGCTGGAAGAGTCTACCAATAGAGTTGAAGGGAACATGTGCATAGCAGTCAAAACTGTTTCATTGCCACATATACCCTGTTCACCCCTTTCGAACCACAGTTATAAGCAGCCACACGCGCTGATTATGTAAGCTAACTATTACACTGGTCGAGTGTACCTCACAAATGGGAGGAAAACTAACTCCTAATAATATCTTGACTGCTGCAAGTGCTTGTTTTTTTTCCTCGACTTTTTAACGTCATATAATCAGATCGTGGCCTCGATTATGACCCCGGCTCCTGGCCGCGAAAAGCTAGGCAAAAACAGCCAAATGTGAAATAAAAAATTAATAATTGGCATGCTCTACCAAAGTGTTTAGACTGTCTGGTATAACATGCCATTGTAGTACTGACATCTCTGCTTCTTTCCTTGGTGTTTGTGTATGCAAATCTAAAGTTAAATTTAAGGTTAGTTAGAATGAATATTTAATGAAATACTTTCCCGATTATTTTAGCGGTTGAATATCATCATCATCCGGTGCCTTGCCGACTGACGTGGGCGATCATGGACCTCCACTTCCATCTGTCTTTCGAAGCAGCAATGGTGTCTGTTGTTCTTGCTGCTCCCAGCCATGTTGTCATCTTGTCCAGTATCTTTTCCCTCTGTCTGCCTCTACCTCTCTTTCCATCAAACTTTCCTGTTGTTACAATGTTCTCCAATGCTTCTTTCCGCATTGTGTGTCCGAAAAAATTTGCCTGTCGTTTTCTTATATTCGTGATAAGTTGTTTTCTATAATTTGCTTCAACCAGGACTTCTTCATTTGTTTTTCTAGCTGTCCATGGGATACGTAGCATGCGTCTCATGAACCACAACTCTGCCGCAACAATTGTTTTTTCCAGCTGTTTATTGATTGTCCATGCTTCGCACCCGTATAATAGGATTGGCTCGATGTAGCTTTTCATTATTCTTTTCCTCATTTCCAGTGACAGATTGATGTTTGTTAGTATCTGTTTCATCTTGTGGAAGGTTGCTTTTGCTTGGCAAATGCGGCTTTTAATTTCGGTGTGACATCTACCATCTGATGATATAATGGTCCCCAAATATCTAAAATGTTGTACTTGCTTGAGGGTGGTATCATTGATTTTGATATTGCATGTTGGGATTGGAGTATTTCTGCTTATCACCATTGTTTCGGTTTTCTTGATGTTTAGGTTTAAGCCCATGTTGTCACTCTCTTGTACGATGACATTTAATAGATTCTGCAGGTGTTTTTCATCTTCTACTATTAGGACTGTGTCATCTGCATATCTTAGATTGTTTATATTATGTCCCCCTATCGAAATACCAGGCATTTCTTCTATGTGTCTCGTGATATTTTCACTATACAGGGAGAACAAGTCTGGAGAAAGTATACATCCTTGTCTGACTCCTCTTTTAATCTGTATGTATTCGCTGATGTCGTTTTCTATTCTCATTGCAGCTGTTTGATCCCAGTACATGTTTTTGATAATCCGTAAGTCCTTCCCGTCGATATTAAGAACTTCCAGCATGTCGATGATCTTGTCGTGCCTGATTTTGTCGAATGCCTTGGTGTAGTCTATAAAACATAAATGAAGATCTTTCTGAACTTCTAGGGCACGTTCTATTGTTGTTCTGATGACATATATGGCATTTACAGTGCCTTTTCCTTCAATAAATCCACATTGTTCTTGGGCTATTTCTGGGAGAATTTTATTTCTTATTCTCATCATAATTATTCTGAGTAATATTTTTGTTATGTGGCTCATGAGGCTGATGGTTCGATGTGTTTCACATTCGTTTGCATTGGGTTTCTTTGGTAAAGCTATGAAGATAGATTTTGACAAGTCTGATGGAATATGTCCAGTGGCATATATGTTGTTAAGAAGTTTTGTCAGTGTGGTGATTCCAAAGTCTTCTAAAGCTTTAATCATCTCTGTGGTGATGTTGTCCGGTCCTGCCGCTTTCCCATTCTTCATCTTTCGTAGTGCCTTGACAACTTCTTCTTTCATGATTGGTGGTCCCTCGTTGTTATTTTCCACTCTTCTTTGTTCATCTCTTTTGTCATTGTACAGGTCACCGATATATTCTGTCCAACGTTCTAGTATCTTGTCTCTGTCCATTATGATATTCCCATCCTTTGATTTGAGGCATCCTGTTGATCCACGTGTTCTTGTATGGCACATCTCTTTAATTTTTCTGTGTAGATCTTTTGAGTTCGCATTGGAATGATTTTCCATTTCTTCACATTCTTCTTTTAACCAGGTCTCTTTTGCTAGATTACATTTGTGTCTGATTTCTTTATGAAGATTTTTCCAAATTGTTTTTGTTTATTCTTCGTTCCTCCATAAGATTAAAAATTTCTTCAGTCATCCATTTCTTCTTTGCTTTTGTTGTCTTTTCTGGTATGACTTCTTTTGCAGCCTCATTTATAGATGTTTTAAGCAGTTCCCATTGTTTTTCTATGTCTTGTATTTCTTCTAAGGGAGCGAATTTGTTTTGTACAGTTATTCTGAATTTATCTTGCATTTCTTTGTTTGATTGTAGTATGGCCATGTTTAGTTTCATATTCTTTTTCTTGCTCATGTGTGTTTTTTTCAATCTGATTCTAAATTTTCCCACTACGGGTACATGGTCACTGTAACAGTCTGCACCTGGCCGCGTTTTGACATTGATCATCCCGTTTTTGTATCTTTTCTTGATCATGATATAGTTGATCTGGTTGCGAGCGCTGTCTCCAGGACTCTTCCAGGTCCATAATCTTCTTGGTGGTTGTTCATACCAAGTGTTTCCAATAATCATGTCATTCAGGATGGCCCATTCTAACAGTTTTTCTCCTCTTTCATTTCTGTTTCCCAGTCCATATGGACCCACTATGTCTTCATGTCTTATTGCTCCCACTTTTGCATTAAAATCACCCATGACTATGACAATATCTTGTGATTTACAATGTGTCTTTGCTTGGTTTATTTCATCATAAAATTTCTCTATTTCATCTTCTGTGCTTTCTGAGGTTGGCGCATATGCTTGGATGATGGTTGTATCGAATGGTGATCCTTTCAGTCTCACCAGCATAACTCTGTCTGATATTGTCAGGTACCCCTTTAGTGTCTTCGATGTTGGCATGTCCATGATGACCGCTACTCCTCTTTCATGTTTGTCGCCTCCTGAGTAAATGGTGTTATATCTGTCGGACACTATTCTGCCAGCTCCTGTCCATCGTACTTCACATAAACCCATGATGTTAACATTCATTCTCTTCATTTCTTTCTTGATGTTGTCCAGTTTTCCTTTCTCTTGCAATGTTCTCACATTCCAGGTTGCTATGTTTCTTGTTTGATTTTTCCTTTTGTGAGCAGTATCTTGATGACGATCTGGTGTCACCTGCTGTGCATGACTGACCCTACCGGACGAGGCAGTTCTTTCAGAACTCCCCTTTACGTCTTTATCTTTATTTATTGAAGTGATATGATCCATAATGTTCTAGGGAAAAGAATACAGCAGTGGTTTCCCCTTGCCTTCTGCTGGATTTTTGTACGGTTTACTCCGCTAGCCTTTGTCCAAAAGGACTAACCCACAAGGCAGTGGGGGCAGGTGGCAGGTTTCGGCGCCTCCCTCTCGCCTGACAGTCTCTTCACTGAGCACATAAGGTATTTTATAGAGACAGAGTTGCCACCATCCTGTCCCACCTCGCTCTCCAAGACTGTCGCCAGTTGGTCCGCGACTGCTTATTGGTTATTCGCAGCTACCCTACATAATGTAGGCCGTTCCACTATCCGCCACCTGTGGACGCGGTGGGTCGGGGATGGTTGAATATATATATATATATATATATGTCTCAAATGTATTTAAGCTATATTATATGGATATACACCATGAATTCAGGATTTGTTTTCATTCACAACTCAGAGTTGCCACCTCCAGTCTCCAGTAAGATTCTCGTGACTTGTGTGAGTGTGATATCTTCAGGCCCTATCCTGTCCCATCTCACTTTGATTATCCTGTCAAACAAGTCAGCCTTCGCCCCATGGCAAGAGGTTATGTTCAGTTTCAACAGTCGAATAGCTAGTAGATTTTCCGGTTGACTTTTTGATTGTTCCATACCGACGACTCTGTCTATACTTTTTCTGATACGCAATGTTGATGGAGAAAATTTTAAGATATCGAATAGACTGACAGACGCTTAGACACATGCGGAGAGACAGAAAGGTCGAAGCCGAAGATAGATAGATAGATAGAGAGGAGAGAGAGAGAGAGAGAGAGAGAGAGAGAGAGAGAGAGAGAGAGAGAGAGAGAGAGAGAGAGAGAGAGAGAGAGAGAGAGAGGGGGGGGTGGTGGAGGGAAATGTATACAATATTTAGAAAAGTGAAGTAAACCCAAAGACATCATCACACTACTACTACTACTACTACTACTACTACTACTACTACTACTACTACTACTACTACTACTACTACTACTACTACTACTACTACTACTACTACTACTACTACTACTACTACTACTACTACTACTACTACTACTACTACTACTACTACTACTACTACTACTACTACTACTACACAGTGGTGACCATCGGCTTTTCGGTGTCACAACGCGGTGGAATCATCCGCTCGACAATTTCTGGGTTTATGGAATTATTGTATAATCTTCAAAACCTCTTCATTTGCCATGCTTTATTTTTTCAAAGAATCGTTACCCTTTATCTTGAACAGAGTTCGAGCTATTTACGACGGAAGGAGGTGTCTGGTGTCAGGGGTATAATTCGCGAGAAAATAACCACCAAATGTGGTGACTTCTAAAGCTGTAGTGTCCTTGCAACTCCAAATTTACATTTTCTTTCGGAGTTTTTCATTAACGCTTTCCAGTGAAATCTATCAAGATGTGTGTTTTGAAAATTTAATTAACTTAAAAAATGCTGAACCATTAAAAAAATAAGAAAGAATCAATAAAAAAATTGTTCAACGAGCAGAAAAATGTCGATTTCTTCGATTTCATTATTTTTGACAAGCGCCCGATTTCACCGCGAGGCCACACAAATAGGCTTACTCTCAACCAGAACGGCAGCATTCTGAACTCATTTCGGATTCGAACGTGATTATTCCTTGCTCTGGTTATTTTCGTAACCAATTGCATAACGATGTCCTAGAATAAGCTCAGTAAATTGGGAGCTAGGGTAACAAAGACCGAACTGATTTAATTAATAACGGCTCATAACTGCTTCTAATAATAATAATATACGGTACCTTAGGTTATTTTTAAAATGTAGAATCTCGGTGCAGTGAACAAAAGGATCGTTCCCAAAAGTGCTTGTTTCCAAAGAATGGCCCAGGGGCGAAGCGTCTACATAATCAAGCAATCACTGCTTCCCTTCCTTTATTTGGGAACATCGTCGGAGTCAAATTCACCTGTAGACTGTAACAGATGTTGGCGTTATAAATCTAAATAGACCCTTTCGAAATCACCAATGAGCACTGTGCATAACACTCGAAACTGTTTCCTTGCCACATAAATACCCTGTTTACCCCTTTCGGATCACTTTCAAAAGCAGTCACAATCACTGAATAATTATGTAAGCTCACAGTTAAACTGGTAGAGCCGACCTAAAAAAAAGGTGAGGAGTACTAATTCCTATTAATCTCATGAATGCTGGATATCAATTTGTCTTAACAGATCATCATTTCTGTAAACACATGTTCGCTGTATTCTAGAAAATTCCGTAATAAATGATATAAATTCAAGTTGATGTTTTCTGCAGATTTTAAAATGTTTACAGTTGGGGCAATATCGCTTTTAAAAACTAGTCCGTCATGTTTTTTTTAATCGGAACATTATGCTTATTGAACGCATGTTTTGAGAACCTTTAGTGAAAAAAAAAAGTGCCCACTATAAAATTATTTTTTTGTACCAAGTTTTACCACTAAAAAGTATCATGGGTGAGCTGTTACATAGGCAAAATGCAAATGCAAAATGTGTGAGAGAAACGGGAAGTGCTCTGATCAATCCTATTTTACGTGTGACTGAGATTTCTAGTATTTTGTATAAATTTATGAAGGAATTAATTTTAAAAATCTAGCCACCATTGTTGTTGAAAGATATTGATTAAGTTAAGACAAATTGACACAAGGTGCTGTTTGGGTGACATTGATTCACCCGTTAAAGAGATATTTGAGGAGAAGTTGGGCCACGAATTTTTTACCACGCTCTGTATGATTAATATGTGTCACAACGCAGTGAAATCAGGCGCTCGTCAAATTTGGGGCATATGGAGTTATTGATATCATCTAAATTAAGCTGAGTTATTTGCCTTGCTTTCAATGAAATAAACATCCGTTTAGCTGAATAGAATTCGAGATACAGGTATTTGCGATTGAAGAAGGTGGGGTAACCTGGTTTCAGAGGTTAAATCAATGAGAAAATGGCCGCCAAAATTTGGTAACTTCAATAGCTTAAGAGTCCTTGAAAACTTAAAATTACATATTATTTACAATTGTATAAGGCTTTTCAGTAAAATTCACCTGGAAATGTGTATTCGCATGAACATAAAAGGTGTTAAGCTAAAAAGCAAATTTTCGATAAAAATTACCAAACTGGTGGGAAATGCTTTTTTCTTCGATTTCATTATTTTGACGAGCGCCTGATTTCACCATGATGCCTTACAACTATCATCCGTGTGTCATAGAAACCGAGCCGTCTTAAATACAATCTGATTTGCCTCCATATTAGTTCAGATGAAAAATGCCAATAGAACTTTTACGTTTCTATGGAATATAAAATTATAATGTATTTTCTAATCTTTTAAATACTTCAGAATAATAAAATCAAAGATAGTCTTTTCTTTTACATGACAGCATGTAGGTCAAATTATACTAGTGGTTAGTGTTAGCAAAGATCTTACTCTACAATAGAGGTGGGCAAAATCCGGATAAATATCCGGATAATAGGATAATCCTCAATAAGATATTATCCGAATTCAGACTCTTAACTCTCTTTTTTCCTGACGCGTTTGCCGAAGTGGGTGCACCCATTTGTTGAAATGATGCTTCCCGCTTGTCGAAGTGGTTCTAACCAAAGTTGCCGAAGCGGTTCATATCATATTATTTACCGAAAAGGTGCATTAAGATAGTATCCGGATTTTGCTAAAGCGACTCATTGCCCAGCCCTACTCTACAAGAAGGTTCACTGAGTCAAAAAAGCGTCCACGGCCAAACGCGTTTATCTTCCGATGGCGCTACAGTCGCTGCTTTGAAGCTCTCTTTCGTTTGTCGAGAAAAGAATAGGAATAGCACTCCCTTGCGCAAGCAGATCGACTGCGGCAGCTGTTCATCGGTCTCCGAAGAGCGGTGAGCTGTGGCACCTATAGATTGAACTCTAAAAAGCCTATAAACAACTTTTAAAAGCCCACAGGAGCTTCATTTTTTGGTACATTCATTCTAAGCTTATCCCCCCCCCCCTTACCGCGGGTTTTTTTCAGCAGAGGGCGCCACCGTGATTTTGATGATGCTTTAAAAAAAAAAAGGATAAAAGAGAGGAGTGAACCATCTAATAGAGTAAGATCTTTGATGTAATGTGCCAGAATGCACCCCCCACGCTAGTACAACTCCAATTGTTCTAGCATATCGGTTGATACCCTTGGAAAATCCCAAGATTTTCTATAGGCTGCACATCGAGCTTATTTAATACTCAGCACTGATATAGCGAGAATATCTGACATTGGAACAGCAAGTCGTTTTTCCCTTTCTTTGTTTCGGGTAAAGTAATTGGCATCGCTTAGTATCGATAACTAATTTCGGTCTTACACACACACACACACACACACACACACACACACAC
>NW_004797310.1:1016077-1018366 GCF_000002075.1 Aplysia californica | reverse complement strand
TCTCTTTTAGCCTTTCCCCTCCTCCCCAACTCCCCTAAGCCTATTTTATCGATTAAAGGGGGGCGGGGCGGGTTGGGCTGCCTGTGAAGGCTTGTTTATTACTAAAGCTTAAAACCCCACTCCCCGAGTGCGCACACCCCTTCTTCCTCCTCATTTATTTCCATCCCCCCCACCTAGGCTAACATCACATTTCTAAAATTCCCCCCCCGCCACCAAACCCCCCCCGATAATGAAAAAAAAAACATTTCTCACTAAAACTGCCGGTCGCCCCGCGGGTGGGGGAAATAATTTTGTGGGTAAAAAACTTCCTACAGAGAGAGAGAGAGAGAGAGAGAGGAGGTGCGGTCCGTGATAGGGGGAGAAACTTTTTGAAATCTTCTTCCGGCTTCCGCTTGGCAAATGTTTATGTTTTAACGTGAACAGGAATGTCTGTCGTGAAGTTTAAGGTTTCCCCTGTTTTTGTGTGGTCACCAAGAACTCAAAAATAAGGTTTTGTCTAGTTAATAAAAGACCCCCCCCCCCCCCCAAAAAAAAAAAAAAAAAAAAAAAAATTTAATTAAAAAACCCTCAACCCCCCCCCCCCCCCCCCCACACACACACACAAATCCAAAAACAACGAAAATAAAACAAAGCAATTTTGTTTTTTGAACAAAACGGCCTCTCTCGGCAGTGGAGACTTTTTAAAAAACACGCAGCTCATTAATAAAACGCGGCAACACACGGACAGTGATTTTATTTAAATCACTGTAGAGGTTGTGTGTTAACGTTTCGGTAATATTTCATTCCGAGGTTCTTTGCTATCACTGTCACGAGAAATGGAAGAGTTTGTCACAAGCAAAAGGAAAACTGATGTTAGAGGCCTTTTGTTGACTGCTATCGATTCTGAAAAGACAAAGACACTTTATCAAACAACAATTTGGAAATGCTGCACAGTGGGAGGTATGAAGACAGTCTAAAGCCTGTAGAACGCAGAGGGGAAATAATAATATGAAGAGCTGGCATCGATTATCATTTTGAAAAAAAAAAAGAGAATAATGGTTTCTCCCTTCAGAAGCAACTCACCATTCTAAAGTCAGAAAACCCAGTGTTTGGATCATGAGCCCCCCCCCCCCCCCCCACCCTCTCCCACCCTCTCCCACCCTCTCCCACTAATACTTCCAACAAAGGTACATTGTTAAGACGAATAATCCGGCTTTTGCTGTTTTGTTGTTGTGTTTTTTGTGGGGGTTTTTGGGTTGTTTTGCGTATTTGTTTTATTTATTTCATTTTGTTTGTTTGCTTAGGGTGATTTGTGCTTGATTGCTGTTGCTTTGTTTGTTAGTTTGTTTTTGTCTTGTACCGTTATCCCTTTGTTGCTGTTTGAGGTGGTGATGGATTTTTTCGGGCGGGGGGCGGAATTGGGGGAATTTTACATATTCGAAGTTTTAAAAAATTATTGACTCATATTGCACGTTATTATGCCAGTAAAACGCAATGCATATAATAATCATAATAATAATAATAATAATAATAATAATAATAATCATAATAATCATAATAATCATAATAATCATAATAATCATAATAATCATAACAGTAATAATAAATAAATTTATAACGCGCCAGAATCCACAAAAAGTGCTCGGTGGCGCTTACAAAACGCGCGTGCGCGCGCACACACACACACACACACACACACACACACACACACACACACACACACACACACATACACAAATACACACACACAGTATCACTACGACATGCATACATTAAAAAAACAACCCAACCTCCCCCCCAAAAAACCCAAAAAAACAACCCCCCCCCAAAAAAACTCCCAACAAACCCAAACAAACTGACAGGTAATATTTTAGATATAGAGTTCCACCATTATAAATATACTTTCCTGAAAAACACTATCTTCAAATGTGTTCCCCTTTGGTTTTTATAATAATGTTCAAACATTGCGGACAGACTCGTAATTTCACTTCGAACACTTTGCAAGATGTGGAAAACAAAAATTAAAACATACGTAATCATAATTACGAGTTTCTCCAGGGGAATTCTTCATAGTTACGTGACATCTCTTTCTATCTGCCCTGGGGGTGGGTGGGTGGGGGGGGGGTGTTCTCGTGGCCTAGAGGTTACGTTGTTCGCCTCTCATTCAATAGGTCCCAAGTTCGAAACCTGATCACAGAGACGGAACTTTTTCTCTCGTTAAAATGTGCTTCTTTCACCTCCTTTCATGCTCTCAAACAATGTTCTGTCGTCTGCTTTCGTCTACGCTTTCTCCCCCCCCCCCCCCCCCCC
>NW_004797310.1:1010338-1015977 GCF_000002075.1 Aplysia californica | reverse complement strand
ACGCTTTCCCCCCCCCCCCTCCCCCACTCTCCTTTGCACCGTCCTCTGGGCTCCAGCTGACTCTTTCTGCGGCCTTTCTACTGCTACTCCTTGGCTCCTTCTTATGCTGTCTTTCATCCACACCCTTGATCTCGGATTAGGAAGAAAAATCTCGGAAGTTCCGTGTGAAAGTTGCACACATTAATGATCTCTTAGCGGTCCTAAATCCGATAAGGGTACGTTTCGGCCGCCACCCAGGAAAAATTCAAAATTTAATATGAACATGTTTAATGTGTCCCGCGCGCTCATATGACTGCATGCAATTGCGAGCGCCGTAAAATATTTTAAAAAATAAAACAAACAAAACAAACTATCTGCCACGCTAGCACACTCCTAGAACAAAACTGGCAGTCTCCTTTATTCAACAGCATGACCGTCGCTATAAGAGGGTACGCGGGGTACATTCTGGGACGTGACATCCAAATTATGATTCGTTTTCAATGGCCACAGGAAAACACATTGCCGACATTGATTTAATCATCTTATAAAAGAGAAAGGGGTAGGGGTGGCTTGGCTATTCGAATTTGTGTACGATATATCAGTTTAGCGAAAGCATGCTTTTGAACATAGGTAAGTTATAAGACATAATATAAACAATCTAAGATATGCAAACGACACAGTCCTAATATCAGAAGATGAAGAACACCTACAGAATCTATTAAGTGTCATCGTACAAGAGAGCGACAACATGGGCTTAAGCCTAAACATCAAGAAAACCGAAACAATGGTGCTAAGCAGAAAAACTCAAACCCAAACATGCAATATCAAAATCAATGATACCACCCTCTAGCAAGTACAGCATTTTAAATATTTGGGGACCATTTTATCATCAGATGGGAGATGTCACACCGAAATTAAAAGCCGCATTTGCCAAGCAAAAGCAACTTTCCACAAAATGAAACATACTAACAAACATCAATTTGTCACTGGAAACCAGAAAAAGAGTACTGAAAAGTTACATAGAGCCAAACCTATTATACGGATGCGAAGCATGGACAATCAATAAACAGCTGGAAAGAACAATTGTGGCGACAGAGTTGTGGTTCATAAGACACATGCTACGTATCCTATGGACAGCTAGAAAAACAAATGAAGAACTCTTGGTTGAAGCAAATTGTAGAAGACAGCTTAATATTATGACGAATATAAGAAAGCGGCAGGCAAATATCTTTGGACACACAATGCGGAAAGAAACATTGGAGAATATTGTATCAACAGGCAAGTTTGATGGAAAGAGAGGCAGAGGCAGACAGAGGGAAAAGATACTGGACAAGATGACAACAAGGCTAGGCGCAGCAAGAACAACAGACACCATTTCTGAAACGCAAGACAGAGTGAAGTGGAGGTCCATGATCGCCCACGCCAGTCGGCAAGGCACCGGATGATGATGATGAAGCTATAAGGAGGGACCTGCGAATTAATTGTTCATCTCCCATAATTCAGGCCCCCCAAAAGGGGGGGGGGGGGTGAACCTTACAAACTCGTTAAGCAACCCAAGTTCAAGAATGCTCCTTAGGGGATTCGAACTGCTCCGTAAACAAACGTGGTGACACCAATTCAGCTAACAGCACTCCCGTTATAGCCTAGTAATAATTATGTCGGAGTTTTAAGATATTACTCGCAACAACGCCATCTTACCTGTCTGCGCATGAATTCTCTCAGTCGCAATGAAATGCAAACAAAAGCAGCGCCATGCAAAATAGCCTCCATAGTATTATTAATTTCAGCTCTATCACGGCTTCAAATAAAAACCCCGGTAGAGAAGCAGGGGAATTCCATTTTTACATTAATTCTATAATCGGCTAGGTGTCAGTCCTGCTCGATAGAGTAATTAAATGACCTTCTTTGGTGTTAATGAAACCAGACAGAAAACGGGTACAATCCCACCGTGAGAGTGGTTGAAATTAAACCATGCAAGGGAAAAGATAGGAATGTCTAAAAAAAAGTGCCCTATATATAAGATGATCCATAAAGCTTAGTCATTTTATGGAAAGAACATCTTTTTTATTCTTTACATTTAAAAAAAAGGGTCATTTCCTACCTATACATTTACTTGATGGAATCAAGTTTTGATAGAAAGTGTGGTGTCAATTGGTTGATCGGTAATGGTGTCAATGTTTGTTTGTTTATTTTTGTAAAGTGTTTTACGGCGCTCGCAACTGCATAAGGTCATATGAGCGCGCGGGACACACCTGATATTTTCAGTTGGTAGGAAATTTTGAATTTTGCCCGGGTGGCGGCCGAAGCCTACTCTTATCGATTTTCAACCACCAAGGGATCTTTAACGTGCGCAACTTGCACACAGGCCCTCCGAGATTTTTCGCCCTTGTCCGAGAAGGCTAGGTGTAGATCTTTCCTACCAGAAGATCAGGGGTGTGGCTGAAAGACAGCAGTAAGGAGGAATCCAGGAGTAGCAGTAGAAAGGCTGCAGAAAGAGTCAGGAGCCCAGAGGAGGGGGCAAAGGAGGTGAGTGGGTGGGGGCAGAAAGGGAAATGAAAGCAGACAACAGAACATTGCTAGAGAGCAGGAAAGGAGGTGAAAGGAGACAATTTTAGAGAAGAAAAGTTTTCGGTCGCTACCCGGATTCGAACCCGGGACCTTTGAATGAGAGGCCAACACCTTAACCTCTAGGCCACGAGAGCCCCCGGTGTCAATGTAGTCTGAAGCTTGGCTGGAATAAGGGGGTGTTGCTTTATGGCTGTGCTTGTCAACCTTTTATAGCCAGCGCCCTCTTTTACTACCTTTAACCCTATCCGTACGTCGTGTTTTACTATCGTATCCATACGACGTGGGGAACTCTGTACCACCACTTCCAAAGAGGAAATGTGCTTGTTAACCGATCCGTACGTTTTACATAGCAGTCTGTCAAAATGATTTTTTGAGAAATACTGAAAGTTTCAAAGAGATCATTTTACTAGAAGTATTGTAAAATGTGAAGAATAAAACCTCGGAGGTACAAAATGACCCCAGGGCGTACGTATAGGGTTAAGAGGCTAACATTTTGTTTACTGCCCACTGCCCACGACTCACCGTCATGTATTTCCTTGCGGGGCAGGGAAGGTGCAACAAAAATTAGGCAACGTTTGCAGTCATTACTGTCTTCAGCGTAATTGAGGGTAATAGATATGGATTTAAATGGATAGAACCATAATTACTGGGCAACCGAGAAGAATATTATGTGAAGGTTGCTTTTCTTTCACACCCTTTAAAGGATGACGTGAACATTTCGTAAGATTTTAATACTAAAAATACCAAGGCATCCACATTTTAAAACAAAAAAGGTTCAAATTTCACATGATGTCTTAAAAACCATATTGCAAATATTTTGTCTACATCTTCTGTTGTTGTTGTTGTTATCGATCCAGCAACAGCTGTGCCCTTCTGTCCAATGCCATGTAGTAATAAGTGCAGGCTCGTTGCAGTTGCTGTAATGTTCCGTAGAGTATGTTGTCAATGTTAGGTCTCGGGGGAGAAGTGTAGCTCTGATGTAATTTAGGGCTGTACAGTGGACAAAGTGATGTTCCACAGTCTCATATGCATAGTCACACAAGGGATACATTGGGGGAAGTTCTGGATTTATTCTGTTCAAGTGAAAATTGAGCTGTATATTGTGTTCTGTTCGTAGGCGGAAGATCGTGGACTGTTTCTTTCTCTGTGGGTTGTTGACATTGTAATTTCGTTTTGTTGTGGTCATATTATTTGAAAACTGCTCTGCCTGTCTTTCCCAAGGCCCATCTATTCATCTAATCTTGTTTGCTGTTATTTTTAGTGATTTGTTTTGCAGTGTTGTATAAATGTAGAATGTTGGGTTGTTCCTGTCTAGATCCCGTTTTGGCGAGTGTGTCTGCGCTGTCATTTCCAGGTATGTGTGAGTGTCCGGGAATCTACTGCATCACCAGGTTGACGCCACAGGATGTTTTCAGGTGATGGGAGCCAAACAGTATATGTGTCAAGTCTTCGTTTAGATGATGGTCATTTTCTATCGCTTGCTAGACTGATAGTGAGTCAGTGAAAATCACTTTACTCTGCGTCCTGTTTCGATGAGTGTCAAAAACTATGCGGAGATGGTATAGTGCTATTTCAATTGCTATCATTTCTGTATCGTAGTTATTGCATTTCTCTCCACAGGCTGCAGAGATCTCATTGGAACTTCCATCAGGGTACTGTATTAGTATTAGTATTCCATATCCGGTTTTGGTTGTGCTTTTGAATGCAGAGCCGTCTGTATAGACGTACATCCAGTCATCTGAATAGCTGTCGATTGTTTGATGTGATGCAAGCATCAACGTCACTGGATCTGAAGATTTTGTGCTATTGTCTCTGAGAGATGTAGTAATGGTTGGCTTTTCCATAGAAATGTGGGGAGGGATGTTTTGGTTGACTCTTTTGGCTTCTCTTCTGTTTTGTGGTAGATGGTGACTCTCCATTAGTTCTGTGATGCGATGCATGATTGATTTTTTGTTGAAGTCGTTTCTTTGGTTTCCATGTTGCTATTAATATCCAGTTTGGGTGGTTGGGGTACATTCTTTTGGTTCTTTCATGGAGCTCTAAAACTGCTTTATCTCTGTGAACTCTCAGGGGTTCAATATTTAAAAAAAATTCACATGCTGCAGTAGGTGTAAATCTCATGCCATGTTTATGAAACGAAGGGTATTATTTTAGACCTTGTCAAGGGTACTGCAAGTAGTTGTACTACACTTAGTGAGCAGGTTATTGCTGTATTCCAGCGAAGATTGTACATAACCAAGGTATAGATTTAGAGCTCTCAGAGTTTGTTTGTCTGATCCCCTCGAACTGCTTGCGAGTTTCTTTAAAAGTTGGAGTCTTCTTTTCGTCTTGTTCTTTATGCTCTCCACTTGGCTTTTCATGGTCAGACTTTGGTTAAGTTTGACTCCTAGGTATGCTGGTTGTTCTTCTTTGGGGAGATTTTCATTTCCTCTCTTCAGTTGAAGTTTTTGTCAACATCTTATAAGCATAGTCTCTTTAAAAAGTATTATGGGGATGAATTATTTCAATACCATCCCCATTGAAGTTTTTGCGTTTTTTTATATAGCACACAGAAAAAGCTGTTTAAAAATCGAACTGAAATTTGCTTCTTTTTTTTTGCTGACAATAAGTTTTGTATTGTAGTACTTGCTGATCTTACCAAATAACAAAAAAAAATTGATTGAAAAATGAAAAAACCTTAGGATATTTTTAATTTTCAAAATTTTCATATGGCTGTTACGTAATGAATATCTCAGTGTTGTCGATGAGTGAAACTTTCATAGCATTCAAATATCTAACTTTTTCTAAGAACATGCTGAAAACAGTGATAATGCAAGACATTCTTTAAATAGCAAATCTAAAGAGACGGAAATTTCAGTTGTACCTTCCTTTAAATAATACCTTTCACTACCCGTGTAAGTCTCACCGCCCGCCAAAATGACCAAATCGTCCACTTCCCCAACATTTTTCAAAACCTCAATAGATGACTGTTTTATAAAATCAGACAAGAAAACATCCCGAAGCTAACCACAGGTACATGATCTTTCCCTTCACTTCTCTCTCTCTATCTCTCTCTCTGTCTCTCTCTGCCTCTCTCTCTCTCTCTCTCTCTC
>NW_004797310.1:1007433-1008642 GCF_000002075.1 Aplysia californica | reverse complement strand
ACACACACACACATATACACACAATCAATCAATAGTCTCGACTTCGTCACTTCCCGTTTTCATTTTTCTTCCTCCACCCTGCGCCGACGGTCCATTCATAAGCGATTATCCCGTACTGTAAGGGAGGGTAACTCCGCGCCAGTGACAGAGACAGTGAACACCCCGCGCGGAAAACGAACATCAACAGCAGCTGTATGTCCATCAGTTATAAAGCGAGGCCCACAGAGAGAAATGTTGAGGCTCAGGTTATAACGCTTTCCCTGTGGTCGTCTATACTATACGGTTCACAAAACACTTTACTGACTGACAAACAGGCTCACAGCTGGGTAAGTAGCTTATTCATGTTAAGTGGATTTATTACTAGTGTCTTGCTGTTTTGTTTTGAATAGTGCTTTGTTTTGAATACTATTTCGTTTTCTTTTGGTGAGTGAAAATAAAACCATCCGGTTTTGCCAAAACTGTGACATATTTAATTTTAAAGGATAAAAACGGAGGAATAAAAAACTTATGAGAAAATACATATCTAGGTTGTTTAATGGTGCTCACAACATGTTGACGATTTTACCCCAAATAGATACGCACAGCATTTACCATTTTTGTAAGAAAGTACCCAGAGAACGATAAAAACAAGGTTAATTAAAGGAAAAACAACTCTTTAAACCGATAGCCAATTAACATTAATTTTAATATTGACTGGATTTCGGATTCTGATTTTGATTAATGTTAGAACTCTCAAGACAGCGCGACAGAAATGTTAATGTCTTTGTGAAGCTTATAGAGTGTAATTTCACAGTTGAATGAGCTGGAAGTTTTCCTCTCATACATTCATGAAAGTAAGTATTTTCTGAAATCGTGTTATTCCCGGAACACCCATTACACAAAGAACATAATTTGTTCTGTTTTAAAGTTTAAATCATTCCGATGACCGAAATCACCACGCCACGATTAAGGCTTATAAATTTTCAAGATCTTCTTAATTAAAATGATTATACACACACCTGAACCCCCCACCCCACCCCACCCCACCCCACGCCTTTTCCGATTCTTAACGCAAGTGGTATACACCATAAGAGAAAACTGCTGTCACGTATTGAGTGTCAGTGGCATCACAAAGCTCAGGAGAATGACAACGACAAAAGCAGTCTTCCGCTACGAGGAGGTGGGCGCTATTCCTCCTCCTCCTCCTCCTCCTCCTCCTTCTCCTCCTTC
>NW_004797310.1:999599-1005452 GCF_000002075.1 Aplysia californica | reverse complement strand
AAGAGAGAGAGAGAGAGAGAGAGAGAGAGAGAGAGAGAGAGAGAGAAAGAGACTGACCCATTAAGGCAGATAGTACAGTCGACACAGACACTCGTTAATGAACCCTAAGAAAAGATGTAAGCAACCCGAAACCTCTCCACTGTCGTTTATTACGAATCCTACATCTTCCTCATGAACACAAAGATATCACGACACGGTGGAATCAGTCGCTCGTCAATTTCTGGGATTATTGTGTTATTGGTATAATCTTAAAGCCTGTTTATTTGACCATCTATTTCGAACAGATGTAGAGATAATTTTGCCATTAAAGAGGGTGGGGGTAGCTTGGTGTTATAGGGGAAATTAGCGAGAAAATGGCGGTCAACATTTGGTACGTAAATTCCACAGCTGTAGTGTTCTTGGAAACTGCAAATTTACATTTTTGTGCCTTTGATCAATTTTTAAAAAAGTAAGACATTGTCCAATGGGTGGGGAAATATCTCTTTCTCCTGTTTAATAATTTTGACGAGCGCCTGATTTCACCATGACGCCACGTTATGCATTATCCTCTAATAGAAGCCACGACCTTGAAGGAAGCAAAGATGTAGGCAGATTCAAAGACGCGACATAATAAGATATACCGAAACCTGAAATATCCTAGAATCAAAACATCACAAATAATACCCAAATCTTCCACGTTTTAGATAATTCTACATTTCTTTATTGTGCCACACGCAAAAAAAAAATAGGCTGAAGATTCTGAGGTATTGGAGATCAAATTAGTTTTGAATATACAGCGTTACAAACAGCAGGTCTTTTTGATCATTTATGGACTTTCAGAGTTGTTGAAATAAGAACAGGATCTCCATTGACATCATTCAAGTCTTTCAAAAACGCACGTATATGTTTCCTTTAAGGATAAATCCATACAGGTATATTTTTTTGGTTTTCTTTCATATTAATTAATTGTGGATCTAAAGAAAAGCGATTTTTGATCTGGATATTGTGGTTGTTAAAGAAAGCAAGTCTTAGTGTTCTCAGAATCGAAGGAATCAAAGATGTCATTAATAGGCGAACATAATACATGTACCACCATGCAAAAACCCTGCGACATAACAATAGAATAAATATATAGGAAATTGAATACCTACTATAACAACAGATTGAAATATATTTTCATTTCCTTGGAGTTGTTTTCATAGAAATACAAATAAAACCGAAAAAACGATCCTCTAATCAGCATAGGAGAAATGCGTGCTGAGACAGGGAAAACAAGGACGATTATTATCACTTTATAAAGGGCAGATTTTTAACTCTTTTTCTCTCGGATGCCTTTGCACTTTTTCTGCACCCCCCCCCCCCCACCCCCACCCACCCGCTTGCCAAACTGAAGAGGAAGCTTCATTAGAAACTCACAGTGTCTCGTGTCTAAGATGTGGAGGCTTGGTGCTCTTACAGAACACTACGCTGAGAGGACGTAAAATTCTGAGAAGCGAGAGAAAAGATCCTTTTGCCAGACGCATTCAAACCGAGAAATGCCGCGTTTCTATTTCTTAGCCAAGAGATTTTAGCGACAGTTATATAAGCCAAACTTGTAAACTAGTTTTATCATTCGCTTCAAAAATGTTATAGATGGCACCACCATCTACACCAACAGCAAAATGTAGTTTCATTTCTCAAATAGTCATTTTTTAAAAATCCTGAATTGTTCGCGATGAAAACGAAATTTATCACTCCATAGAAAGAGTGTCGGGAGCTTTTTTTGTATTTTGTTCTGTTTCGTTTTTGTTCTTATATACATGTATATAGTGTTTTCCGATCAATAAATGTACACATAAGAAATACAAATGCCACATAGTAAGTTCAAATGCCACATAGAAAGTTTCACGCCTTATAGAACGTTCAAATGTTAAATAGAAAATTTTAGTGCACGATTGTGCGTAACAAGTTCAAATGTACAAATAGCAAATCCAAATGTAACACAATTGCAAGTTCAAATGCCACTTAGCAAAAGCAAATTTTAATATCCTCTACAAAGCTTACTCATCGTGAAAAGCATTTTAATGTGCTCAAACTGAGTTTACGACAACCATAAGCAGTTTGATTTTAAGGTGTTCACCATAAAAAAATCCCGAGGATGCTCCCGAGGAAAGAAATTCAGATAGGACCGAAGCAACAAGATATCAATAAGCAGCATGGCAGATGCAGAACATTTAGCGGTATGAATTTGCCTTTATTGAGGAAGCTGGTAGCAAGTCGTTGACGAATAAAAACAAATGGAGAGCACGGAGTGGTCAATGCTTTGCTCGAGTAATGCAGGGTCGAAAGGGGGGGGGGGGGACCGCACGATGCCATAGGGGCCTAATTTGCTGTCAGTGAGGAGGGTGGACTGGTCTTTCACGACTTTCAAGTAGAGGGAAGGGCAACTTTCGTTTCAACCCATCCCTATAAGAAACTTCCCTATAAGAAACTGGTCCAACAATCCCCACAACGAAGTATGCTTTGTATGTAACAATGCTCGTGCACAAAGCCAGGCTTTAAATGGCAACTCATCTATAGATTGAGGAAGAAATATCTACCCCCCCCCCCTACTTACCTTTTCTTAACATCTACGAGAACGCTTGTGAATTTGGAAATACGATCTGAAACCGTGGCTCGGTGAAGCAAAAGACCAAATGCTCACTCAGCTGACTCATCAACAAAGGATGGTCACTCTTGCCCAGATGATCGAACAAAAAACCCAAGCTGTGACTATAGTGAAAATGGCAGCAACCTTCAGATCAATGCAAGCCTATAAGCCATAGCGTTTTGTGGTGCAATTCAATAAGTAAATAAAAGTAAACTTTGCTTTAGATTTCACTCAGTTAGTTCTATAATATACCAGCAGTGTGTTGATTTGTATCATAACCATTCGTTTCTGTTAAACATGTGAGTTTATGTTCGGTTTTTAACATGATTTAACTATTATTTTCGTTTCACATTTCTTCCTTGGCGCTCATATGACCTTATGCAGTTGTGAACGCCGTAAAAGCTCTACTATAACGGAAAAAATATATCGTCCTTATCACTCCTTCTTTTTTGTGTTTGTTACTCTCTCGTAACACCTTAAATCTTCGGCACTTATATGACCTTATTGTGTTGCAAGTGCTGTCAAACTCTTACTAAAATAATACATAGAACCCCAAGATCTGCATGAAGTAGTGCTTGATGAAACTCACGTGGGACGCTCACTGTTAAAAACAATCAGGAAACAGCAAATTATGCAGTTTTTGGGACACCTGAATAGACATAAAGGTCTTACACATCTAGCACTCACTTTCAAAATTGAAGGCAAACGAGGCAAGTGTAGGCCCAGAGCAACCTACTTAGGGAACCTAAACAAATGGGTAACTGGGAAAGATTAGGGAAATTTAACTTTTTAAAGAGCTTTCGAGCCAAAGAATTAATGGAGCACCATGACTGCAGATGTCAGTCACAGATTTGGCACTGGATGATGATGACACAAACCCCTTGCTAAAGCTGTGATTTCATAAGGTATTCTCTTCCCCCCCCCCCCCCCTCCTTCCGCTTAAAAAACCACAACTACAACAAAACAACAACAACAACAAAACAACAACAACAACAACAACAACAAAGACAGCAGCAACAACAACAACAATAACAACAATAACAATACAAACAAAAAATAGTTAATCCCTCTGACAAGACTTTTGCGCTTCGTTTTTGTAAGAGTCAAAATTGATCATAAAGTCTCGAATGCGTGGAACTTAGAAGAATCCCAAAGACATTTGGAGCCAGAGTGTGTCGGTGCCGTCTCTTTAGGGGTCTGCCTCTTTATCTGGTTTTCTGACAATTTTCATCCAAGAATAGATGATGCTAGATGCTCTCGAGAAGGCACAAACACACAAATACTAACAGCCACATGTATCCTTCCGAACCCATATTACTTTTTCAATACATGTACCAAGATCTCAAGACTTTTTTGTCCTTACTGATTAGGTCTCAAGCCCTTCATAGAGTATAAAAACTGTTGATCTTTCTTTCCATCTAACAGTCCTCTAATCACGTAATATTATGTTCACACTCATTATTACTTCAGCCCCCGTGCCCTTTCATTTCAAAGACAAGAAGCAAAATGATGCAACCTCAAAGAGTTCAACAGATGCAATTCTTCTCATAAAGAAAAAAAAAAGCTCCTCAGCAGTTCCAAAGAACCAGACAATTTTTATAATGATAGCCGCCCAATTTGAACTGATTAATTCCACGTGACCTGAAATTACCTTGTAAAAAATATTTCTTTTATACATTATGGATAATGATAACTTTTTTTCTGGAAAATTTATTTCATCACCGAAACTCTTCTAATAGATTCCTCATTATCTGTCCGTATGTGCGTGTTTAAAAAAAAATGGTTCTTCAATAATGTACACGAGCCAATGAAAGCGGGGGGAAATATGTAGCCTTCACAAATAAACCTCATTTACTTGAGATTTAAAAATAAAATCAGGTTCAAGAGATGAGCCGCCGATCTGAGCATACATTTTCGAACCAGTTGCTGTGAACGAGCTTTTATAACGTCATTATTCTTAGTACACACGTACTAACAAACTGCAAATCGACTCTTAAGTGTAAGACTTTTCGAAACGGCATAATTAATTATGCGTTACCTTTCGAAAGGGCATAATTATGGCAAAGTCCCACCCAAAGCAGTCAAAATTCATGTTATAATTATAAGGGGAACAGCTTTAGAATTTATTAGCACCATAATGAAAAGAAAGAAACAATATATAATAAAATGAATAAGAAAACACACGAGTATCTTGAACTTTGCAAGGATCTGACGCTTGAACTACTTTATCTGTAATTTCTCACTCAGTAATTTTGACTGTATCGAGATACTTTTTAACTTTTAGGAAAATATTGAGACACGCATTACATTATCTTCCCTCTCTCGGAAGAACGGGCAATACGGTGTTTTAGTAGTGAGGGTTTTACGGCGCTCGCAGCTACATAAGGTCACATAAGCGCTCAATACAGTATAGGTCATTTTGCCAATTTGTCTGTGTTTATGTTTGTGTGTTAGGGTCTTCTCCCGAGTATTTAAAAGTCTTCTCTTGACAAAAAGCAGATCTAATCCGAAAATCAGACAAAAAGGCGATATCGAAAATGTGTCTGAGAAGAGCAAATTAGGTACTCATTCATGCAAAGAAACATAGGAAAATGAATGATTCATTATACAATTTCTGCCAGAATCGATCATAAACATTTACCGATATTTTATCACCAGATCAGTAATTTTTCCCCGGTGTTTTTCCCGTCGATTGCCTTAAGTTGCTGTCACGCGGAAGACGTCAGTATGTTTTTTCCTGTGTGTTGAAAATACTTCATCGTGTATTTTATTCTTTCAGCGTGAAAGCGTCACGCATAGCCCACAGAATTCTACACTCATAGAACGTGCACTGTACCGCGTGACCTGTGAGGAATTGAGGACCGAAAATAATGGGGTAGTGAGGGCAAAATTTATCGTTTTCGGAAGTAACCATATAGTTTTTAAAGCAAGAGCGGCTTTTACAAACGAGTGAAAAGTGGAACATTTTCTGTCTAATTTGAAAAAAAATATTTTTTGGGTAAGTGTTTTACAGCGCTCGCAACTGCATAAGGCCATATGAGCGCGCGGGACACACCTAATATTTTCAGTTGGTAGGAAATTTAGAATTTTGCCCGGATGGCGGCCGAAGCCTACTCTTATTGATTTTAGACCACCAAGGGATCGTTAACGTGCGCAACTTGCACACGGGCCCTCCGAGATTTTTCGCCCTTGTCCGAGAAGGCTAGGTGTAGATCTTTCCTACCAGAAGATCAGGGGTGTGGCTG
>NW_004797310.1:996471-998122 GCF_000002075.1 Aplysia californica | reverse complement strand
TCATCATCATCATCATCATCATCATCATCATCATCATCATCATCATCATCATCGTCATCATCATCATCATCATCATCATCATCATTTCTTTAATGGGTGGTTGGCGGGCATACTGGTGTGGCTTGCTCCTTCTTTGTTTTGTATCAAACATGTATCGTTCTTTTCTCTTTTATTCCTTTAAGTAAAACTTCGAACCTTCAGCAGTTATATGACCTTATTTTGTTGCAAGAGCTGTTAAACGTGCCCTATACATGTATTTACTAATGTCCGGTCTTGTTGTGTGTATGCGAGAGTGTCCCTAACCTTTGTAACATTCCACTGCCAGTGCAAACGACAAAGTTAAAATCCTCCCAGTGAGATGAATAAAGATTGTCTTTTCCATTGTCATTGTTGGCATCGTCAAAATCTTATTAAAACCAAAAACTAAAAACATAATTTCTTTCCCTCCAGGAAGTGGCGGGGGAATCGCCAGGATCAAAGGTGTACAACAACCCCTGGTTGCTTTTGGTGCCTCTGATTCCAAGATGGAGGAGGACGACTACAAGAAATACCCAGATCTGCAGATGTTGCCCTCAATGGCGGGGTGAGTAACGACGACCGCTCCTGTCTTTGTTTTTTTAATGTAACTGTTTTTACGCCCCCATCAGCAGAATTTAGATTATTTAGGAGGTGGACTTCTGACCATGCCTGTCAGGGTCAACCCGGGTTGAGAGGGATACATTTCAGCAGAAGGACAGAGGTATTCGATAAACGATTTCTTCCTTCTAGGGAACCAAACTCGGGCCTCTTGCGTCCGACAGCGAACCGCCTAACCACTATATCATAGACGCCGGTTCATCAATTTTATATTGAAATGAAGAAGTCGTATTGAAAACCTAGCACATTTATACAAGAAATCTGTAGATAAGTGTAATGAATGAATGCTTTGCAAACCTTCAGCAAATTCTACCAAATCGTTCTGTCCAGGGATATTGCTGCTGAAAGTTGGGCACGTATTATTTTGTGGACAAGCTTTGCAAACGAATAATATGCTATTTATTGTTCTCTACACAAAATAACAATGGACAAGCATTGTAGTAATGCGCTGGAGTGGAATGTGAGGTGAGCTCTCTTTTTATCATTGACTTGTATTCATGGGCATGTCATGGTTGTCGCTCTTCGCTCTCCAAACAGAATTCGCTCTGAAGGGAGCTCACCGTGAGCCGCACTGTTCGGCCCACATAAAGGGCAACTCACCAGTCTCACAACTGTCGAGTGCACAAGGCACATTTCCCCCATTCCCCCCCCCCCCCTTCTTCATTTGGCTCAAATGGTGCGCTCCAAAGTGAATCGGGAACTGTGCCAGAGTGCACAGTCTTCGTTGTTATAATACAAGTATATCCTCTTTATTGATATATCAATTAGAGTGGTAATTATTATGACGCCCACGAATATCAAGAACACGGAGTTAGGAGCAGACAGGGAAAAAAACCCCAAGGGACCACTTTGTCAGACTGCACTCTGTGAGCACACTAAGCTTTGTTGTAATAACATCCATTATCGGCAGCTACATACACGTATCCTTGCTTATCCACCCCTCACCCCTAAACACACCCACCCACCCACCTACTCACACACAATCACACCCACCCACCCACCTACTCACACACAC
>NW_004797310.1:993641-995110 GCF_000002075.1 Aplysia californica | reverse complement strand
TCTCTCTCTCTCTCTCTCTCTCTCTCTCTCTCTCTCTCTCTCTCTCTCTCTTATTATCTCATATCTCTTTTTCTACCCTCTCCACTCTCTCCCCCCTCCCACTCCCCTCTCTCTCTCCCTCAACAGAGCAACCAGGAAAGTCAATCATGTAATGAGTTCGACTTTTAAAAAAACCCACCCCTTACCTTTGGAATGGTTTGCTTTGCAGCTTAATTCCGGTGCATTCCCCCGGAAAGTATACAAAGACTACCTAAAACAAATAATAAAGAACAAAATAAATTGAGGGTACAGGAGTTGGGGTGGGGGGGGGGAGGGGGGGGGGCATGGGGAAAAAACGAGTAAATGAAAACAAATTTCCTTCAACAAGCAAGCTGGAGCCGGTCATTCTTGGGTACAGTCTATTGAAACGTTATGTGACTTGAAAAAATCCAGTGTATCCCAGAATGGGATAGATTTGATTATGCAGCAAAAGCTTTGCTACTTTAGCTCCGTATACCCGGGGTCTTATGCGCAACAACAACAACAACAACAACGTCAAAAAAGCAAGTTTTGCCAATGAAAAGTCATTGAAAGTGATAAATGTATTGCCCCCCCCTCCCTACCCTCCTTTTTGCTTCCCTTTCCAAACTCTTTCAAGGCAAAGATAAGACGTCATGCACTAAAACGAAACAACAAAGGCTGACCAGCAAGCGCAAGCTTATCTGTAGGCCTAATAAGTGGACGAATACGTATTCATGTGTTTAGAAATTGGCGTCTGGGCTTATAGTGTTTTGGTTCTTCACCGTTGCACACAGAAGACAAGATTTCGACTTCCGAGTGGGGAAGTTCTTTCACCAAGCATATAATATATCCATTCATTTGGTGAAATGTTGTATCCCACAATATCCACGCTGGCCCTCATGCCAGGCAAGAATAAGCTACTCTCAACTCTGCGACTCAACGCCACTTATCTCATTCCTTACCGTCATCCCCATTCGATGGCGCGACAATGAGGAAATTCATTTCCGTATATTTTAATACAAAACACTTTTGAGTTTCTCTGAAAACACATAAGAAGAAAGATATTTTATTTAATCGCTGTCAGACAGGGAAAAGGGGTCGTCAAAATGGGAAGTGGTGTGGCTAGAAAAGAGGTACTTTACTTTTTCTTGTCTCTGTTACATTGTGTTATTGGGGAGAGAAGAAGCATACGTCTTTCTCGTATAATATTTTGTTGTGTCGTCCGTTGAATGTAGTTATGTTGTTCTTGGTTTGGTTTATAATGTTTCTCTGCCCCCCCCCCTCTAATACCTCTCGCTGCTATACTGTCTGGTGGTAGTTATGACAGATGCTAAGACCTAGTGATTCGTTGTTTATCTATGTATTGCAAGCAATGATTTCAGCCAACTTGTTCTCTTATATAGTCTAGTTTTAGTTACATTCTCGAAATTGTATCATTTGAGGGGAGGTGGGGGGGGGGGGGGGGGGGG
>NW_004797310.1:976148-986863 GCF_000002075.1 Aplysia californica | reverse complement strand
AGAGAGAGAGAGGAGAGAGAGACAGACAGACAGACAGACAGACAGACAGACAGACAGACAGACAGACAGAGACATGCAGACAGACAGACAGAGAGAGAGACATACAGACAGACAGACAGACTGACTGACAGACAGAGACTGGGAGTCATAGAGAGCGAGAGAAAGAGAGAGAGAGAAAGAGAGAGAGAGAAAGGGAGAGAGAGAGAGAGAGAGAGAAAGAGAGAGAGAGAGTGGGGAAGAGGGATTGAACGAGAGAGAGGTGTAGGTTTAGTTGAAGGAGAGAGTGAGAAAGGAATACATTTTAATGCATAACTAAAGGAGTGCAGAGAGATTTATTAACAAACGTAATGTGAAGATTACAGGAGGAAAAACGACGGTAGTCACAAACTGAAAATCGTGAGGGTAACAATTTTGAACGCTTGTTGACTCACAACTGCATTTCTGATCAACCGTGGTTGATTATTGTTGTTAGATTTACCATTCAACAACACTTACCTATAAACCAGTTTAGTAACAACGGTACATTTTCCCCAGACTCTGTGGCGGCTTCTCTTAATTACGCCGTTCTCAGAAACATTGCCGGTAACTTTGTGGAACCGTCGGTGGAGTCTGTTCAGAGCGCTATGGATGACTTCCAGGTATGTCATGTGACTCATTGTTACTGTCGTTATTTGTTAAGAAACATGTGTAAAGTTAAACTCAAGACCCGCGGGATGCATCCTGCTTTGCGAACAGTACATTTAGTATCCGTCCAGCAAGAGAGTTCAAGGTTAACCATCCTGAAAATCTCCATAATACAGAGCCTTACTTCAAACAGAAATGAACTAGTTGCCAAGAAAAGTTGTCAAACATCCAGCTCTGACAAATTGATAAAAGAGCGAAAACTGATGTGCCTGGGTCTTTTTTTATATTATTTTAACTTGTGTCTGTTTTAACTAATACACATTGTCAGTGTCTTTCCATGACCGCCCACTTCAATTTCTGAGGCTTTTCAGATAAAGCTGTTACTCGAACATAGACATCAAGGGGCATCTTACAATGTAGAGATTCGTTAGATTTCGTTATTCCCTCCCTAGTTTATAATCGAAAAATATGAGAACTCCCTCGTGCTTCTCATTTGCGTACTCTCTTTTCCTTCAATTTTCTCAAATTTTGGAAAATGAGACTGAGTGTTTTATGGGAAAATGATGCAAACGAATTTATGATGTAGAATCATTTCTCACCTGACCAAATTTTGAATGAATACAATAGATGAGGAAACCCTTTCTATCTACTGTCAAACCTGCTCTAACGACCACCGGTAAAACTATCATGACAATGTGTAAGACGGTAGCCTGTCTAAGACGGCCAATTTTCTCCTCGACAACAGATACCAGTGTTAAACAATTTTGACTTATTTGGTTTTGTTTTATTCCCTTTACCTTCCTACCAGTACGCATTCGACAAACGGATGACCCTAGACCTGGTGGAACCTTACGGCGACATCTCGTACCCACTGGTGGGCTACACGTATCTTATTGTGCGGATGTATACGATGACAAACTGCAAGACAGCGGAAGAGCTGGTCAGATACATAGAGTGGTTCTACAGCGATGCGATCGCCATGTGAGTGAGACACAAATAACAGACACGGTTTATTTTATGAAACTCTCCAGGCATTTGAGTCCGTAACTTTTTATTTTCTTGAAAGCAGAATTAGATGCACATAATATATACTCAACAACAAAAGAAACGCAAGTGATATACAAAATAAAGGAAGACAAGGAAATTGGTTAGTAATTTGTGAATTTATTTATTTTTTGGTCACATTTATTGAAGAGGATTCTTCTGTAAGGATTAACAGTCCCGGTGGAGAGAAAACAAGATGAATTTGCTGTGAAAAATGATGTACTGGAGTTAACGGATATGTCCATAAGTCGGTGACGTGAACTTTGAATCAATAGCGTGTGTCCCGCCATTTGCGTTCACAACAGCTTGGCCTCTGTCTGGCATTGACCTCAAAAGTCTGTGAATGATGGCCATGTTCACATTTGCACCAATTTATGTGATGGTTCGCTGCAGATGAGGTGCTTTTGTTGGTCTTGGCTGAAAACGATTTAGTTCTCTCTGGATGTGGTCTCAGAAATGTTTGATCGGGTTGAGGTCTGGGCTCATTGAGGGCCATGGCAGCACCCTGACATTGTTCTGCTGTAAGAAAGCTGCTGTAGCTCTTGCAGTATGGGGTCGAGCAATGTCCTTTCTGCAGGATAAGATTCGGGTGTTGTTGGAAATGAAATATGATCCCAGGCGCCCGTACCTGTTAGATGTAGCGCTGTGCAATTAACACCATTACCTTGACCAGGTCCAATGTTCTGGAAAACAACGGGCCCAAAGTGTTGCCCACATCATTATGCTGGGACCACCCCATGCGTCGAACTGCAGGACGTTGCTGTCAGCAAATCGTTGGTTGGGTCTACTCCATATCCGGATTCTTCCATCTCCTCGACTGACGCAAAAACGGCTTTCGTCTGTGAGTTGGACATTTCTCCACTATCGCCAGTTCCAGTTCACATGTTGCTGAGCCCACGCCAAAAGTTGCTACCAATGTCTTGCAAAGAGGACTGCACGTCTTAAAAGTCGACGACATTGCAGTTATCCTTCGGAGCCGGCGGCGCATGGTCTGACCTGAAATGGCTCTCTCATGGTTTCCAACGAGATTTAGGGCCGATTCGGTAGCACACATGAAGCTGTTTCGCAGGTGATTCCACAAAAGGGCACGATCTTGGCGTACTGACGTCACTCGTGGTCGGCCAGTTCCGAGAGCATCACGAATCACGAGTATTTCCGGTAACTTGTAAACATCTTCGGAGTCGCCATATTGTTGAGAGGGACACACCCATGGCATTAGAGACATCTGTTGGACTCTCTCCCGCCTGCAATCGGACGATAGCCCTTTCTCGGTTTGCTCCGCTGTGTCGTGGCATGGCCGCTGGTTCAAAACACTCGACTGAAGAAAGCGTTACTTCTTGTCAATTTATACCCCTCGGTCGGGTGACACTTTTCGAAGAATGAAAAACTGCTCACCAACTGGCATGCTCAAGAAAATACTCAGTTTGCATTTTTTTCCACCGCTATATTGTGACCTCATTTTATACTGTGAGCATTTTTTTCAGCTTGAAGACTTTAGCTCACAACATCACTGAATACAAAAAATCGTTCATGGCCTACATTCTAGCGAATGTGGATTATTAAACACCCGTGATTTAAAGTAGCTATATGACGGCAGAGAAGCTGGTGAATGACTGCTGGAACGACTCAAGTGTGAATTTTTTCGTTTCTTTTTTTTTCCTGTACCAGAAATGAATTATCTCTTATTTCGTTTATCGCATTTTAGTTTACACATGATTTCCTCAGGCACTCCCAACTATTGAGACACTTCACGTTTAGACAAACCTATGTCTCACTTTTATTCTGCTGCCCCCTACATCCTAATCCTGCCTCGTTATCTTCAAAATGGACTCTGTCGTGACTAAAAGATTACACGATTTCCCCTGTGATAATTCCCTTTTATTGCTTGTGCCTGACCACCACCCCCCTCTCCCGCGGGTGGTTGGAGGGTGCCGCTGGTAAGTCCTACTTCTTCCCTTTCCCTCTGCTCTTTCTGGTTGTCTGTTAAAATTTTTCCCAGCACTAAAAGGCCATTATTGTGTTGAAGTGCTTCTCTTTACACAAACAATCAAACAAAGAAACCTCCTCTCCCATCACTGCCTAATGGGCCGAGGTTTAATCAATGGAACATCGATACCCAAAGTGGAGAAGCAAGCCTTCTCAAAATAAAGACACAAAAATGAGCATTCTTGTTCACGCCTTTACATTTGATTTACACTTCTGTATATCGCCTCGGCCTCACTGAAGTCAAATAACAACAGGGGTGGTTGACGAGTGCTCTGGTGTTGTTTGTTTATCTGCCTTATTCCTCCCTCCTTCTTTTTCTGTTTGTTACTGTCTTGTAACACCTCAAATCTTCCTCACTTAAATTATGGCCGCTTTTGAGGACAAGCGGGCTAACCCAGATTTCGGGTTTCCAGAATTCTTGACCTACACCAAAAGTGAACCTATAGGAGAGGTTTGGTTTCATTGGTGTGTAGGTCTATATTTGTTTGGTTATAGAGACAACTCTCCTTGTCTTTAAAAGAAACTCTACAAGGGGCAAAACTTTACTTTCGATTGTCTCAAAGCAGCATTTTTCGGGATAGCCCCCCTGTGCTTAAGAGGGACCATATGACTTAATTAATTTGCAAGTGTCGTAAAATTCTTACTAAAACAGACAAATAACATCCCCTCCCCCTCCCTTCTTTTTCTGCTAGACGCGAGTGCGTCAATAACCATATGGTTCCCCTGTCTCCCGCCGTGTCCTCGCGGGTCATGGACCTGGTGGTCAAGAAGATGACCTGTCGTGGCCGGAATATCTACAGCATGGTGCTGGACACCAAGAAGGCCGAAGAAGCCTCACAGCAGGTACTATTAGATATGTACAGGATAGATAGATAGATAGATAGATAGATAGATAGATAGATAGATAGATAGATAGATAGATAGATAGATAGATAGATAGATAGATAGATAGATAGATAGATAGATAGAGACACCTAGAGGGAGATAGACCTATCAAAGAAGAGAGAGAGAGAGAGAGAGAGAGAGAGAGAGAGAGAGAGAGAGAGAGAGAGAGAGAGAGAGAGAGAGAGAGAGAGAGAGAGAGAGAGAGAGAGAAAGAAAACGAAAGCGAGCAAGAGCAGGCGAGAAAGTGAGAGAGCAGGGGGAAAGGGAAAAAGAAAGAGGGATAGCGAGAGAGATTGAGAGAGTATGAGAGAGTGAAAGGGAAAGAGAGAAGGAAATAGCGAGAGAGAAAAAGAGAAAGAGGAACGAGAGAGAGAGAGAGAGAGAGAGAGAGAGAGAGAGAGAGAGAGAGAGAGAGAGAGAGGGGGGGAGGGAGAGAGAGAGAGTATTGTAAGACGGAAAGGAATACTGTGGTTTGGATACATTTTACTTCTTTTTCTTTATCCGTATACGTTATGTAGAAGGTTGTACTTCAGAGTAACGTTCACTTCAACACTGTCATTAGACTTCTAAGCCACTGGGTTCATTAAAAACAACAACAGCAACAACTACAACAAAACAACAACAACAACAACAACAACAACAACAACAACAACAGCAGCAGCAAAACAACTCCACTCGTAGATACCACAGCAAGAAGGGCACGGTAGTTAAAGTAATCACGTAAGATATTGTCTTGTATAATCTGAACTTTTCCTCAACTAGGCAATATAACGAACATTCTAATTCAGTACGAATCAAAGTCAAAACGTATTAGACACATGGGCTTGAAAACTTTCATTGTACTTAAACAGAAATAATACAGCCCACTCAGCGTAGACCTCTCATCAGTGAAAAGTCACATATTGAGTGTACAGCTGTAATACATTATTATTGACCTTTGACTGTCAGTCTTTCTACCTTACAAAAGAACGATGCCTAAAGGGAATGCGAAGCGAATGCCTCGAGGATAATCAATCCTTCAGCTGCCTTGGAGACTTCAATCACTACGCTTTTATGCTTGCTCTGTAATCCTATTAAGAGCTCCGAGAGTCTTGAGCACAGCAGATCATTATGAGGCAACAAGATCGTACAAAGAATAAACACCCTCTAAATTACGGTGGGGTCGTAAAGATGATGAAACTCGCCTTACAAAGTGGCATCTTTCTATTTTTAGTCGTATTGTATCTCATTAAAAATTTTATTTTCCTTCGTCAGATGAGTAAATGGTCATTTTATAGCGTATTGATGCATTTTCTAAATGTTTCTAATGAAGATGGTGTATTTTAAGAGAGGTTTGTCTTACCCTACATTAACAAATATAATAACTTTGTTTTCTTGTATTTTTCTGGGTTGGCCCAGGAGGCAGGGTTGAAGCAGCCCATTTTTTAAATTATCTGAATTGTGTGGAAATAAACTTAAACATTTACAATCATGATTTCATCATCATCATCATCATCATCATCATCATCATCATCATCATCATCATCATCGTCGTCATCGTACGTCAGCGATCGCGGTTCTCCATTTATTTTTCCATTCGGATGCTTTAAAAAATCCGACGTTATCCTGCTGTTTCCGCGTCACCCATCTCTTCAGATTTTCCAAGTAAGTTTTTCTGGGTCTGTCTCTGCCTCATTTGCCTTCTATCTCTCCAGCTTGAGGAAGAAGTTGAGAGCCCTAATGTCGAATTAATTGTCCTAAAAACTGCATTTTGTGGCTTCGTAGTTGTTCTCATTATGAGCAGACCCCCTGGACTTCATTCATTATTACATTGCATGATTTCTTTTCTGTCCTTGAAATTCTCAAAAGTCCCCCGATAAACCACATTAATGTTGCGTCTATTCTTTTTTTTTTCACTGTCTCTGGTAATTGTCTAATATTTACAGCCAAATAAAAGGTTTATCACACATAGCCTTTCAGAACCCTGATTTTATCTAGTAGACATTGAGATGTTTGTATTTATCAGGATTGGACTTCTTTTATTGAAGCTATCTTTAGCTATTGCGATTTTCCGGTTGATTTCTGTGGAACATTTGGCATCAGATGTAGTGATTGAATCTGATAATGAAGCACTGTCTTTGTCCACATCTTATTTTCTTTTCTTGTCTCTTTATAGACGGTGGTTTGTTGGCAGGTGCGCTTGTATGGTTTGCTCATTTTTCCACATAAAAATATATCGTCCTCATCTCTTCTCCTTTTCTTTGTTCGTCATTCCCTAGTAGTAACACCTCTAATCTTCATTATTTTTTATAGTAGAGGGTTTTACGGCGCTCGCAACTGCATAAGGTCATATTAGCGCCAAGGGGTGGGCGTCAACAGAGAAGCCTTTACAGGTAATCAGACTTATTCTGCTCACCTCTCTAGCTTCAACAGCACAAGGTCAGCTTCGACTATCAAGGCACCCCGGAAATAGCAGGTCACAAGAGAGTGACAAACATACAAAAGAAGTAGAGGAAAAAGGACAATAATAAGGATTAGGAAAGAAAAAGCAGCAGTTCCCTGTTGTAGATCAGGCACAGTTATGAGCGTGACATGAATCAGCCCATTTACTATTCTACTGTTCTTGAACGAGAAATGTGCCCCCTTCGGGAATAGCCTAAAGACACTACAGTCAGTGGCACTACCCCAAGGGGGGGGGGCTCTAATCTTCGACACTTATAAGACCTATATGTATCGTATGCAAAGAGTATCGTGGAAGGAGAAGAAATCAAATGAGGTAGTGCTTGGTGAAGCCCACGTGGGACGCTCAATGTTAAAAACAATCAGGAAACGACAAATACAGTTTTTGGGACACCTGAATAGACATAAGGGTCTTGAACATCTAGCTTTCACTGGCAAAATTGAGGGCAAGCGAGGCAGGGATAGACCCAGAACGAACAACATACTTAGGGAACCTAAACAAATGTGTAAGACCAGGGAAAAGGACCTTTTTTCAGAGCATCAGAGCAAAGGAATGAATAGAGAACCATGATCACAGATGTCTGTCGCAGATCTGGCACTGGATGATGATGATGATGTATTTCAAGTACCGACATTTTTTTTCTCTAAAACTAACACTAAAACCTTGCAGACGTGGTATATCCCTGTGTCTGTGTCCGTGCCTCTCCTCGTCATCATCTTGTTGTTGCTGCTGCTGTATATGGCCAGACACAAGATCATCATCTACAGAGGACTCCTCAGGTGACAAACTGTATATCCCTATCAACCCATCCCTTCTATCTATCTATCTATCTATCTATCTATCTATCTATCTATCTATCTATCTATCTGTCTATCTCTCTCCATCTCTCTATCTATTCATCCATCCATCCATCCATCCATCCATCCATCCATCCATCCATCCATCCATTCATCCATCTATCTATTTCTGTCACTATAAGCCAGACAATTTTCTGTATTTTCATTCTATTCCCCCCCCCCCTCCATTTCTTCCTTTTCGCAATGCCTATCAGCTATATCTCCTCTCAAACTATTTCCGTATCTATCTATTTGTATATCAATCATTGTCCTACTAGTTTTACTTTCCTTTTCTATTCTGCACCATCAAGCTATCCAGCGATCATTTAAAAAACCACCAGTCCCTTCCATGTTACCCGTTTCCCTTCGTTTCCCAAGACCAAGCAAATAACACAGAAGACTGATTGTAAATGGAGAAAGAATGACGGAAAGGTTCAAGTAAAGAAAGTGCGTAGACATTAGCTAGATTAAACATTGAAGGGAGGGAGCTGACGGTAAATCAACGCGGAAGCACACAGAAGACTCCAAATGTTTAACAAGGAAGAACGAATACGCAAACAGACGTAAAAAGAAAGAAATATGGATTTTTAAAGAGAAAGGTATGTTTTTATTTTAATCTCACTTCGTAACAGTACTTTACATTCCAAAAATTCTTTGTCTTCAGAAACGAGTGGCGGATCAACATGGGCGATATTGTCATTATCGATACCTCGTGGAAACAGCACCAGAAAAGTACAGACAACGTCAACGGGACGAAATCGCTGTCCGGACTGAGGGACGATACCTTGGAAGTAATCAGAGAGACAAATCTGAAAGATTCAGCAAGCGAACTCGACGAGGATGGTGCAGAGAACGGTTTCAAGCCAAAACAGCTGACGTCATCGCCCATTCCTGGAAGCAATGGTCTGGGTGCGGAGTCTCTGATGACGCTAGAGACCGTGAATGAGAGCGCTGTCTTTTCTCAAGCCGGTTATATGGTGAGTGCTTTTTGTGGGCGAGGGGGGGTTGTTTTGGCTTGGTTTATTGAGATGCAATTCTGATCCTCCTTTTTCTTTTTGGGTTCTCCCTGTTCGATCCCAGAGGTAGTTGCCTGCTGGTTTTTCAAAATTTCTGATCTGAAGTTCAACTTTTTACTTCCTGCTGAAGTTTACTACACCAGACAACAACTAGATCTAGTGAGAGGCGCGTGGGAAGAATGTAGATGAAACTGAAAAGGTTGAGATCAAAAGTGACGTTACGTTCTTAACGCTTTAATTCATTACACTGGAAGTTGCTTTAAAAGCCTCACAAAGTTATCTTTTGGACTGAGCCAAGTGGGCTGAGAGCTTTAAAAGCTCCCCAGATATTCATCTTTCAAGAGGTATAAGTGTATGTGTGTGCATATGTGAATGTGTGTGTCTGTTTGAGTGTGTGTGTGTGTGTGTGTGTGTATGTGTGCGTGTGTCTGTGTGTGTGTGTGTGTGTGTGTGTGTGTGTGTGTATGTGTGTGTGCATCAGTGCGTGTGTATTTTTTGTGTGCAAATGTTTACCTTGACATGAACTCTCATTTTCAAGCCTCTATACTCGTACATTACATTTCCCTGCATTCTTTTTCTTTTCATCTTTTGCTGTCTTTCTCTCCTTTTCTAAAAGGAAGTCTGTCTTTTTTTTTCTTTCATAAAGTTGGGCCAACTAAACAACAAGCTGGTAGCCATAAAGGACCTTGGAGTTTACAACGTCAACATGAACATTTCTCGAAAGCTAAAGATTCTGTGGATGAAAGACATCATCAGCCATGTTTGTGTGGCTCGCTTCTACGGTATGGTCAGTCAGGGTGGAATCTGCAGTGTCCGGGAGTTCTGTTCTAGAGGGTCCTTGGAGGTTAGTTTCACAGTTGTATTACGGTACTTGTTTGTGAAACTGTATTGTCAGGCATTTATTTCTCCTTTTGTGTGTTTGAATTTGAGAGAGAATGAAAAGGGGAAAAGAAGTGAAAAGGGGAGATAGATAGATAGATAGATAGATAGATAGATAGATAGATAGATAGATAGATAGATAGATAGATAGATAGATAGATAGAAGGCGAGACAGACAGACACACAGACAGACTGATGCAGATACATATAGACAGGCAGACAAAGAGGGACAGAGATAGAGAGATAGACAGACTTCGATACAGACATACAGACACACAGATAGACACACAGACACACGAACAAACAGACATACAGTTAAAGGTGAATGAGAAATAAGATGAGCTGGAAAGGTGGGTGGAATGAGGTGAGGATGGAAAGTATGCTGTTGCGTGGCAGACATCTTTGAGAGAAAATGTGTACTGCATTTTCTTGTATAGCAATGACAATTGCTAAAACATTATATAATTCTGTTTTCTTCAGGGAATTTTACGGAGTAAAAGGTATAACTTCAACACCCCAAGTAAGCTGGCAATAGCAAAAGGTAAGAACCATTCACTGAGAAGTCCTTGATATCATAATAAAATTTTAGTTCAACTTGCGCAATGAAGAAGCTGCTGGGTGGGACACTGATTAAGCTACATTGGCTACTACTGAAAGATACAGTAGAATACGAAATTGTTCTTTAATGCCACAAGCACATGAGCAAGAAAACACACAAGATTTTGTTGAGTCATGCACTATATAAAGACAGGTGGGATTCGCAAATGGAAATCTTATGAGAATGCTCAGTTTACGGTCGATAAGTTAGCTGGAAAGTCTTTTTCTTCCCAGTCCTCCAAGATTTGGAAATCCCTCCCAAAAGAAATGCATTTTTAGATCCTGACAGAGAGAGAAAGAGAGAGAGAGAGAGAGAGAGAGAGAGAGAGAGAGAGAGAGAGAGAGAGAGAGAAAGAGAGAGAGAGAGAGAGAATGGAAGGGTGGGGGTTGAATATATGTGAGACAGCG
>NW_004797310.1:972670-975149 GCF_000002075.1 Aplysia californica | reverse complement strand
CACCATCATCATCATCATCATCATCATCATCATCATCATCATCATCATCATCATCATCATCATCATCATCATCATCATCATCATCATCAACATGGAGAACCGGAAAAGAAAAGGAAATTCTGATTAAACTGTATACTGTAGACATTAGTTGGAGAAAAATCAAACACGTCTCCAAACGGAAGAAAGTCATTTCACATTCATGTCGAAATAATTATCTACTCAATAGAAAGCAGATGATGGATTCTTTCATTGAAGTTACTGTAACCTGCACTCTCTATAGTTTGAATCGCCACGTTTTGGATTCTGCTGAGCTCTGCAACCATAACTTATTTTATAGATTGAAGTCTTATTTGCAAAAGAAAATATTGCTTCACCTTTTTTAACACTGCTGTCAGTGTCAGATTAGCACAAACCTACAGATTAGAATTCTGAATGTTTGTCTTGTATGAGTTGAATAATGCCATCAGGTGTACTATTTCTATGCTGTCCCAGTTTTTTCCTTTAAGAATGGCTAGATATCAGGCCTATTTTGTACGTTTCGATTACCATTGCAACACAGGCTTCTATTACGTTTTCCCTACTGGCGTCTGTGCTGTAGTGGTTAGGCTATATTATTTGCATCGCACACAAAACACCAGAGTTCAGTTCCTGCGGGCGGATAATTTTTGTCGAGTTTCTCGGTTTTTCTGCTAAGACGTTGTTTCTCTCTCAGCCCGGGTTGGCCCTCCTGACAGGCAGAGGCGAAGCCCGCCTCCTAAACGAGCTAAACTGTGGCAGTGGGGACTAAAAACACATAAATTTAGATTTTTGGTGTTCTTTGTTTATCCTTATTACAAAAGCTAGGGCTGAGATTGTTTCTTATGACTGCTCGTCCTTAATGATGAGATGGGAAGCAAAATGTGGAGGTATTAATCATTGTTGAATAGCACATGGTGCATGTTTAACTAGCGACACATGTACAGTGCGATCAAAATTCGTTGCGCAATATATCCTCAATTGTCTCTTTAACGGGTGAATCAATGTCATCAGTACTTTGCACTGCAGTTTATATCTATTTGTCTTTACTTAATCGTACATTTCCATAACAATTGAGGCTAAATTAAAAAGCTTTTCTTCATATATGTATATAAAATACTCTAAATCTCCGCCACATGGAAAAGGGTAGTGTTCACAGCGCTTCCCACTTCTCACACACATTTTGTATAAGCATATTATGGGCTACATCACAGCTCATCAATGACACTTGTCAGTGGCAAAACTTGTTACAAAAATTAGCTTTATTTTGAACACATTTTTTGCACTAGACGATCCCAAAACATACTTTCAATAAAGATAATGTCACGATTAGAAAACTATGGCTGACTTACTTTTAAAAGCGATATTGCCCCAGCTGTATATCATCTTAAAATCTGTAATATCTCCCACTTGGCTTTTTCATTAGTATTCATTATGGAAAATTTCTGGAAACAGCTAACAAGTATTTACAAAAATACTAATTTGTTAAGACAAATTGATATGAGTCATTGTGCAAACGCTAAAAAGTATACGCGTGATTGTTTAGTTAATATTTGACAATACGTTGCGCCACGAATTTTTGAATTTTTGTAGGCATTTAAAAATAGTGGCAACAAAAATTGTTCTGAAACAACTTTCTTTTGAGACAAATCCTATCTATTATGTTTTTGTTAATGTATGGAAAAAGTTTTGTTTGTGTGGGGAACCGTCACAGTCGCGCATTTTCGAAAAAAACAAAACAAATATCAAAGCCGTGCACTATCAGAGCCGCGCACTTTTGACGATATCGATACAATTAGAATGCCGGCTCTCCAACGGTTACAATACCTTTGACAACATTTCTTCGTACTATTTCCATAAAATTCAATGCCACGAGTCCGATGACAAAGTAAATGAGGTGTGTTCATTTCGTGTCACATAAAAATACCACTGGTTTACAAGTCTGCGACATTTTTATGTCTTGTATTAAAATCATTTCAGAATGTTTTTTCTTTCAGTAGGTATCAGAGTACAGTCAGTGTGACAAAAAAGACAACTCTTCAGACTATTAGTGGAGAAAACATAAGGAATGTGTATCAGGGGAGTCATTCATATGTTTAAAAAGATGCTGGTCCCAAGCCGAGTAAAACGCAAAGGAGACTCAAATTATTGGATGTTATTGATTTTGGTATTTGGCAATCTAATTGTATCAATATCGTCAAAAGTGCGCTGCTGTGATAGTGCACGGCTTTGATCGGGGAGGGGGGGGGGGGGGGGGGTTTCTTCGAGAGTAAGCGGCTCTGATGTTCTCCCGATTTTCTTTTTTTTAACCGCAAAACAAACACCGCCCGCACCAAAAATAAATTAATAATTAAAAATAAACTAATTAAGAAAAAAACATCGTCTGAATAGACTGGCGTATTTTGTGTGTGTGTGTGTGTGTGTGCAATCTTCGGTGCGTCAATGATGACCAATGACAGCACGT
>NW_004797310.1:965170-967670 GCF_000002075.1 Aplysia californica | reverse complement strand
AGGAGGGGGAGGGGTCAATGGTTTCCTAGCAGACGAGCAAGTTGAGGGAAGAACTGTTTCTGGTGTAATCATTTGGAGCTTATCAGACTTGAACTTCAAACATCTATTTTGTGGATAAGTTCACTATCTAGTCCAGTGTTCTGAAGTCAAACTGTCATCATTCCTTTCAACTAACACCCACTCTGCTCGTTTGCTGGAGATGCAACCCCAATTATGTTGAAAAGCCGCAGTTCATGACAAAGTTAAGAAACTAATACACCTACGTAAGTATGATCCAGTTTACTTTTAGTAATTTTTGTTGCATTTGCAACAAAATAAGATCATATAAGATTAGAGGTGTTACAAGAGAGTTACAACACAAAAAAGAAGGAGGAGAGATCAGAACGATAGATGTTTGATAGTAAAGAAGGAGCAAACCACACCAGAGCACCTGCCAACCACCTACAAATATTATAATCCAAATCAAAATTGTAATATACATATTATTTGTCAAAAACGTATTTGGTTTTCAAAATGAAGACATGAAAACTGAGTTGCATCGTTTCCATTTAGTTCTTTTCCCCTTTCCGCGGCTAGTATTCCATACAGACGTATTAAGTCATTTTTTGGTGGCCCTTGAGATGCGTCTGTATGCAATGCTGCCTGCGTGATACAACATTGATCGATTTTTGCCTCTGGTTCGGTTCAGAACTATGGAATTTATCTCTGAGTTTTTTTCATGCCCCCTCTATAACGCCAGAAGGCACTCTGTTTGAAAAGGGCCCAGTAAAAGAAAGGAATTACAGAACAAGGCAACTGAGCAATGATCGCCTTTCATGTGATTTTTTCCACGTTTAAAGCAATCATTATGTTATAAAGTTTTACGCCCATCACATGCGCTTTTAATTATATGAATTTGACAAATTCTTTGAAACTTTTTTTCACCATCATGCTTTGTAAACAAGAGACGGTGCTCTCTAATCAGGAAATTTATTGCACTGTTAATGTAATGAGGCCATTACAAAGCAATCTCTTAGCTCTGGATTTCCCCGCAGGTAAGAATACTTTGAAATCTTACGAAGAAAGACATTCCATACTTGCAGTATTCAAACGTGTGCTTTTTCGAGAAAAAAAACCTCACTTTGTCTGAGACTGTGTCATGTAATACTAATTGTTATTTTCCCTCCTGTCAAAGACCTAGATCTAGCTTTTTTGAAATACTCGGGGTGTTTTAGTTCTTTTGAAGATTCACCTCTTTATGCATACAAATTAATGATTCTCCCCTTTTCGTGAGAGCGTCATGATTTCATCCCTTTTACCCCCCCCCCCTCCCCATCCCTCCAAAAATACGACCCCCGCGGAAAAAAGGCGTTGATCTCAACACGAACCCCATGGCAACATTTTTCGCTTTTCAGTCTTGAAGCCTTCTTATAAAAAAGTAACCCTAGGGAGGAAGCTTTAATGAGTCCTAATTGCCAACGTCATACGCCCGAGAGTGTGTTAGCCCATTACAGAGTAAAAACTCATGGTTTTGTGTTGGTAAGTCCTTTCATGACAGTAGTTTGGAAAACAGCACTCTCGAAGCTTGAATAACTATTTCATATTATTGTTATGGTACAAAAACTGCAGCGAAGAATAACAAAAATCATCCTGGGAAAGGACAAAAACGAACTTCTGTCATATACCAACAGACACGCACAAATGTTCACAAATAACACAATTTTACTAGAGGCTGTATTTGCGAATTACAGTACTGCTTTCTTATTATTTAATTGTTGTCCCACTTCCTTTTCTTTGTATTTTTCCCTTTTTTTCCTAATTGTCTTTTCGACAGACATTCCTTGTATAACAATCTTCGGCTATTACAGTTTTAGAAATAAGCTTTAATCCTTGTATAAATATTGACAATATCACAAAAACTCATCTTTATGATCTCCCAGATACCGCTTTGAGTCGACCAAAAGCAGCGATGCGTACAGTTTTGCAATTGTGCTACAAGAGATCTTCATACGAGAGCACCCTTATCACGAACTTCAAGGAAGGTAATGGGAAAGAAAAATAAATGATCTGTAGTCATAACATAGTGCCCAACGACTGGCCCTCGTGTTTAACTCCTTTGTCCGTGTTTCAAGACGGGTCAAGAGGAAGCTCAACCAACATATTGCACAAAAACTAAAGAAACTTAGGGGCTCGTGAGATGACTTGTAGTTAGTAGCATATTAAAAAAGAAACACGGTTTAAAATAGGATTGTTAAAAATGAATCGAAGTGGGTGTTGTACCAGAATCAAAGATAATGAAGGTGCACTGGCCAATACTTCTAATGTTATGTCTTAGAACACAATTTATTAATTTTTCCACATCACATTGCACTGTATCACGTTGTAGTGGTGTTTTTCACACTACATGTACTTGGAGACGCACCGCTCCACATTGGCGCGGACAGGCTCGTACCCTTTCACACCGCCCATAGCAGATAACGAGACACGCACACGCACGCACACACACACACACACACACACA
>NW_004797310.1:955834-964212 GCF_000002075.1 Aplysia californica | reverse complement strand
TTCTCTCTCTCTCTCTCTCTCTCTCTCTCTCTCTCTCTCTCTCTCTCTCTCTCTCTCTATCTATCTCTCTCTCTGCCATTGTTCTAAGGCTTGACCTTTTTTGCCCCTCGCTACCCCCTCCCTTCGTCCCCCTCCTTCGCCTCCCCATTCTCATCCCCCTTCTCCTCCCCCCCTCTTCTCCACCCTTCTCCTCCGCGTTCTCCTTCCCCTTCTTCTCCCAATTTTCTTCTACCCTTCTCCTTCCCTTTTTCTTTCCCCTTCTCCTCCCAATTCTCCTCCACCCTTTCTCCTGCCCCTTCTCCTCCCCTCCTCCTCCCAATTCTCCTTCACCCTTCTCCTTCCCTTTCTCCTTCCCTTTCTCCTTCCCTTTCTCCTCCCACTTCCAGGTGTTGGGAGATGGACCCCATGGCTCGGCCGTCCTTCACAAACGTGGTACTGTCCCTCAAGTCCGCCTCTCCCTCCAACCGCGGGGTTCTCCACTGTCTCATGGACTCTATGGAGGCTCTGGCAGTCAGCCTGGAGACCAAGTTAACCCATAAGGTCAGTTGTGTGCGGGGCAGAGGGGAAAAAAGTTTTTTTTCCAAGGAGTGGTCAGGCGTGTCTCAAACCAGCTTCTCATGGAGACAATTAACAGGAAGACCCTGGGGTGGACGCTGAAAAGGAGAGATGAGCAGCTACGGACATGTGCCTCCTGCTATGATTCTAGCTCTGGATCCAAGTAATGCGAGTAATCCAAGTCAGTTGTTGCTGTTATTGGGATTGTTATTGTTGTTATTGAACAGGAAAAGACAAATTCACTTTTAATTTTTTTTTAGGGGGGGGGGCGCCTTGAACATCTAGCTCTCACTGGGGGGGAAATGGATGGCAGACGGAGCAAGGTTAGACCCTGGGCAACCGACTAAGAGAGTCTCAAAAGTGAGTAAAGGGAGAAATATTAGGTTAATGTGCCTTTTTTAGAGTAACCGAACAAAAGAATGAATGGAGAACCATGATCGCCGATTTATGTGTACTTGATATTGATGGTGTTGATGTTATTGGAGATGGTTCTAGTGTTATCATCGTCATCGCCAGGGTTGTCCTTATTGTTGCAATTGTTGTTGTTATTATTACTGTTGTTACTGTTGGTGTTTGTGGGTTTTGTGCCGTTGCTATTACTTAACTAACTATAAGGTTTCTGTTGTTGTTCTTATTTTTGTTGATGATGATGCTGTTGATGATGGAGATGGGTGGTGGGGTTTTGTTATCGTGGTCGTTGCCACACAAAGCCGCCATTGCTATTGTTAATGTTATTGTTGTTGGTGGTAGCGATTGTGCTGTTGCTAATATATATATATATATATATATATATATATATATATATATATATATTTATATATATATATATACATAAAGCTAACTCATCATAAGTTTGTTCTTTTTGTTGTGCCTGTATTTGTTGTTGTTTTTATGGTTGTTGTTATTGTTGTTGTTGTTGTTGTTGTTGTTGTGGTTATTGTTGTTGATTTTATTGTTGTTGTTGTTGTTTTTGTTTTTTCTTGTTGTTATTGAGCAAGTTGACAGTGGTGGTTGTGATGATGGTGGTTTTGTTATCATCGTCGTCACCACAGTCGTCATCATTGTTGTTGATATTGTTATTGTTGTCCTTGTTGCTGTTTCTGCTGTTTCCTGTTGGTTGCGCTGTTGCTGTTACCATGGTCCTCTACTCTTGACTTTCACAACAGGTGCGTAAAACAATTGCCATTTCTAAAATTTCACAACAATTATACCTTATAATCAATTCTCTGAACACGCTCACATGACCTTATGCAATTGCGAGCGGCGTAAAACTTTAACCAATCTGAACAAACCCAATCTCTTCAGCACCTTCCTACACTGTCTACTCATTTCAGAGCCGAGATCTTGTGGCCAGAGAGAAACAGCTGGAGGTGACGCTTTTAAGCACAAATCCCCCGGTGGTAGCTGAGCAGCTGGCCAGAGGTAAACAGGCTTCATCAATTGAATGTCTGCAGTTTCCTTAAGGTCAAGGGTCGATTTCCAGTCTGGATGGGGGAAATATTATCTTTACTTACTTAACTTTTATCCGCCGCTTGTATCCTTTTGGGTGTCGCGGGAAGAAAGAGACGTCTCTCTGTCGCCAGCCGGAGAGCTTGGGTCAGGTGGATGTGGTGGGTGGTTAATGTTTCCCTGACTCCATCTATCCAGGTCTTTCTCTGTCGCCCTCTTTAAATAGTAGTCTACTCGGTGCTTTTACATAATAGAAATGGCTCCTCTTTCCGCGTGACTCACAGTATGTTCGGTTGCAATGGGCAGGAAAAATAGCAACTTTAAAAGACTCAACAAAAAGCACAAATCTATCACTGCCTTCATTCATGATTACCCCTAAATCATGCCTACCTCTCGAAATTTCCATTTCTATCGGTTTTCTTGCCCCCCCCCCCCCTCTCTCTCTCTTTCTCTCTGTTTTTTTCTGTCTGTTTGTCTTTCCCCCCTTACTACTTTCTTCTCTTTCTCCCACCCTCCTTGTATCACCATCTGCCCTTTTTCCTATCAATTGCCTATGTTAATGTAGCCACTGAGCAACGACAGCAGCTACCCGTTGACCAGTGAACGAATAGCTAACCTTTGTGGGAGAGAGCGAAGTGCAGAGACTGAAATTGCAGCAAGGGTAGCCGTTCTTGTCACACAAAAAAAGCCAAAATGAATATTTACAAAAATTGAACTCTTATGCAACCATTTTTTCTTCTTCAATTTTTAGGAGACAAAGTGATGTCTGAGGCCATAAAATCTGCCACTGTGATGTGTACTAAGATATTTAATTTTAACGACCTGATCGGAGAAACGTACACGTACGACAAGGGCATTGATCTCGTAAGTATTTGAGGAGTTCGCAGGAAAAATGGACAAAGTTGCAAGATGTAAATTTTGATTTAAATAAGTATATTCTGTAAAAGCTTGTAGACTCATAATTTCATGTTTTATTCAACTGCTTGTTCATTACATTGTTATTTGTTAGCTGAACAGGAATTCGATGAAAAATAAGAAACATAGAGTAGAACAGAAAAGAAGTCACAAGACTGCAAGCTTTAAAATAATTATTGTTGATTTTTCTTTAGACTTTCATTTTGTGACTGCCTGTTTTCCCCCTGTGGACTCCTCAACCGGTTATTGCGTGTCTCTTTAACTTAACATCACTATACTGGTGAGTGGTGCTGCTCTGTGAGTATTTCTTTGCCCAGAAGACTTAACAATGATTTTTTTTAAACAGAGACATTTTAATCCTTTTCTAAAACTGACTTTCAGGATAAAATTTGTAATCCGTGGCAATACTTGTTCAGAAAAAAACAACAACTAACGGGTCCCAAGGCTATCAAATTGTAATCACAATACATCGAAAAAATGTGTCAGTAAGTTCTTCCCTCTCTGACTATTGAAATAATCGAACAAGCAACCGGTTCCGGAGATTTAGGTCAAGTTCGGAGGTCCTGCCTTTTAAATAACTTTACGGTGTTGAAAGGCGTGTTAAAACTATACAACTTCACTATTCCCTTTTTGAAACAACGCAGCTCGGCGTCGACATCAATTCAGTAAGGAAGCAGTTCCAACGCGTTACCTCAAGTATATTATTTCTCCTTCTTTGTGACATAGCCTTTACTATACGGAAAGGACGCTCTTTTCGGTGTCTAGCATTCAGGCCTACCCTCTTTCTGCTACGGTAGCTTTTGCATTTTCTTTTTGTTTTTGTTTGAATAGGTGTTTTACCGCACTTGCAACACGATATGGTTATTAAAGTGGTGAAGATGAGAGATATTACATAAAAGAAGGAGGAGAGATAAGGAAGATAAATGTTTGATAGGAAAGAAGTAGCAGGCCAGAGCACCATTTTTTAGGTAACATGACGTATTTACCAAGGATTTGAAATGAAGTGCCTGTCTTTTCCCTTTTTTTGTCAGATATATTCTCTGTCAGTGTGTTTTTCACGTACGGTGAAGTGTTAACGAATTGCTCGGCTCTGGTGCCAAAAGGAGAACGACTTATTAAATTCATTTTAAGTACAACAGTACTTATATCAGACAAATCTGACTTCTACCTTTAATTTTACTTACGTATCACTAGAAACGAGGACTACATAATTCGATTTTTGCAAGATTGCACCCCCCCCCCCTACAACCAGGGCAGTGCTACTGACTGAAGTTATCTTTCGGCGATTCCCAAAGGGGGGGGGGGATACTTACATGTTCTTGTGCACAGTAGTAAAAGTAAATGGGCTGCTTTATCAATGTCATGCTCATACTGTGCCGAAACAACGTAGGGGGGACTGCTGCTTTTTCGTTCCTCATCCTTACTATCGTCATTTTTTCCTTTACTTCTCTTGTATGTTTGTCACTCTCTTGCGAACTGCTATTTCCGGGATGCCTTGATAGTTGAAGTAGATTTTGTGTTGTTAAGGCAAGAGAGATGAGCAGAGTAAGCCTGATTCCCCGTTGACATCCACCCCCGTGACGCTCATACGACTTTATACGCGTAAATACCTTACTAAAACAAATAAAACAAGCAAGATTGCATGACTTTGAAGGCTCTCGAGTCGGCGACCCTGACAAATAACATGTTCCCCTAATTAATATTTAATATTATTACTCCTGAAGGTCGCATAGAAAAAGTACATGGAAGTCAAGTCTTACCCTATTTTATATGTGATCAATGGTTGTGATCTGACTCGAAATTGGTCATTATTTCTTTTTTCGAGGGGTGAGAGGGATAATGATCTATTTCATTGTTCCGTACCCAAGACTATTTGCGATCTATACAGCTATTTTTTTTTTTACTAACTGTAGATTTAAAAAAAATTAAGGCCAAAGAGATTGAGTCTATTTCAGACGACATAGCCGTCTCTCAATATTATCAGTATGACTTGTCACTATGAGAATAAAATGTGATTTATGTTTTCACATGACGTAGTCAACGGTGTGATCACGGATTCTTCAAAAGACGAACGACCTCTGTGGTTCAGTTGAATAAAGTACAAAGTCAGACAAACGGAAGAATGGGCTCGAATTCAAGAAAGGTCAGAATTACACTTTTGGCTCTCTGCCCAATTTTCTGATTAGGTTTCAAATCCAAATTTGATAATTATCGGATTTATATCGGAATGACGATCGGCGTCTGTGGTGTAGCGTTAGGCACATTGCTGTCGCACGTAGGGGACTCGAATTCGATTCTGGAGAGGGGAAAAAGTTTTTATCGAGTAACTCGGTCTGTCTGCTGGGAAGCTGCTTTATTCCTTTCAGCCCAGGTTGGCTTTGTCAGGAAGGGTCAGAAACCCGCCTCCTAAATGATCTTGATTGTGTCGGGGGGGGGGGGTAAAATAAACATTTGCATTAAGAAAAAAACAACGAAATAACGCAAAACACAGTTGATTTTTCTTTATTCTTTCAGTTAAACTACTTGGTTGAGATGCTGGATAGCTTCACAGAAAGACAACAATGTTTCAAGGTGAACGAACTACCGTACGGCATCAGCGTCATTTCCGGTTTGAATGAGAACGAGAATGATCACGTGGCCGCTGTGTGTGCTGTGTCACTGCAGTGGCACGGGTTTCTGCGGCAAGGTAAGAACACGTAGATGCCAACTTCCTAAATACCGGTGCATTAAAAAAAAATTACTATGTTATTGATCCCAGAAGGGCAATTTGGTTTACAATGGCAAACATACATACATAATTGAGATACATAATTATAAATACATAATTATAAATACATACACATATACATACATAAATGCACAATAGTACACCAATACAGGACAATTTCATCACCCTGACATTGCAGGTCACTATTGTGCAGCGCCCTGTTATTTGAACTAAGGTTGTCGTGTCTATAGCCTTGGGGGATTTATCGGACAATGATTATTATCATCACACTGTATACAGTTTATAGTTGTTTTTTTATTACCACTGTACACTTGGCAGAGTTGTGGTTCATGAGACGCATGCTACGTATCCCATGGACAGCTAGAAAAACAAATGAAGAAGTCCTGGTTGAAGCAAATTATAGAAAACAACTTATCACGAATATAAGAAAACGACAGGCAAATTTTTTCTGACACACAATGCGGAAAGAAGCATTAGAGAACATTGTAACAACAGGAAAGTTTGATGGAAAGAGAGGTAGAGGCAGACAGAGGGAAAAGATACTGGACAAGATGACAACATGGCTGGGAGCAGCAAGAACAACAGACATCATTACTGCTTCGAAAGACAGATGGAAGTGGAGGTCCATGATCGCCCACGCCAGTCGGCAAGGCACCGGATGATGACACTTGGCAGCTAGATCTAAATGTAATATAATCAAGTTGAAAGACCATGCCTAGTTGGTTTTTGTGCGAGGTTATCTCCACAGCAAGTGTAATTTTTTTCCAAGGGCAGCTGCCTTGTACCAGGATGGAAAGTTGGGAAGCAGGAGTTAACTTTTTAGTTTTGGGGAATTTTTATTTAAAAACTGTAAGATAGTTCTTTTTTTCCCATTGGTATTCATCATGTATTAATAATTTGTATCCTTTTTGCTCTTTCTTTTGATCCCAGAATTAGGAAACGTTACTATACTACAATTGTACTTAAATGGATGATATTATTTTAATGTGTTTTCTGCAGATCAAATTTAATTTTAAACGTATTCTATTTTGAAAATAATTGATTTAACTTTTTTTCTGTTTTTCTTTCTTTTTTTAAAAGGGTTAGTGTGTCTTTAGATTTAAGAAAAACGCTGTCATTTAACAGACCCTTTCATTTAACTGTGTCCGTTATTTACAATGTGAGGGTCAAATGTCAGGTGTGGACCTGACAGCCTAAAGGGTTATATTGAAATTCACAACAAAACGTACCGGCATTCATATGATCAGAGGAACGATTGATATGTTCTTCTGGTCTGGGGCGGTTTAACGGACAATGTGATATCTTCACAGGTTGTTCAGCGTTAGTAGAGGTCCACCGTACACAGGGCAGCCAAATGAGCCCTAATCAATTTGACAGCCTTAGGTGCTGGCTAGGTTCTATCCCCAGAGAACGTCAATATTTTTGTGGCTTGGGCCGGATTGTATAGTACGAGAGAGAGAGAGAGAGAGAGAGAGAGAGAGAGAGAGAGAGAGAGAGAGAGAGAGAGAGAGAGAGAGAGAGAGAGAGAGAGAGAGAGAGAGAGAGAGAGAGAGAGAGAGAGAGAGAGAGATGATGATGATGATGATGCCCATACTAACTTTATTTTCCTTATTTTTGTTTTTTTAATTAATGTTTTTTGTTGGTTTTTTAAAACTATTTTATTGTTTAAATTTATTCTTAGGAAGGGGGGGGGGGGAGGGCGATCTCTAAAATAATAAAAATGGACTATGATAACTTGTTTGTCAATGTTATTAACAAACTCTGAATTACATCTGGTTCTTACTCTTAAAATTACAAATAGGATACAGTAGGTGTTTATAAAACTTTAATTACATATTTTTTCACCATGTATTTTCGGAGTAACAAATACAGAATCTGTTTTTAATGGCTTTGTAATATTTCGTTAGTTGTATTTTTTGTAAGTGTTCTACGGCGCTTGCAACTGCATACGGTCACATTAGCGCGCGGGACACACTAAACATTTTCAGTTGAAAGGAAATTTTTAATTTTGTCCGGGTGGCGGCCGAAGCCCACTCTTATTGATTTTAGACCACTAAGGGGTCTTTGACGTGCGCAACCGCCACTGGGGACCTCCGAGATTTTTCGCCCTTGTCCCAGAAGGCTAGGTGTAGATCTTACCTACCACAAGATCAGGGGTGTGGTTGTTAGATAGCAGTATTAAGGAGCCAGGGCGTAGAAGTAGAAAGGCCCCAGAAAGGGTCAGGATCCAGAGGAGGGGGGGGGGGGCAGAAAGTGCAGGCGAAAGCAGATGACAGAACATTGCTACAGACCATGAAAGGGGGAAAAAGGAGACAATTTTAGAGAAGAAAAATTTTCGTCGCCATCCCGATACGAACCCAGGATGATTGAATGGGAGGCGAATACCTTAACCTCTAGGCCACGCGAGAACCCCCAGTTGTATTCCGTTCTTTTATCTTTGAAGGGTGTTAGTAGCCGGATTGTTAAAATGATAACGGATTGGTTACCTGGTTAGATTGAATTTTTAAAAAAAATTGTTAAAGTGTTTGCTCATGTATAACATGTAGTTTATATTTTTGTATTACTTTTTGGGGGTTGGGTTGAGGGGAAGGGGGGGGAGTATTGGGAAATAATGCAGAGAAACTAGGAAAGTGAGGAGATCTATCTATCTATCTATCTATCTATCTATCTATCTATCTATCTATCTATCTATCTATCTATCTATCTATCTATCTATCTATCTATCTATCTG
>NW_004797310.1:952749-954181 GCF_000002075.1 Aplysia californica | reverse complement strand
GAGAGAGAGAGAGAGAGAGAGAGAGAGAGAGAGAGAGAGAGAGAGAGAGAGAGAGCACTATTAGGTTATTTAATGGGCGTGGGGGATGGGGACGGGGAGGGTGGGAATGGGGATGGAGATTGAGGGGGGAAGGGTTGGGAAATGGGGAAAGGGGGCGAAGATAGAATCAGGGCGAGGAGGGTGGGGATGCGATGGGAGCTGGTTATGTAATAGGGGTGGGGATGGATGTGGGGTGGAAGGGTGAATATGGGGATGGGAGGATAGGGGGATAGGGATTTGGTGGAGAGGTAGGTCAGTGCACACAGAAATGGAGAAGGAAAATGGATATGAATTGCCAGACGAGATCAGGAACTAAGCCCTATTTTCATTGGATTGAAAATCAGCTCCCATACCTTTATACCCCTGTTCCTGAATTTCATGAGCCATAAACACATACACACATCCAGGATGCCTGATCACATACTCTGTTAAAAACTTATTCCCCAGGCCACACGCCCTCACCATGTGTATTTCCTGAACAATGACTCCGTCCCCTCAACGGAACAAAAGACGTCTTGAACACATAAGGAAAAAGACAGGATGGCAGCATCTTCAACAAACCACACTACCAAGTGCAATACCAGCGTTTTATCACTGCGAATCTGAAGGCGAAATGCAGAATTAGGGTGCACCCTAGCCATACGAACACCTTCCAACTACGCTGGACTTATTGCGGATACTCACTGGTCCAATTTATGGACCAGCAGATCTGCATGATTAAATCAGAATGGGCCGAGTCGATTAATGGTGACGCCAGAGCACACTGTATCAAATTGACCTCTGCTTTGCTGCATTTAATATGACCCGGAAGTTCAATAAAAGCGTCTACCACATTCCGCGCGAAAACAAAAGAGCTGACCTCGCAATATGTAGGGGCTTTCTCATTGGTTGTTTTCATCAAACATATCAAATCATGACCAAGAAAATCACACAGGTTGGATTTTGGAAGATTTGATTAATAAAGTGCGCCAAAATAACATCTTTGGCCCCTCCGTGAAGGAAAACTGGACGCCCTCAAATGTATCAAATCTGTGGCTCTGGGCAAAACTTTGTCCCTTTTCGATAATAATAGTACGGTGTAATGCGGAGCCTTACAAGTTACACAGGGCAGTTGAGATGGAGATTTGTCGAAACTCATTTACAACATGCACTGGTTGCTACATTACCAGTACTTACAGTGGAAGAGCGTGTGTGCGATACAGCATTTGCCAAAGATCGGTGACGTTGACAAGCAGGTACCCCGGCTCCACCTGACAGTTTTCATTTTTTATCGTCGCTTTCAGAGAGTTGTGGAGAGAGAGAGAGAGAGAGAGAGAGAGAGAGAGAGAGAGAGAGAGAGAGAGAGAGAGAGAGAGAGAGAGAGAGAGAGACAGGAGAGAGATTTGTTAGTGCA
>NW_004797310.1:942284-952443 GCF_000002075.1 Aplysia californica | reverse complement strand
GAGAGAGAGAGAGAGAGAGACAGACAGACAGACAGACAGACAGACAGACAGACAGACAGACAGACAGACAGACAGACAGAGACAGAGACAGAGACAGAGAGAGAGAGAGAGAACTTGTGAGTGTTTATACAAATTATGTTAACGTGTCTAATTATAGCGTGCACATGAATGTGATTTTGCGAACGCATACTTGTTGGTTTTTGTGTATGTATGTGATATTAATTTGTTTAGAGGTTGGTCCTTGTAAATTATAGGATAACTTTTTTTATGATCAGCTGATTATTGATTGTTGCATCTCTTCATGTGTCATAGTAGTACAGTATAATACGTTTATAACCGGTTCTGAAATCAACACTTGCCGTGATCATCCAACCAGCGTCTCTGGTGTAGCGGTTAGGCTCTTTATTGTCGCACTCAGAAGACCTGAGTTCGATTCCTGAGTGAGGAGGGGTTGTTTTTTTTTGTAATCTAGTTTCTCGGTCTTTCTGCTTGGATATTTGTTGTATCCCTCTCAGCCCAGGTTTGCCCTGATAGGCAAGGTCGGAAGCCCGCCTCCTAAATGATCCAAATTGTGTGAATGGGGGCGTAAAAACACATTAACATTTTTTAAAAGAGATGATCCAGCTAACACGTATGATTGTTTCAATGGCAGCACTTTCCAGAAAATATACCAACTTGAAAAATGTATTGCCTGTGAATGGTAATTTTGTATAACTGGACAAGTTTTCTACTGCTGCGATTATAATGTCTGCCCAAAAGTGGAAACATAATATTGATAAAGTTGCCCCTGTATTGTAAAGTACAGTTTGGGTTTTTGTTCGTTTTGTTTTGACAAGTATTTTAAGTCGCTCGCAACTGCATAAGGTCATATGAGCGCGCGGGACTCATTAAACATTTTCAGTTTGATCGGAATTTTTATTTTTACCTGGGACCTTTAAAGTGCGCGACTTGCACACGGGACCTCCGAGATTTTTCGCTCTTATCCGAAAAGGCCAGGTGTTAAATCTTACCTAGTGGGGGGACCTCCGAGATTTTTCGCTCTTATCCGAAAGGGCAAGGTGTTAGATCTTACCTAGTGGGTGGTTGGCGGGTGCTCTGGTGGGGTTTGCTTCTTCTTTCCTATAAAAAAACAACTATAGTCCTTCTCTTTCCACCTCCTTTTTTGTGTTTGTTATTCTCTTGTTACACATTTAATCTTCGGCCCTTTTATGACCTTATTGTGTTGCAAGTTCCGTAAAACTTCTACTAAAACTTTTTTAAAAATTACCTCCCATAAGTTTAGGGGTGTGGCTGAAAGACAGCAGTAATATGGGGCTAAGGCGTAGCAGCAGAAAGGCTGCAGAAAGAGTCAGGAGGCCAGAGGAGGGGGCAAAGTGTAAGGGGTGGGTGGGGGGAGGGGGGCAGAAAGTAAAGGCGAAAGCAGACGACAGAACATGATTAGAGAACAAAAAAGGAAGTGGAAGGAGAAAATTTTAGTAGAGATCATTTTCAACGTTAACGTGTGTAATATCTCATATCGTTTTTTTTAATGAAGGCACTTTTACTGACTGAACTGTCTTTAGGCCATTCCCAAAGGGGGGAGGGGGGGCATTAACTTCTCGAGTTCTTATGCACAGTAGAATTGTAATTGTAAATGGGCTGATTCATCAATGTCATGCTCACAACTGTGCCCGAACTGCAATAGAAGGGAACTGCTGCTTTTTCTTTCCTAATCCTTACTATCTTCATTTTTCCTCTACTTCTGTTTGTATGCTTGTAACACTCTTGTGACCCGCTATTTCCGGGGTGCCTTGATAGTCGAAGTAGACTTTGTGCTGTTGAAGCTAAAGAGGTGAGCAAAGTAAGTCTGATTCTCTGTATTAAGGTCTTCTCTGTTGACATCCACCCCTTGGCGCTCATATGACCTTATGCAGTTGCGAGTGCCGAAAAACCTCTACTAAAAAGTATATCAACGAAACATATTTTATAAGATTTTGTATTGACTTTCATATTTTTAAAATATAAAGTGTTGATTTTATTCTATAGTTAATTGTACAGAAACAGAGTTTATGATTTCCCAAAATAAATCCTCGTACCTGTTTCTATCAGGGCAGAGAGGCCAAATTTATACCTTTTTTCGGCTCGAATGTAGGCCTATGTGTGTTGTTGTTTTTCTCTGTTGATGCCTGGACATACAGACCCACAGTTAAGGGTTGAGATCTAGCTTTTGGCAGGACACCACGAGAAATGAATATTTATCGTTGTTGTTGTTGTTGTTGTTGTTGTTGTTGTTGTTGTTGTTGTTGTTGTTGTTGTTGTTGTTGTGTTTGCTTTGTATTTTTGCTTGGTATTTTTGTTATTTATAATATTTTTGTGTGTGTTTTGTTGGGAAGTGGTATTTTGTTGGTTTGTTGGCTTGTTTTTTTGTTTGTTTTTTTTGGTTTGTTTTGGGTTTTTTTTTCGCTTGTTCTTGTTGGGTTTTGGGTGGTTGTTACGTTCAACCACTTTACTAGTAACAACACATGCCATCCTAAAAGTTTCCCGGACGTTCATCAGAGAAAATACAGATTTTTCATAATAAACTAAACACTCGTATTCAACTTGGATATAAGCGCTAGAACGTCTGCAGATTGGTCACGATCGTTACTAAAAATGTGTTTTAGCTTAATAAACAAACTCACAACAAGCAACGGAAATAGAAAAGGGATTTGTGTTAAAAACAACAACAACAATATTATATGTGAGGCGTGCTGACAAAATGAGTCACTTCTCGCAATATAAAAATGGAGATATCGGCCGAAATTAACACTGGAGCTAGATTTATAGTTTTTCAATAGATGCCATTTTTTCAGGTCTATTGTGTCCTTTATTATTTCATACTCACAAACTGTTCAAACTCCACCTATCAATTTGATGTAGATCTATCTATTTCCATAAAATTAAAATCCGAGAAGTAACTCAATTTTGATATATTCTTCTAGTTCTAAAGTTGCAACGTAATAGCTTCATTTGCATGCTGTCATTAACAGCACTGATTGGTCTTTTACAGATTGCCCGATTAAAATCACAATATTGGCCAATGTGGGCTGCCAAAGGCATTGTTAAAGAGAATCGTTCTCAAATTGCAACAGCAAATGTGTTGAAAAATAAAAACAAAACCCTCCGGTATGTGAATTTTTCGAGTGAAGAAAATAAATTTATACACTTTAAGAAAAATAATAATAGATAGCATTTGTATAGCGCATATCACCGCTCAACAGCAGGCTCTATGCGCTTTACACTATATTATTACCCCAGCAGACCATAGAACACTCCGAAACATTCTCAGCTTCCCGGGAAGCATACAGTGCGAGCAGCCGATTAAGCGCTCAAACACTAACAAACTGACAAGATCTTTCGCTGTCTATAGCCGGGTACCCATTCCCACCTGGGTGAAGTGAGGAAAATTCGTGTAAAGTGCCTTTTCCCAAGGACACAACGTCGGGCCCTTGAGGGGATTCGAACCCACGACCTTACGGTTGCGAGTCCGAGAGCCTTACCCCTAGGCCACCGACGCCACAAAACCTGTTATTAGTGTTCGAAGTAAGATATTCGTTAAATTGAAAAGACTGATTCAAAGAGTCCATTCTGCAAAAATGTCAAATAAACCTATTAAAAAAATTTGACCAAGTATTTGAACAAGAAACAATTGAAATCACAGATCCATACAAATATCTTGGTCTTACAATCGACAACAAATTTACATGGCAAAATTGCGTAAACAATATCGTTAAAAAGGTAAATCAGAGGCTTTACTTTCTGAGGAAACTTAGGTCTTTCAATATGAATCCATCCAGCCTTCAGATATTCTACACCACCACCAAAGAAACTTTGATACATTTTGGTATCACTTACTATGGTAGCAATTTGGGAAGGCAGCACATTATAAAATAAACAAGTTGATAAGAAAGGCATCAAGAACAACTGGTAGAGACCTAAGTAAATTTGAATATCTGCGCAAGACAAACTTTCTAAAAAAGGCAGAAATAATGCTAAGTGACCATCATAGGTGACCATAGCCATCCACTGACATCGGAATTTCAACTATCGACCTGCAGTAAACGATACATTTCCAAAAAAGTTAGAACAGACAGATATAGAAATTCATTCGTACCAAATGCAGTGAAGTTACTGAACACACAGCGCTACAAATGAAACTGAGAGAGAGAGAGAGAGAGAGAGAGAGAGAGAGAGTGTGTGTGTGTGTGTGTGTGTGTGTGTGTGTGTGTGTGTGTGTGTGTGTGTGTGTGTGTGTGTGTGTGTGTGTGTGTGTGTGTGTGTGTGTGTGTGTGTATGTGTTACGGAGCGGGTTGTCCCAGCACGAGAGACATGTATTTACAAGGCATTAAATTAATGTCCTGTCGTCTTGTGCGTTTGCGTGAGTGCACCTTTAGGTCTAACTTTTGTAACGTCTACTGTCATTTTTAACGACCAAGACAAATTTCTCCTTTCGAGATATAAAAAAATATTGTCATTGTCATTGTTATTATCTTAGTCATTCAGTAATCGTCAATTGGTCTACAGTTTTAAAAAAAAAGGGGGGGGGGGGTATTTCAAAAATTAAAGTAATGTTCTAAATTTTAGGTTGATTTCTTACGCCCCCAATGACGACATTTAGATAATTTAAGGGTGTGGACTTCCGACCCTGCCTGTCAGAGCTAACCCGGGTTGAGAGGGATGCAACATCCCAGCAGAAATACCGAGAAACTTGATAAAAAAATCTTGACCCTCGGGAATCGAACTCAAACACAAAGGAAACGATTTTTGATTTTAGAGGAGAAAAACCAACAATCCAACCACTCGTAACTGAACAAGAAACAATTGAAATCACATGATTCATTCAAATATCTTGGTCTTAAAATCAACAACAAATTTACATGGCAAAATCACGTAAACAATATCGTTAGAAAGGTAAATCCGAGGCTGTACTTTTGAAGGAAACTTAAGTCTTTCAATCTGAATCTATCCATCCTTCAGATATTCTACACCACCACAATAGAAACTTTGATACATTTTTGGTATCTCTTGCTATGGTGGCAATTTGGGAAGACAGTACATTATAAAAATGAACAGGTTGATAAGAAAGAAATAAAAAACAATTGGAGAGACCTAAGAAGCTTTGAATATCTGCATAAAACAAACGTTCTAAAAAAAGGCGGAATTAATGCTAAGTGACCATTGCCACCCACTGGCATCGAAATTTCAATTATCAACCCGTAGAAAACGATACATTTCCAAAAAAGCAAAACAGACAGATATAGAAATTCATTCGTACCTACTTCATTGAGGTTACTGAACACATAGTGCCACAAGTGAAACAGAGAAAAAAGGAGAGAGAGAGAGAGAGAGAGAGAGAGAGAGAGAGAGAGAGAGAGAGAGAGGGAGAGGGAGAGGGAGAGGGAGAGAGAGAGAGAGAGAGAGAGAGAATGTTTTACGGAGCGGGTTGTTCTGTCTTGTGCGTATGCGTGAGTTCATCTACACTTTGAAACATCTACTGCCATTGTAAACTACCAGGACAAATTTCTCCCTGCAAGACGAATAAAGATTGTCACTGTCATTGTCATTGTCTCCTGCACGAGACAGCAAAGAGCTAATCACCGCACCCCAGATGCCGGTGAGCAGTTCAGCCAAGTCCAGCATAGCGAGGCTGTGGAGCAAAATGCTGACGCCATGAATTATCAATCTTTGATGGCTACAAGCTCAGTTCGGAAGCAAAACCTGTTGCCCCGTGCACGTTGTGGGATACATAAATAGACCCACTGTCCCGTCTGCAGGTGGTGAAACCCCTCCAAAGACATAGTGTTGCACATGGATGGACGCCAACCTTCGGGGATCCATGTTTGACATCTTCCTTGATGTATCTGTTTCTTCTCATACCTTTCTTTTTACTTCTGTCTCTTCTTCCACGGCAGACCTCATGTGCAGAAAAATTTGAGGCCGTCCATTCTACAGAGTGGTCGCCCTGTTGACTGTGAGGTGGGACCCGTGTGGAGGGAAACCAGGTACCTGGTGGTTGAGGTGAGATAAGTCTGCGGACTGTCCTTCGCCAAAACACCTCTTTGGCCCACGATTTCCTCTAAGACGGGAGGGTGGCACGGCCGACGCTACTCAATCGATTGGGAGCTGAAACCCTTCCAGTGTGCCCCTGCTTCAAACTTGACGGGAAGGTCTAGTAGTAGTACCGATGCACCCGTTTTTGTCCCACATCTTTGTTTCAGTACCTGTTTTCGCTCCACTTTCTTTCGCCGCAATTTCACCCGTGTTCGCCCCACGTTTGCAATACCATGTTCCTATTACCCTTCGATACCCATATTCGAACCTTTCTCTGTCTCTTCTCTCCCCCCACCCATCTCTTCCCCACTCTCTCTCTCTCTATCTCTCTTTCTCTCTCCCTCTCTCTCCCTCTCTCTCCCCCCTCTCCCCACCTCTCTCCCCCCCCCTCTCTCTCTCTCTCTCTCTCTCCCACCCCCCCTCTCTCTCTCTCTGTGTCTCTATCTCTCTGTGTCTCTATCTATTTATCTGGTGTGCTGGTGTTGCGATATTCTGTGACATACCAGACTATATCTCTGCTATTTGCAGGAAATTTCAGCCAATCATCGCATGAGTCAGTTGTAGAAAGACTGTAAACAATATGCAGAGTTATGCCCTGGATTTAACAGATTTCTAACAAGTCTTATATCAAGGATTTTTATCGAAACGGTTTAACCAGAAACATATTTTGTTCTGCAAATATTTAAAAGAAACTTTCATCCAGCACGAATCAATTCTTCCGCCTCCCTGTTGAAGTGATTATAAACAATGATTTTCTTTCGCGCATCCTAAACACCATTTTGAAATCGGAATGGCAATTGCAGTAACCTACTCCAAAGATCGTACACAACGATGTTATGTACGACCTTTGCCTACCTATAAGTAATCGAATCAATGTGGGATTCCTGAAAAGGGATGGGAAGATAACGGGTACGACAAAATTCAAAAAATGAGAATTGGGGGACGAAAATGGGTTATTCTCCCTTTAGCACACTCTCGTGGAGACTATAATCCCGTCGTAGCCCTGGCACTGCTCCAGCTATCCGAGCAATGTGTCCCCTTGTTGGGCTCGTTGGCCACGCGTTTTCAAATTGTAGACCTCAGAGTCTCAACATGCCACGATCACGTATACTTGGAAAAGAAGAACTACGGGACGGTTAGCTTGCAAATGTAGCTGATAAGATTCCCCCTCATAGAATAATGAACGTTTAAACAGTGCAATTCTTTCTTTAATTAATGTGGGTGTTTTTTCGCCCCCCCCCTTCCATTGACATTTAGATCATTAAGGAGGCGGACATCCGACCCTTCCTGTCTGGGCCAACCTGGGCTAGGAGGGATACATCATCCTAGCAGAAAGACGGAGATACTCAATAAAAATGGTCTCCCTACTCGGGAATCGAACTCGAATCTCTTGCGTGCGACAGGGAGGCGCCTGACCGCCACACCACAGAAGGCGGTTGAGAGGTTCTATTAATTGACTCTAGCTCGCCCTACCACTGATTCAAGGGTACATGCATTGTTGTGCTGTTGGGATGGAGAGAAGAACATCGACCAAAAAAACGACACACAAACACACAAACAATGAAAAACCACCCGCATATAATGGATTCGAAAATCAAGTTTTCTCAAAAGTCGCAGGTGGCAGAATTATTATGGGAAGATGAGGGGGGGGGGGGTGTTGGGATCATTGAGTGTAGCGCCAATAGCGTATCCAGCGATGCTAACCTGTGAACAAGTGAATTCATTCAAAACCAAGAGAATAATTTATATATACACAAACACACATCTCTGGAAGGGGGGGGGGGGGGTCGTGTTAGATTTTTACCGCTGAATGGGTAAGTTTTTAGAGCTGCAGTACTAAGTTGTAAAATTATTCAGATTTTGGTTTGTTTTATTAAAATTGGTATCGGCCTGAAAAAGGTATTCTTTAATTATTTTTTAAAATATAGTATTCTCTGTCGTTTCACATTCGCATGCGCACCAAAGAACTCTAGATCTCGTAGCCTTCTATCGGCGTCAAAAATAAATTATATTGAATGTGCACCGTTTATGAACGACCGAGACAACATTATCTTTGCACAGCATACCTAGGCCTAGGTTTTTTTCTTTTGTTAAACATGGAACGGTAGAAACACTGACGAATGGCAATCTTATAATTGTACAGTTCATAGTTTTAGTGATGTGATCAAAGTTCGATGCAAATCTGTTGAAGGCTTTCAATTTGTGTTGAAAAGGCTTCAAGTGTTTGCGCAAGGAGAGAGATCAAACAGCATTTCAAGAGGTGAGGCTATGTTACCCCTACATGATATTATTCTGAGTGAGCACCTGAAAATCCAGCTCACTTTGTAGTTTGTATAGTCAACGAAAAGAAGTAGATATTCTCGTGTCAGACAGAGATGACGCTTATTAAACGTTCATGCCACGGAATAACTTAGAAAGTTAACGTTGATGTTATCGATACAAGCAAAAACTTTCTGAAAGGCAGCCGAAAATTGCGCAGGTTTTCTTCCAATCCTATTGTAAAAAAAATGTACATGGGAAATTTTCTAAAACTTGTTGGAATATTGCGCAAGGATTTTCGGTATCGAATATTCCATAGGTTGCCCAGGTAAGTACATCTTGAAATTCTAAAAGTACAAATTTAATAGACCTCTTCCATTAGCCAATTATCAAGACTGTTATTTCATTAGATTGTAGCCTCTCTATACATATTTTTTCGTCCTTTCTCTATCATGAAGACATGACCTACCTAAAAGACAGAAACCACTGGACTCAGTTTCTTATCTCTTGTTTTAAATTCAGCCTATTGCTTTACAATCAGGTTTAACATTAAACTTTACTCTGTGGGTTACCATCACTCAACTCAATACACAGTTATTTTTCTCAATCCTTTTCTAATTTTACAGGGATATAAATACAATACCCGAATTTTATATTTCATGTAGAAACAAACTGTTCAGAGACGTTTGAAAAAAAAGGAAAAAAAAAAAAGGAAAAACTTTGCGAAGGAATGATTTTTACCTGCAAAACCGTAAACGTTGAACACATTTTTTCTGGTTGCCAACATGATGATAGTATTATTATCTTTCCTAAGCACAATCCCCCCCAAACCACAAGTTGTGACTCCTATACCTCTTGCTCACCAGCGCAGTTCCCCGCTATCACCAATAATATTTACTTTGACTTCTGACACGTTATCGACTATTGAACTATCCATTGTACATGCTTTATGATAATCGAAATAAGAAATTTAAAAAAACATAACTAGAGGGAATATTAAATTATAATTCATTAGGGGGTACAAAAGAAGACACAAGCGGGGAAGATGTTTGGTTGACAAAATTATTATCCCTGAAAACGAGAAAAGAAAAGAAAAATCTCGCCCAGCAGATATAATGATCTAGATACAGCTGACGAATAAAAAATCGTTTTTTTGTTTTTTTAAAATAGCTATAACAATCCTTGACCTGTATAATCTTGAGTTTTTGTTTTTCCCAGACAAGATTTTCCTCGTCGAAGCTACAAAGTAATTTTCGAGGAGATGATCGTGTTATTTTGCTTGGTTTTAATTGACCTTATTATCATGCCTATCCAATGATTTTCAAAGAGCCCTTCCCAGCACACCATTTTCTTCCCCGCTTTTGTTTTCTGTTGCCCCCCCCCCCCCTAATGAATGATAATTTAATATTCCCTCTAGTTATGTTTTTAAATTCTTATTTCGATTATCATAAAGCATATTATACAATTTTCCGAAGGTTACCATACTATATTCCCTTCCTTTCTTCTTTTCCCTTTATGTTTTTCATCTGTACACATTTCTTTTCTTGCGTAGAGTTGCCCTCATCAGATGATCACATAAACGCTATTAATTTTATATCTATCCTAATGATATCATAGAAGCAGCTGCAATGGCAAACATTTGAATAACACAAACACGCACACACATACACACACACACAAACACACACACACACACAAACACGCACGCACCCCTGAGTATACACGCACACACACGCATACACATACACCCCACCTCCCACACACACTCAATTCCATATATTATATATACATACATATAAGAATACATAATACGTATTATATATGTATCCTA
>NW_004797310.1:933465-942095 GCF_000002075.1 Aplysia californica | reverse complement strand
GACAGACAGACAGACAGACAGACAGACAGACAGACAGACAGACAGACAGACAGACGGACAGACAGACAGAGTAAAGTAAAAAACCGGTGGAATCGTAACTCAAACACACAGATACAAAGAAAGATAATTCATTATTTGAGTAGGCAAACCTATGATGACAAAATTCTGCCTTAAAGAACGCAAGCAACTATTTAAGGAATATTATAAGCAAGTTTAGCCTTAGGGTATACTTTAGTTGAACATGAATTGCTTGCCAAGTTTGTTATAAAAATGTTATTTAGTTCCACTTTCCGGACAGCTTAATATTGTTCAAATGTTCTTGTCATGTGCACAGGGCTAAAAACTTATTATTTTGTGCTGAAAGATTTAATGCCCCCCCCCCCCCCAAACAAAGCCCCAAAAACAAAACAAATAAACTTAATAATTATGGCCCTTTCCTTACCTCTTTCAAGATATCCAAATTCGTTGTTTGGTTTTTTTTCAGAAATAATTTTCTATGTGATTTGTGTGATTTTCCTTACTCTAACAGTAAAAGTGTTTAATTATTATTTTAACAACATCGAGTCACGTTAACTCATTATAAAAAAAGTAAATTAGGAATCCTTTTAGAATATCAAAATTTAAATTTTAAACAGCTGAAAAATCGGGGGATTTTGATTTATAATGAACCTCTAATTATCTGTGAGATAAAGTTGATGGGTGTTTTTATTTATTTATTTTTGTACTGCTTTTTTCCGGAAAAAAATTCCATTGGGATTAACAAGAAGGGAAAAAATACTAAATCTAGAAATACTCTACTCTGTTAAAATGTTCATTTCCCTTGGGCATCAATCTACATGTACTTTGTCTATTAGTAGTACACATTTTAATGCTATATTACTGTAAATCTATTGCACCGTTGAAAAGTTGTTAAATTACAATACAGCCTTTCATGATAAGCTTTTCAAACAAATATTGCTCCATTTAATGTTGCGCTTCTAACAGAAAAAGATCCACTTTAAATCGGCACCGCTGATCAAAATCAAACAAACGAACAAATAAACAAACAAAAAAAAAACCCAAACCCCCCCCCCCCTCAAAAAAACGGGAAAGCACCCACTCACTGGGACGATATTTTGTAAAATACGTACAAATGTATAACGACACAGACAGAAGAACATCAAGACAATATTGGCCGCTGGTTTCAAAGCAAGTCGTTCGTCCATGACATCTTGAAATTTCGGCGTGGCATAACAAAATGAACTGACAACCGCTGATCCAAAAGCCGCAGCTGGTTTGTTTGTTTCAACCTCGTTCCAGTCGAAATAGAGGCTAAAGCGGATTCTAAAGTTTGCATTAGAGATATATATATATTTGGTATTTTTACTCCGATTTTGTTGGTAAGTTGTTTTTGTTAAATATACATATATTTTTACAACTATCTATTTATTAGGGGTGAGTGGGAGTGGTGGTTTATGGGTTGTTGTTTTTTTTTCATGTGTTAGTTTATATACTCCCCCCCCCCTCCTTACACACACATACGGTTTTTCTCTATCTTTTTGTGCTACTGTTTGTTTTGGTTTGTTGTGTGCGTGGAGGTATTTATTTCTATGAAAATTATTTCGTAAAGAAGATGATAGATGGACGTATAATGTCCCTTTTCTCATCTATCTATCTACCTCGGCCTTTATCTGCGTAGATGAGTTTACAGTGCAGTATTTATTCACAAAATACAGCAAGCCCTAACACAGCTCAGCGCAGTAAGACGACATGGCGTTCCCTCTGTTGATGCAGGACCCACGGACAAACAAGGGACACGCAAATGAAGTGCTTCCAGATTTGCATCCCTTTGAAGTGAATGAAATTTCCAACGGATTCCACATGGTACAGTTGGAGTTAATCAGGGGTCATCGAATTTTTCTTTTCAAATGAGCCAGATAACTGAGAGGATGCCGAGTGGGGCCCGGATAACTATTTTAGTGCAATATTGAATACGGTACATGAGGGTGCGGTGGTGGAGCGGTTAGTGCTCTCGTCTCCGAAGCTGAAGTTCAGAGTTCGAGCCCCGTTTTGGACACGGATTTTTTTCTCCTCCTCCTGCCCACCCAGCAGTAAAGGGTACCTTACTTCGAGTTGGGAAAGTAAAGGCAGCGTGGAAAGGAACTGGCCACCCTACCACAATATGCCAAAGGCCAGGAAGTTGTCTCACTAACAAGGCAATCGCCAAATTCCTGATCGGATGCGGGTACAACTTTACTTTACACAGAAAATAAATACAGATAGCGTATTGATCTATCAAAACACAAAATATAAAATAAAGTGAGATAAAATAAGATAAAAATTGAATAAAATAAAGACAGCAATCATCATATTCATTGACTGCCCAAAAAATTAAGAAATTATTAAGTAATGTTGTAATAAGAGTTACAAATTGTATATAACACCTATAATTGAATCTCACAAACCGAGCAGCAAAAGAAATAATGATTTTTAATTTTAGAAAAATAGACTAATGAGAATTGTGAAATTGGCGTTCAGCTTCCAAGATACCATCAATGATCAAACTAATTTTCTTTGTGCATCCAATCATGAGAACTGATTTAAATTATTCACCAATCAGGCTCGTTCAATGTATCAACTTCATAATTTACTTTTTTCCGCTGCATGGTGGTGGGCCAGGCTAACTGACTCCTGTTGAAAGTGATAACATGTAGATTTCTCTCCCGTTTCTATTTCATTCTTATCTCCACTATTTTCCTTCTTGCACATTGCATTCTTTTACTCTTTCCTCTTTTCACTGTCTGTCTGTCTGTCTGTCTGTCTGTCTGTCTGTCTGTCTGTCTGTCTGTCTGTCTCGTTCACACACACACACACACACACACACACACAAATACACATACACACACTCACATACACATACACAAACACACACATGTATACACGTGAAGCACACAAGCACTCGCAAAAATAACTTTAAAAAATCTTCACGTTTAATGATTCCGACTTGGTAGGCCTATTGCACAAAAGCCAGGCCTTGGTAAAACAAACTTCCAATCTATGCAGTCAATCCGCTTAAATGCCTAAAACTCAAATCATGCTAACTGGGAAGTGAAGTCCAAGCAAACAGGAAATAGCACTGAATTATATTGATAAACTGATTTTTTTTTTAAACCCAAAAAACTCTTTTACTACACACGCAGAACTAAAACCTCAAACTTCAGGGTCAAGGCAAATCGAAATTCCAGACAATTAAAAACATTACAAGTACCATGTAATCCTGTCGAATCGTAACAGCCAGTCAGTAACCCCCCCCCCCCCCCCCCCCGCTTTAATGCTGCCCATGTCATATTTAAGTGCTTTGATAGTAATAATAGATGTGTTTTAACCCCCCCCCCCTCCCAAATCGACTCAATTTAGAACATTTGAGAGGTGTACTATTTGGCAAATGTCTGTCTGTTACCGCTATATCAAACGTTAATTATTTTACTCTTGTGTCCATTATTGATGTGCTTATTACTATTTTATTTTCCTCCATTTTGTGTTGAAGTATAAATTGTCTGCTTATGTATTAAGAATATACTAAAGAATGTATACACGTTCATTTGCATGTAATTTGTGTAAAGATTAAGGTATTGTAAAGCGCCTTGGACTACATATTATTTTACCAGAGTGGGCGCGATAGAAAGTAGTAGTAGTAGTAAGAATTTCAAAGTGTATTTACTTCATTTCTTTTATCGATAATAATCACTAATGAACCATTCCTGAGACATCATTATGTGTCAAATTATCCTCAGTGCGAAAGCTTCAACACCCGCCGGAACCACAGAATCGCCTGCTCGGTAGAACGGCTGTGGTCTGCCAGTAGATTCGTGGCCAGACCCTCGGTGGTTTACCATGATGGGCGGGGCTACAATCACGTGGTGGGTGTCTTTGGTCCCCCCCCCCCCTCAACCACTTTGATATATTGTGTACAGTAGAAACTGTCTAAGTAAGACTGCCACCCATTGTCGATGAGAGTGATTGTCTTAGACAGGTGGACGTCTTACGTAGGTGGTTGGCGGGAGCTCTGATGTGGTTTGCTCCTTCTTTCCTATCAAACATCTGTCGTCCTTATCTCCCCTCCTACTTTTTTGTGTATGTGAGTCTTTTTTTTTTTTGAAGTCACATTTTAGATTCTCATTTTTTCGAAAAATAATTTTTTATGAAAAGTTTCGAAATAATATTGATGAAATGAATCAACCATCTATAGACATAAATGTGAAATTTCTGAGCTTAATTCCGTCAAATTAGAGCGTCAGGGCAACTTTTGCACTAGCGTCCTAGTAAAAAGTTCTCTCCTGTTACCAACAGAAGTCATAGAGCTGTGTTACTGGAATAGGTTTTGTGGGGGTTAATGCACTATTTGTTGGTGAAACTAGGTCTATTCATCAGGAAAATATTTTTTTTTAAAGCACTTCTGTTTTACAATCCACGCAAAATCATTTCGGATTTAAGTGCCAAATTTAAAAATCAGTGAAAATTTTAGAGTTTCAGTTGGTGATTCTCACTCTAAGCTCAAACACATTGTGATCATATGAATTTCTATTCCTTTTAGCAGTAAGATGAAGCTAATCCCACACTTACTTTTTAAAACAAAGTTCAAGATTTCTTTAATGAACGTAAAGAGGGGCGGTAACAGGGGGGAAACGTGGGTAACAGAAGAGAAAGTGGGTAACAGGAGGGAACATAAAAGACTGTTATCAGGTTTTTACAACAAAACCCATCAAGAATGAAACACTTATATTAATGATATCATCTAAAATAATAACCGAAGCATGGATGCAAATGTTGAAGGCATGTAACATATTCTGTCGAGACGGTATTTACTGGGTGTAGTTACCAACATAAAAGAACGAAGGCATCAAACAATAAGTGGGCGTAGAAATGAAATATATCGAGAGGATGTTTTGGGCGCGTAATGAGAATAGGGCTACAACTGCCAGGCTCAAAGGTCTACAAGATTCGATTCGATGGCCTGGGAGCAAAAGGAAGGCTAATAAAAAGGTGGATCGATGGAGTCAAAGACATCCTTCAAAGGCACACTATGCCGATCCGAAAAGCAACACACCTGGCCCATGTCCGAGAACTGAATCTCTCCTGGACCCCACGCGGTATAAGAGATCATATAAAATAAGAGTAAAGTGTAGTGAAGACAGCAGATTTGTCAAAGCCCCAACGTGTGGGCTTTGTATTTCCTCTTCCATTTTACTCAAACAATTTTGAGCGACGTAAACATGTACTCTTGCTTCATTGGCTTGAAGGTAGCTCCATGTCTTTCCTTAAGCTGATGGTCAATATTAGAATCGTATAACTTGTACTGTCGAAACGTTTTCTGGAATAAACCCCACAATGGCATCAGCCTCCCAGTCTCTGTTCTCTTCATAAGGATTCTTATTTTCTTCTGTTCACCGTTCGGGATTTCTATTTTCTTTCATTACTACCCATTTCTGCCACGTTGCAGTGAGTCTCATGTCTTCAGAGTGTGCTAGGATTGGATCCTTTTACTTTGCTTCATCCTTCTAGATGTTGGGAGAGGGGGGGTACAATTTTTAATCAAGGGCAGTGTAGGTGGCTTCTGTTGTTGAAATGCTATTCTTTCGGAGGACCTCTATCCTCTATAACGCTATCTTGCCACGTTTTGCGTGGTCTGCTCCTGCCCTTGTATCCGGACATAGAATTGTAAGCTTGTGAAGCTGGGTGATTTGGTGACACTCATCAGATGACCAAACCACTTCATTCTTTGATGTTCTTGTTCCATAACCGGTTTATTCCCTGTCAAATTTAATTTATCAGTCTTTCGTCTTCCTGTTTTATATCGTAAGTCTGTGTTGGAAGGAATATGCTGTGAATAAGTCGTTGTCTTTTTACTTCCATAGGTAGGTGTTTATGGGTGAGTAGTGCTGACTATTTATAGGTTTCTGCATTTGCTTTTGGGTCCTGATTTCAATTTTCCTATGTCCAATCTTTCGTCATGTGTAAGCATGCTCCGAAGCTATTTAAATTCCTCAACTTGTTTAAGTTGTGTCCCGTCGATGGTGATGTTTAGTCGTGGGATTGAGTCTCTGTGATCACACGATCCGTGTATGCATGTTTTGGCCAAACTTGAGCAGGAATAACCTTCAGATGAACACGATGCATAAACAATGCGTCAGCTGTCAACTCTGTGTTATCACAAATCTTGCACGCACAAGTGTTTTGATCTGATTATTAAATAGCTTCCGTTGCCAACAGCTTGTTAAACAAATGTTTGAACTGCTCTGGTACTGTCTGTACATATGTTCTACGAAGTCATTAAACAAACGTTTTTGGGTTTTTAAAAATCTCTTTCAAGGTAACAATATTTTTAAACCTTTCAAAATTCTCGAGTTGTCAGGTCGATGGGAAAAAACCCTAAATGTGCACTTTATCCATCTGCAGAGCTGAAAGCACTTTTTTTTCTCTTCTGTTTCCTTTTGTTCTTTATGTTGAGAGTTCGACAAAATTAAAAATTGCTCTGGATTTTGTACTTTCTTAATATTTCTCCAGAAGCCAACATTCGAATAGTTTTGTTTTCTTTTATCAGTCTTTCAATTCATTCAGGAGAGCAAAAGGAAATTCCAGTATTCTTTTCACTGCCTTCTTGCTCTTAGATAAGGTTTTTATTTTCAACTTTAATTTTCTTGTTCTCTGCACTGTTTTCATTGCAAACCTACACTTTAGTCTAGAAAAAAAAAATAACACACTTGAGAATGGGGCATCTGCTGTTTTGTCATTGGCACAGTTTGATTTCCTCTTCAGATTTGTGTCTTTCTTTGTTTTTCTCCATTCCATGCATGCTGCCCAATGGTGTCTTGAAATCCTACAAACGACAGGTTTTCTTTTCCTTTGTTCTTTGTCTTTGATGCAGTTCTGCTTTTCATACTGCATGTCGTGCAGCGTCTTTACTGTTGTTTTGCCTCTCTCTGTCTCTCCTTTATTACTTTTTTTCCCAGCAGAAGTCAGCTTTGTCTCTGGTGATAAAAAGCAAATATTAATTTTTTTTAAAGTCCTGTTTGAGAAATCAACTATATATAGGGCATGCCTTTCATACAATCAATCTAGATCTAGCATAAGTGGCATTGTACTGAAGTCAACTAAGCTAAGCTGATTTCATGTGTGACAAATTTTCTGCGAAGAAGATTCTTATTTCTTACTTCAGTCTACACCTACGTCTCTGCGACAACGCGAAATGCACTTCTAAATCTGCAACTAAATAACAGATCTAGATCTAGACCTACATTTTAAGAACTCTTTCGTTAAATAATTAAATGGTACAGGTTTAACGCCCTTATAAGATTATTTTAGAGGTGGGACCTCCGAGTTTAACGGTTAACGTCCTCTCCGAAAGGACGGAGCCAAATGGGAAATTCGTGGGTTAAGTGTCTTTCTCAAGGACACAACGTTGTACCGAGCCGAGACTCGAACCCCAAAACCCGCAATATCACAATTACTTAGAACTCTTCGATACCATTTATCAAAATAGAAGGTTCTAGAATTTGGTGAAACAAAAGTAGGTTGCAGTATTATTGTCATCGATGTAGGAAACATGGAAGGTTTTGTCTTTCATTTTATTGTGTTGTTCCCTCGCTATTGCTCTCAATTCCATCCTGTTACAGAATCACATTAGTGAGCTCAATTTGACTTTTATAAAAATAATATTGCTTACAACAGCAGGCTGCCTCTTTTGACAAGCACGAACAAAGGATGTCAAACTTGATTCTGTTGGTATTAGGACACCGTTTTTTCTGAACATGATTAGAAATAATTGCTTGAACGATGAGGTCGCTTGTATCAGGGCCCAAATTTGGAGCAATTGTCGGAGTCAAATCGTTTAAAAGATACAGATCTGAAAAGTATGCACCCCGACCATGACCTTTATTGTTAATTGTTTTCTCTATAAAGCAAAACGCTCGGTACCAGGCAGACCCATGCAAGTTTATCCGCAATGTCTACCCATGGGTAAGTGATGCCATCAGGCAAATTTTGGATTAGTCAAGATGTTTTTTTGTAAATATTGTATTCGATTGCAGGAACACTAATACCCCCCTCCCCACCCTTTCCACCACACACGCGCGCGCAGGAGCGCACATACACATACACACACACACACACACACACACACACACACACACACACACACACACACACACACACACACACACACACACACACATCACAGACATATACGAAATCCTTGGCAGAACTGCTCAAATAGCAGCTGCTTGACAGTAACAATTGACAAAAAGACGCCTTTTTGTTGATGCTCAAGGTTGAGGGAAGGGTGAAGGTGGGGAAAAAGGGGTGGATGTGATTGTACAAATTTTGTTTTCTGTGCAAGAATTGTTTACAAGATAAACGATAATTAAAGTAGAGTCTTCTATCTTAAGCATAAGTCAGTGACATAAAAAAAAACCTCGGAAGTTTTTGGTGACACGGCGTTTAGGTGGGTTGCCGCTAGGGTGTATCTTTCAGCCGGACACGGTGTTCCTAGTTTAAAAAAGCAGAGCAGAGCAGACACCCTTGCCAAGAAGGGAGCATCACAAACACAACCACACAACCCAGTATCACAACAGACAGCCAAGAACATCATCAAA
>NW_004797310.1:929417-932360 GCF_000002075.1 Aplysia californica | reverse complement strand
TGTGTGTGTGTGTGTGTGTGTGTGTGTGTGTGTGTGTATGTGTGTGTGTGTCTCTGTGAGTGTATGTGCGTCCTTCTCTCTATCCGTCTCCTTGTGTCTCTCTTAGTCTCTCTCCCCTTCTGCCTCCCTCCCTCTTTCTGTTGTTTCTGTATGTCAAGTCTTGATTTTCCCATAAGTGTGCAGTCAGTATCAAGTCGATATTTTCTTTTCTTTTAACTTAAAAACTTTCCCTTGTTTAGGAGCCAAAACCTCCGAAGTTTTTCACCCCCTGTCCGGGTCACTACGATGGACTGAGCAAGCCTCCAGTGGTGAGAGAACGGATCTTTATGAATTGTCTTTATTCTTTTTAAAAGCCCCTTTGGGTGCAAAGATGGGCATTTCGAAGACTATAAATTAATAAAGTTTTCAAATCTGGCAAGATACCTTCAATTAATTTCTGGCGCATCGGCTTTCCAGCCTACCTTCAAAATCACTTCGTAACTTACAAATGCAATTTGCCTTATGAATATTTACATTGCATTACAACAGAATGTCAGCCTCCCACCCCCCCCCCCCAATCCCTAAGCCCTCTTCCCATTCCTAAACTTGAGAACGCTAGTAAGAAAAGTTCATTCATGTTAATGGAATGAAAGTGAAAGAATTATTGTTGACGAGATGAATTAGGTTGTCGTCAAACAAGTAACACAAAACCTATCGTGTTCCGATGACTTATTGCTAAAGTGTGGGCGGTTGGCGGATGCTCTGGTGTGGTTTGCTCCTTCTTTCTTATCAAACATCTATGATCCTTATCCCCCCTCCTTCTTATTTGCTTTTGTTACTCTCTTGTAGCACCCGTAATCTTCGGCACTCATGTTATGCCCTATTGAGTTGCAAGTGCCGTAAAACTCGTACTAAAACACACAAAACGTTGCTAAAGTCAAACACCCTGCCCCACTTTCTTTCTTTAATATTGTTCCATTTCCCTTCTTTCTCCAAAGCGCAAGTACTTCAAACTCAGACCCAAAAAGGTGGTTGAAAACGCTTCGATGCCATCGTACGAGATTCTTACGCCTAACAACGAGATGGAATACTACAAGTGGCAGCCATGATTCATGCTAGACTATGTAATGCTCTCATCAAAAAGAAACAGCGTCCCAGTGAACATGAGCGTTATTATTATTTTTTTTTTAAAAGTTTCTAGATAGCCTTGTGACGTCACCTTAGGCCCCACTGTTGCTCGAATATATGAAAAGACACAGTGGAAATGGGCGCTCAAATTTTTTTTGCATCCTTATGGAATTATTGGTATATAATCTTAAAGGATGCTCATTTGTTTTGCTTTTGATGAAACAATACCGGTCTATCTGGAAAAAAAGTTGAGATAGTTGGTTGTGAAGGACCCTCGTGTCATAGGTAAAATTAGCCAGAAAATGTAGGGGACGTTTGGTGAATTTCACAGCTCGAGTGTTCTAAGGAATAGCAACTTTTCATGGTTTAAAATGCTTTTCCATTGTAAAATTGAAATCCAAAAAGAAATTTGTTTTAAACAGGTATATTAAGTGTTGAGCTAAAAGGAAAAAAACATTAAAGATTGTCTATCGGGTGAACAAATGTTGGTTTCTTCAATTCCATTATTTTGACTTTGATAAGCACCTGAACTCTCACAATGAATAAACCCATGGTTAGGGAATCGAGGCCAAATTAAATAATATTTTCAAAGGGAAAAAACGGGGGTGGGGGGGGATTGGGAAAGAATGGGGATTGATGCTGAAGAGCAAGAATGTTTTCAGTGAATATGTTTTTGTTACGTTGTCTCGCAAATAAACTAATTGTACCTTTTTAATGATTTGTATATCTGCAATATATATTATAATGAGTATACCTCTATTTAATTATATTTCTGTACGGTTTTTTTTCTATCTATAGTTTTCGACTGGAATATTCTGCAGTGTTACAAAGCCAAAGGTTACATAATTCGATTTCTACAAAACAGAATTATACGTTTGATTTCTCTCTTCTTATTCCGGATTCAGTAGGCTATGTTCCCTGAGGAAAGAGACAAACACTACTGACAGAGTACGAAAGATGAATTTGTACACAACTTGTTGGGTTTTTCTTTTGCTTCCTACGTATCTCCGTTAATACACATCGTGGGGTTGAAAACAGTAATGTGTGCCATTCCAGCCAGGTGGGGTTTCAGTAGAAACAAAAAAAACTCGTAGTTTTCATCGTTTTTATTTGATGTGTCGTTGTATTTTTCTGGGTTTTTTTCATGTTTCTTTGTGTTCTTTTCAAATCGTCATAGAAGTTCTAATATTTTGTTCGTTGTTTAACCCTATCAGTTCGCCTGTGGTCATTTTGTACCCCAGGGTTGTATTCTCCCCAGTTTAGAATACGTCTAGTGAGAAGATCTCTTTGAAACTTTCTGTAGATTTTTATTTATTTAAAAAAAATCATTTTTATCAAACTGCTATGCAAAGCGTACGGATCGGATTAACGAGTAAATTTCCTCTTTGGGAAGTTGTGGCATAGAGTTCCCCACGTCGTATGGATACCATAGTAAAACACGACGTACGGATAGACGGATAGGGTTAGGCTATTATTGAGATTTCTTTTTCTTCTTTTGTGTTATTTTTATTATCAAGTGCATTATGAGCTACACAATTAGCAGTTCAAATTTAACAAGGATCAGGAGATAACAAAATAACATCACAGCTGACATTGAAAGAAGGATACAGACACAGAAACTGGGGTGTTTTCCGCTGACTCCTCGGCATCTTGTACAGAGATCACATCACCAATTAGGTAGCCTACTTAGAACCAGAACTGGAAACATCAAAGTCAAAGGGTCGTATAACGACCTTCTGACTTTATTGAAAAGACGAGGTACAGGCACATCGAGCGATCATCTGGATTGGCCAAGACTACTCTAGAGAGAACAGCTCAAGTAGATGGAACTGGGCG
>NW_004797310.1:872542-927772 GCF_000002075.1 Aplysia californica | reverse complement strand
CTCTCTCTCTCTCTCTCTCTCTCTCTCTCTCTCTCTCTCTCTCTTTCTTGAGTCAATTTTGAATACATGAATACAATTACAATATTAACCATCCTTTTTTTACTGTTAAAATCACGGGGGGAGGGGGGGGGATGCTTTCTTTCTCATGTGATGTTTTTCTTTTTAGAATGTTGGCATTGTTTGATGGGGGTTCTATATATATATATATGTGTGTGTTTTACGAATTGTATTTTCCCGTGAGACGTCGACAAGTGCCTGCCTGTTGAAGAGAATTTATGCCCGACACGTTTGACAGTGTATAGAGCTGTGTCTGGTTTACAACCGTGGAGTGATTTTTCCTTTTTTAAAAATCAATTGCGTCACATGTTTTCGCAGCTCGTCACTTCCGTTTCCTTCACCTATTGTCGAAAAAAAGAAGGGAAAATGAAATAATATACACGGAGTTGTGACTAAAGTTGTAGTTGTAGGGTAAGTCCACAGGTACTCGATAGCAATTAGTATTAGATAAATAAATGCTTTCCTTTCCGGAAGGCTACCCAACGTTTAATTAATCTAACCCAATTTGAGCAATTTCTTAACATTGAGGCCTCCATGGCAAAGATAAAAAGTCAAGATATCTCATTCAGTTCAGTCTTGAAGAAACCGCCCGAAAAGGGCAAAATTAATGTCGAACAAACATTCTTCTTATTATTATGTCATAAAACTTCAGAGGTGGAGGTAGGCTTGTATTTGTTGAGGGTTAGGGGTAGAGGTATGGGTAGGTCTCTTCTGTATTGTGTTTGTTGAGGGTTAGGTTTTTAGGGTTAGGTTTGGGGTAAAGGTGGAGGTAGGGGTAGGGTTAGGGGTTGGGTCAGGGTGCGGGTTAGGACTCTTCTTTATTGTGTTTATTGGGGTGGTCGCTCGTTGCAGAAGGGTAGGTTTTCTTTTCTCGTAGAGTAATTTGATCAGGAGCAGCACTTCTTATTTATGAGGGGGGGGGGGGCTTGCCTCCTTGTTTAAGGTAAGTTTTAGAGTTACGTTTTTTCTTTTCCGTTTCTTCGTCCTTTCAAAATACGTGCGAAATGAAATCGTTATTTGTATAATTTTTCGATTCATCCCTTACCGCGACACGGGCGTACGAAAAGAACGAAATACAAGTAGACCGGTACGGAGAAAGTCGCGCTTGTCCACAATGGCATCTCAAAAAAACCAAAAGTCGGTTTTTTTAATATGCAAATGAGGTAGAGTTGACTCAGAAATTTACTTTTTTCTCTTACTTTTTTCTTTAATCCGATCGCATCAGCTTTCCTAATTTTGGGATGGAACCTCGTCAAAAATGATGTAAAAAATCATTGCGCTTTTTGAATTTTGAAAGGTGATACACTCCCACTTAACTCAAGTAGGTTTATAAGAACTTTTTAAAAATCATTGGTAACACCAGCTGTTTGGCATAGTGGTTGTGCTGCTGGACTACTAATCATGTTTGCTTCCCTCACTCACAGGTTTGAATCACGGTCACGCCACTGATTTTTCTAATGATGTCATGTTATTGTGTATGCTTTCAGATGCTAATATGTCACGAATAATACCTCTTCCAGGTGAAGAGACAAAGGAAGGCTAGAGGAATACAATGTAACACAAATTCAGATTACTTTATTTACTTTCTTTATTGGTCAACCAAATACTAAACCTTATCTTTTACATATCCCACTCAAAAGTCCCTTCTTTATTGCGTAGGCTCGGGTGGTCGCTCGTTACGGAAGTCCAATACTCAAGTCTCCGTCAACTTCTTTTTTCTATTCATGCTTACTACACGACATCAGATTATGAGTGATTACATAATATGTATGATTAAAAGAAGAAAAAAAAAGAAACCACTCACTCGTACTATGATGAAGTGAGATGCAATATTTAAAGGAGGGTGCAGTGGTCAGGAGCCTTTTTGTGGCATGGCAGCTAGGGTTCATTCCATGTCTACTTGAAGTTCCAGTCCAGATTTATCCTTCATTCTACACATGAAAAGATTTCTAACGATTCCCCTAATCTCCCCTAGAAAAGGCCATATTATCGAAAACTATTATAGTTTACAGGATAAAAGGGTTTTCGGGGCAAGGAGAAGGGCATGGGGAGTTTGGAGGCAGCAGTAGTTGTAGCAGAAGCAATTAATAGTTAATGGTAATAATAATACAAATAGCAGCAGTAAAAGGAGGAGGAAGGGGGAAAGGAAGGGGGGGGGGCGAAGGTGTCGTAAACTAAAGTAGGAGAAGGCGGGATTACAGGAAGAGGCAGACAAGAATGATGACAATATTATAGCCGAGCGCTATTATCATAATTTATTTTTATGTGAATGAAAAAAATAGAGAAACCGGTATATATCTACTATGGAGAAAAATATTTTCAGTGTTTCATTTGTTTTCGGGGCTTTTGGTTCTTAGATCTGTATTGAAGTATGCAGTTTATTCCAGACATGCTTTTTATTTGGCGCTCATATGACATTATGCAGTTGCGAGCGCCGTAAAACCTCTACTAAAACTAACAAGATAAGCTTCTAAACTAAATGTGTGTAATAACTGTTTACTGTTGGTTCATAATAGCACGGAGTTACTCTCTTCATTAATAGACAGTTGTACCTACATTCTCCTCGCAGGTTTTGAGTAGCAGAAGATAGAGTAACTCTATCGACCACATCCCTTTACACCATCTACATTCATCATAATCATCGTCGTCATCATCATCATCATCTCGGCTCAAGATGTCGGCTGAGTTCCCAGCTTATTTTCACTCAAATCTGAGGCAGCCACCAACTACACTGTGTTCAGTGCACGTAGATGAAAAGATGAAAGACTGGGAGAGGGTGAGTGAGTTTCTATTAGTTCAATTTATTGTTCATGCCTTTACTGAACATTATCACCATGGCGTACTTAGTAGCATGATAATGAAAGCATTTTGGTGACATCAGGCGCTTGTTGAAATAATGAAATCGAAGATACGGCGGACATTTATAAACCTTTTGGGTAATTTTTATTAATTATTGGATCTGTTTTTCGTGCTCAGCACTCTTTATACCCTTTTAAAACACAATTATTTATGTGTGCATTTTACCATAAAAAATGTTGATTAAAGGCTAAAAAATATCAGCTTAAATTTGCAATTTCCACTTACACCAAACTTTGAAAGTCTCCAAACTTTGGCGCCATTTTCTCGCTGATTTTATCAGGCGCCCCCCCCCCCCCCCCCAAAAAAAAAACAACAACAAACAAACAAAAAAACCCACATCTTTTAATCGTGAATATCACGACTTCTTCTATTCAAGATAAACGGGGTTTTTTTTTTCTTTAAATCCAAGGCCAGTGAACAGACTGTAAGACTGTGCGGTACCAACAAATCCAAAAGCCCCAAAATTGACTAACGCCTAATTCAACCTCGTTGTAGTACAAGCTAATGCGGTGTTTACACATACAGGAGAAGAATTGACGATGAATTCCCGATAAGATAATGCCAAATTCGGGTCTAATCGTGATGAGCATCTGGCCATGACTGTTGACATTATTGTGTCGGAGAGCACTCGGTGAGACGCTGGTCGAGCAATAATTTAGGACGGTGAGCATCTCGCCGAGCGTCTTGCCGAGCAATTAGTTTGACTCCTGGCCGCTTTGCAGAGCCAAGAAAGGTAGCGGCCGAGTAAAATTTCACACGATGACAAACTCGCCGATCATGCTAACCATCTTGCCAAGTTAGTCGGCGTGCAATGTTATAATAATATACAAAGAGGGTAGTAAAATGTTTGTGCTCTTTCCTTCAACATATCCCATATGACATAGACGATGTATGCGTACTTCATATATATATATAATATATATATATATATATATATATATATATATATATATATATATATATATATATATATATATATATATGGTGCCCTTGCTGTGGTGCTGGTGCAAGAAGGGGAGAAGAGGATGAAGAAAAGGTGGAGGACGACCTGTTGGGCTAGACCATGGCTCATAAGAACTTAGTGCTGTATGAGAAGCTGGTGGCTGAACTGTAGGTTGAAGATGTGGCATCCTTTAGGAACTTCCTCGGAGTTTCTCTAGAGCTCCTGGAGACAATTGGCCCTACCATCCCCAAGGCAAACACTGTCAACTTTTGCGCGCCGCGCTTGAGTAACTCAGACTTCTCGAGCAGGATTTTTTACACGAGGAGCAATAAGTTAACCCCCAGAGTATGAAATCTAACTCGGCTACCATTTAGATCTTGTCGGCGGGTCACTTTCACTCGGCAACGTTTGCAATTTTGCACGCTCAGCTATTTCGGACACTCTCCAAGTCCTCCCCGAGTTTTCCCCGAGCGAGTTATTGACTCGGCGACTCATTTTTCGCTCGGCGAAAATTTTAAACATGTTTTAAAATTTCGGTAAGCTTCCCGTGCAATAATTTCACACGACGAGCATGAAATATAACTCGGGGGACGTGAGGGGGGGGTCGGCGAAATGTATCCAGAGTATCCCAGACCTTCTGGGCTTAGAAATGTTGTCTTTCTCGGCTTCATTTCTCCTGTATGTGTGAATTTCCGGCTGCACTAGGATTCCCAGTTTGCCAAAACACGACGTCTTTCCTCGCAGTGGCACCCGATGGTGGTATGCGCCGCATACGTGAAGCATTGAGTCATTTTGAAAAGATCGTTAACAAAGAGGTGGAATACTCCCAGAAGAGACTGTTGTTGATCATTATATTAGTATCATAATGAAAGACATAATAAAAAACATTGTAGCACAACAAAATCTTCCTTCCACTCAAGGGTAAAATTCAAGAGAATAGCCCCCACTTGACCCAGTATGTTAAAGTTAAAGGATGTTCTCTTGACATGTAATACCAACTCAAGTACGCAATTGCAGATCACCGCGGTACCGCAATTTGATTATCAACGTAGGTAAATGAGCTTTACTATAAAACGCGTTGGAGTAGTCATAGTCTTGCTAGCAGTAGAAATCATCGAATCATTTCTCTGCAATGCCCACAGAGCGGTTACAGACGCGCACGTCAGGAAAGGCAACTGGTAGAGATGGCTTGTAGTTACTCGCCCTCCTCAGTGCTCATCAAATGGTGCGACAAGAGGAAGGGAGCGGATCCTCGCAGTTGCCCAGACAAACTGTTAGCCGATATTTCTCAAAAAATGTGAGTTTTCCCGAAGTGAAAAACGTAGAACTATGATTTTCGAGTTCGGTGAAATTTACAGATCAAGTTGAAAAGAGATAATAATAATAATAATAATAATAATAATAATAATAATAATAATAATAACAATAATAATAATAATCATCATCATCATCATCATAATAATAATAATAATAATAATAATAATAATAATAATAATAATAATGTAGATCATTACTATAGCGCCCACTCCCGATGAACACAGCTCTAGGCTCTTTACATATTAAATGCATGTACGAGCAATATTCACACATGCACGCACGTACACACACTCACACACACACATACACGCACACACATACACACACATAACACGCACACACGTGCACTCACATGCACGCCACACAAAGACACACACACACACACACACACACACACACACACACACACACACACACACACACACACACACATACCTACCTACTTGCTTATCACACGTGCACGCCATAAATCGTTACGTAATGAGCATTACAATGAATACGTAATAAAATAATATAAATCTCTACACAATGCAATTCGCATACATAAATGGATACATGGTCATTTACATAACATTGTATTGAACATGAATCCACTGACATAACAATGATTTCATTAAATGTGTCTTTAAAGATAATTTAAATTTAGACTCATATAGATGTTGTATGTCTCAAGGTTTGGGGAAGAGAGTTCCGAACTGATGGAGCAAGGGGGGCAAACGATCTTTTCAGATCCTTCTTTGCTTGTCCAAAAGTAAAACGATTAAGAAATATTCGTGTCACAAAGGAACAATGTCTGTGAAGTTCCCGTATGGTGTCGAACATATGTGAGGTTGAAATAAAATCCGTGAGGGCGGTTGGAGGGGGGGGGGGGGGAGAGGAAGAATGCCGAGGAATTGAGGGCTTTTTCGATTTTTGCAAGATGAAAGTGCTGTAAAGAGTTATGCTAAGCAATGATACTGTGCAATGTTCCACTTTATATATATCACAATGTTATGCTTCTAAAACAAATCCAAACAAACAGAATTAATTGCAACATGCCCGATTTGTAGCAGAAAGTTGGCATTTGAGACTCGAAAGCTAAAGTTAGTGTTTGTGCTACATGCACAGTGCAATATAGATGTTCTAATTTATTATTGTAATCAGCTAACAGTTAAAATGTACCAAGCCCAACATTTTTATTTCTTTTAATTGCAGTTTCTTAATATTAAGGTATCATGTTCAATAAATATTTTGTCAAACTTCAAAATCTGAATGTTGAGAAAAAAGTAAGAAAAAAGAAAGTGGGTAAAATTGTTAAAAGAATGGAACGGTTGTTGTTTTTTTTCTATCTTCTATAAAACTTTGCTTTCTGGGCTTGGTATATTTTAACAGGTTGCAAACAATATTTTATGCTTACTAATATTTATGGACACCTTTGCTGGCTGATATGACTTCGCAATAACTCTCTTGGTCATTCTGATCCCCCAGTAGACAATACGGCTTTGCATTCTGTTAGGCTCCTGCCGATATCAAATCTACTAATTCTTCGTCAATTACCAATTATTGATACCTATTCGGGGAGTTGGAGTTGGCTGAGGAAACAAGAGAAAAGTACCTTTCCTAAAGTACAGACGTCCTTCCGGAGATAAAGTACAACTTCTTAAAATCTCAAGTCGGAAGCCTAACCACTCGACTAGCACCTCCTTTTCTACCAACAATCTAATACCGTTTAGAAGCTAAAAAAAATAAAGGCACATGCTTGATATAAATATCACGATACCTCCTGGACCTGGACCAGTCTGAAATTGAAGGGACCCTCATTTTCCAAAGGGGTTCTGGGTCAAAGGATCAAGTTTTAATCTTTAAGATCTTTTTACCTAATTTTATGTAAGACTTTTTCTCAGAAACCAAGCGACATCTTAAGTTGCTTGGTTTTAATCTTTAAAAATAAAAAAGAATTTTTCGTAATTCCAAACACCTCATTAACTGCGTCGAAATCTTCCACACGATTCATTCACATACGGCGCCCCCCCCCCCCTTCCCCTTTCTTTTCCAACTCCCTTTCTCCACTATTCTCATTTACCTACTTTAAGAGACAAAAGCGTCCTTAATACCGAAGCCGACCCTGAATTACAGTCACGAGTGATTGGTGACATTCATCGTCCTTATCTCTCCTCCCTTTTTGTGTTTGTTGTCACTCTTTTGTTACACCTCATGAACTCAAATCTTCAGCACTTATATGTCCTTATTATATTCCAAATAACCTAAAACTCTCACTGAAACTAAATAAGTTACAGTTGCCAACTTTTATCTTCTTTTGCCAATTCCAGGGAAATTTCAAAACAGAGAGGAGTCCGTACGTTGTGAACGGCGTACCAATCTCCCGCTCGGTAGAGGGTTGTTGTATCAAGGACCCCTGCTCGTGCCGATCTGACGTCATCTTCTACAACGGTCAAGCCTACGACCAGAAGCCATATGTAAGAACACTCATTTCTGCGAAACAAAACACACAAAAACAAAATTATCATCTTTGTCTATCCCCGCGGTTTTGCGCACCCCGCTTAATTTAACAAAATTATATCATTTTTTCTATAATTTCTGAATATTTTCCTTGATCTTTCTTTGTTAGAATTAACAGAATCGCCTAATTTCACATTTTTGAGCTCAGTTTGCAAAATGTCAAAATTGTTCTTGCATAAAACAACGGGGACAGCTTTGTATGATTTCAGTTACTTTTTCCGGTTTCGATATTGTTGAAAGCACCCTAAAATTTAAACTCACGTATTATCTATGAAGAGGGGGAAACCATTACTTTTGTCCCCGGGGTTTTATGCAGCCCGCAAAATTTAATCTTTTTATTGGGGAGGGGGGGGGCATAATTTCTGATTATTTACCTTTATCATTCTTTGTTAAAATTAACAGAATCGCATAATTTCACATTTTTGGGCTCAGTTTGCATAATTTCAGACTTTTTTTGCTTAAAACCGCGGGGACAGTTACTCTAACCAAGTTGTTCTATTTCTATAGGACGGAGTCACTATCATATTACTCTTAAAATCCATTTCAGCGCACAGAGATCGGCCGTGGAATTTCCAGATTGGGAGAGAGCGTTTTTACATGCGTTATACAACTATTCCAGAAACAACACTCTGTGAGATCAGTAAAATAGTACTAAACAGAATATAAAAAGAGCCACCCTTCCCCCCCCCCCCACAAAAAAAAACCTCAACACGCCCAACCAACAACAATTTTAAAAAAGCAAGTCTTCCGCGTTTTCGGAGCCGAATCGAGGAGTAAATTGCTTGTTTGGATCACAATAACGTCAGAATTTCAAACCTGTAGTGAACAGATATTTTCTACAAATCAATCACCCTTTCACATATCTCAGTCTGTCTTCGAGAAACGATGCTTTTCAGTAATCCCGGACAATATTTCTGGACACCTTCATATCTTTTTTGTCCTTTCCTCCCATTTAGGTTCAGCATTTCCCTCTCAAGTTGTGTGACATCGTGGTGCAATCAGAAGCTCATTAAAATAATATAATCAAAGAAACTGGTATTTCCTCTCCATGGGCAATTCTTACCACTTTTTTTCCTAACATATTATTTTTATTAGGTAATGTCATTTTAATTAAAAAAACGTATTTCTGTGGGGGATTTACTGGTACATATTGCTAAAAGGCACAAAAAAATGTTAATTTGCAATTACCACATTTTCTGGCTAATTTTACCTCTGACACATGGCAATCCCCACCTCTTTCAATTGCAAATGTCTCGACTTCTATTCAAGATCGATGGGTACTCTTTGACCCAAAGCCCAAAGCAAGTTAAATAAATAGGCTGTGTGATGAAACTAATAAAACTCCATGTGCCCCAAAACTGACGATCTTCTGATTCCACGACGGTGGCATACAGTTATCTCCCCTGTTGTTCACATCTTTTCTGTGCTACCATGTTGCCTCCTTCAGACGGGGGTTGGAGCATCCAAGCAAAGAAATGAATGGAGAACCATGATCGCCGATGTCTATTATGCAGATTATCTGGTACTTGGCGATGATGATGATCTCCTTATCACTCTTGCAATTCGTTTTAAGGAACTAAACTAAAATTTGATAGAGGAATTAACTATCATACAGTAGTTGTTTATGTACCCGTAAATCTTTGGCCGCTTGCAGTGCAATTGTAAATAAATACGAACATTATTCATTTATAGATTGAATGCCATCTCCGCACCAGACCTGGAGACGTAATGTATCTGGAGGGAAAACTCATTCCGCCTTTCGTAAGTTTCTTGACCACGATATCGATATTGGAACGCGTATATATTTTATTTGATAAACATAATAAATATATAATATAAATAAAGAATATTGTTTAGATTTATCAATTCCTTAAATAACTACGCTAATCTCTTCAATCTCATGGTAAAACATTGCAAAACATGGGCATGAATGCTCCCTACCCCTATCCCGGTCTGCTTAGTATTTTTAAATTCGAACTGAGTGATGTTCTGTTCCCGATTTTCCTGTTCTGCATATCACTTTCTAACTAAATCAAGAACAGAAAGAGCATCAACAACAATTAGAACCCGCAACAAAGTCAATTAAGTGGCATAATATTGTGTTGCAAGTTTACGTTGACGACGATGTTATGACGTTGAAAGTTTACAAACTTTACAGTCTCAGAAAGTGAGAGCGGTATCACACGATAGTTTCACAGCAACATGACAATAGCAATACAACAGTCTCATTGTGTAGCAATCTTGGAAATAGGCGATTCAATAGCTTGGGGATCTCTCACCATGTGGATCAGACAACGCAAAATTCTTCGAAGAAAGCGGTATAGCAACAACACTATCAAACAACACGACAATACATGTAGTAATAGCGCAAAGTGGCACTTGTGTCTGGGGTGCAGGTGTTGAGCACTCCACAGTCGCACACAGAAGACGAGAGTTCGATTCCCGTGTGGGGAGACATTTTGATAGAATATATCCATTCCCTGTCCATCTGCAGTGACCCTCCCAATCCAGGTTGGCCCTGATAGACAGGCAGGATTGAAGCAGCCTGCCTCCAGAATGATCTAATTTGTGTTGATGGATGCGCAAACCATCAAATATAACTTACCAACTGACACCTCGTCAAGATTACGAAATGTATTACACTACTAATACACTGCACTGTAACTCCACAGAATCCTGGCAAATCCATTTCAAGATTTGGAGCTTACAGATCTCGGGGGAAACCTCCTCAGGTGAGCATGGTTGCTGTGTCCTCTGTTTCAGCTTTAATGAAAGACAAAAAACCCAAAGCTCCCATTTGAAAAAAACAACAACTTGAAAACTAGTTTAGATTTTGTTACGGTGCAACCTTTCCAAGTTCGTGTGGAACAGTGCAAGGCTAAGTTGTCTTCTTGTGTTCTGAGGTTCTATTTTTCGTTTGTTTGTTTGTCTGGGTTTTTGTTTGTTTGTTATTTTGCTTTATTTTAGGGGGGCTTTTGTAACATAGGGGACTTACTACACGTAACTAAAAGACAGTATTTACGATTAAATGTCTGTTAACATGATATGGCCAAATGAACAGAGACTTAAGAAAATTCATTGCTTTAGCAACCCGAAAAAAAGACGACTTTTTAAAGGATGGAGGAGAGGGGGTTTAGTGTCTGGATTGAAAACATTGCAGCGCATCACGATATCCCCCACACGGTAACAATGCCCATTCCTTGCATTCTCTTGTAGCTTGTCATGTCTTCTCGGGACTAGTGAGCCCAGTATTGAAATCTAAATCAACGCCCTCTCGTGCACACAATCAGATTCTTATGAAAATGAAACAGTTCTGTTGGCTACTCACTAGTATTAAGTAGAGTCCCACGATGAAATGACGCAGTTTATATAATGTGAAAAAAGCTGAGGATCATCACAGAAGCTTGAATTTAACCTTGTTGGTCAGTCAACGTAACAACCATTGAGGTCACTTATGTGGAACTGTTTCTTTGGCTTGTATGGCAAGATGTAATAATAATAATAATAATAATAATAATAATAATAATAATAATAATAATAATAATAATAATAATTAGTAATAAAGCATTCTGATATACATGTACATTTGTACAGTAGTCTCCGCCTAAACGCACGCCATACAAAAGCACGCTCCGCTCAAACGCACGCTTTCGTCATCAGGCGATTTTTTTTTACTATATAATTTAGACGTACAAACGCACGGTCACTCCCTCTAAACGCACGCTCCGATCCGCGAAACACGCCGACAAGTTAAGCTTGGCAAGGGGAAATTTCCACTACAACCTGCACAGCCTGCATAAGACAAGTCTAGAATTTACTAGAAAAACCGGATATTTGGTGAGAGTGCCCCTCACACCGTACAAAGAGAGTGATGGACAGCGTTTACACACCCTACTTTTCACTGACGCATAGGTCTCGGTCTAGGGCTGGTCGGTTAAATGTGTGTGTGTGGGGGGGGGGGGGGGAGACTGAAATGTTTTTTGATTGGTCACTGGAAATGTATCTTTGATAGAAGGTTTCTGACTGGTGTTTGAGTTTGAGTGACTGCGTATAATGTTTTGTTAGATCTAGGCCTGATGCGCGACATGCGTAAAAAGTGCCGCAAAACACGAGACAGACCCCTATAGGATTAAAGATTAGCCAAATAAGCCTAATAAGCTGCGCTCGAAGAAGTTATACGGTACTTGTTCGGTGAATCACAAGAGAAAATGTTTCTCGAGGATGATTCTGCATGAATTTACGGTCGGGCGTGGTCGCTTGGAAAACCACGTTGCTGGTCTGTCGTCTCTATGACTAGATCTATATCTCCAACAGTTTCCTCTTAGGCTATCTGATCCCGACGTTTATAGTGCAGATTCATTACATTGAGTTTGTCTTTCTCTCCCCACCCCATTCAACGCCGTTGTATTCTTAACCCCTGTCGGGGAATCCTTCACAAAACAGTCTGATGTCGTCACCCGCCAAAATGACCCCCTTCTTCAAGGGAGATCACTAGAGTAATAACGACGAATTGAGATGACTGCGTCCATTCCTCCCCTTGTTAAAGTTCATGTAAACGCACGCTCCGTATAAACACACGCTAAGGAGCCCTCCCGAGCACCGTGCGTTTAGGCGGAGACTACTGTAGTATAATATGGTACGATACTGGATTGAGACTGACGCCCCCCCCCCACCCCACCCCCCACTTTTATACCCAAATTTGGCTATCTTCTCATTAGAGCCAATGCTTCAACAACACCAAGTTTGGCCGGGGACTACACCCCTGCTGTACGGCCTCCAAGTACAACGATTCAGTGCCACCTTACCACAACACACACAACCAAGCCTTTACAAGAGAGGGTCTTCCTTACGGGGAGACATTGGGCTTCTTCAGGTTCAAACCAGTAAGTTCAAACCAATCAGTTCAAACCAAATTAGGGTAACATATTTCTTTACAATAGTGCACGCTATAACGTTTACCTTGCCCCCCTTGAACCATGAATAAAAGCAGATACTTCACTCTCTTTTTCTTGGCGTTCCTCTGCTCCAACACATGGATACATGGATAGTCTGTGGTGTAGTGGTTCGAATTCCATGTGAGGAAGATTTTTTAATCGAGTATCTTTACTTTTTTGGTGGGACGTTAGATCCCTCTCAGCCGAATTGGCCTTGACATGCTGGGTCGAGGCTTGCCATCAAAAGTGATCAAAATTGTGTCAATGGGAGCGTAAAACACAATTATATTCATGTACTTTAAAAGAAATGTATTAAAAGAGCTAGAATCCGAGACCTTCAGATTACAAGGCAGGAGTTGTACCCACTGCAAGGACGCCACACTGCTAAACAAACATAACGACAACGTCAAACAATCTTTCTTTTAAAAATGAAAGTGAAAAAGAAATAAAATAAAGCAACGAAAATACAGCCAAGCACAGATACCATGAACCCAGAAAACTCGAAATCACGGATAACTCATGGAATTTGCCATTCCCTGACTGGTATCTCTTTAATATTTCCTCATCAGTATACCAAGTATAACAGTTGTGTCGAACACATTTGCCATTTCCCGACGTGTTTGAGTTATCAGTACCTGGCTGTAATCCTTAATTTTTGTTGCTTTCTTTAAATCTCAGACCAAGATCTGCGACTGCCGGCCCGTGCCGGTCCAGAGGCTGGGTGAGTGCTGTACATGTGAGCCAGGAGAGTACAACCCCGCCCAGTACGTGCAAGACGACTGCCCACCCCGCCCATGCTGTTGCTGACCTCGCCCACATTCAGATGCACAGCCCGCCCATGCTACTGTTGACCACGCCCACATTCAGATGTACAGCCCCGCCCATGCTGCTGTTGACCACACCCACATTCAGATGTACAGCCCCGCCCAAAGTTCAACTGGCCACGCCCACATACTGACCGTCCATTACAACCACCCATTGGTGTGTCGATTCTGCTGTTGACCACGCCCATCCACAAAGATGATGTCCCGCCCACGTGGTTGTAGGCCACAACCACTCGATATCACTTTCTGAGCAGCCAAACAAGGAATTATAGTTTCCAGAAGAAAAAAAAGCTATGCTTGTGACCAATCCAGCCCATTTCATTCGTGACCAGACCCAAGAGTTGGCAAAACCATTTCATACACTGGGCAAATAAACATAATTCTGTATTAGCAAAACTCTCAACATTAAACTCCTTACAGTTTAAGCTTCCTCTGGTTGACATTATAAACAATATCAAATTTTTGCCAGCCGCTCAATAAAAGAATACAACAGGCATGTGCGGAAAAATGGATCCGAAACTCGAGTACACCACCAACAACTCCCCCCACCCCCCAAAAAACCCCAAAACCAAAAAAAAACCAAACAGGTGTGCTTGTACATTTCTAGACTTACCTGTCCCCACGGTTTTATGCCAAAAACATTTTGAAAATATGCAAACTGAGCCCAAAAATGTGAAATTAGGCGGTTCTGTGTTAATTTTAACTATGATAAAGGAAAATAATCAGAAATTATGCAAAAATGATCAAATTTTGCTAAATTATGCCGGGTGCATAAAATCACCAGGACAGATTTACGAAGAGGAACCCTGTAACAGCAGTTTCCTATTAAATAGGTCACCAGCACAAAGTTGCCAAAGAACAGAATTGCGGTGTCTCTAACCCAGTGGTTAGGTTAAGCTACCAGACCCATAATTGATTGTGAGATTGCATGTCCAGGGGTTCCAGCCTCAGCTCTTTCCGACGTTGTGTCCTTGGGAAAGACACTTTAACTTTAAACAAATTTTCAATTTGGCTCGGTCCTTTGGGAGATGGATGTTAAACTCAGAGGTTCCGTCTCTCTAATAATAGTGTTGGAAGATGTGTTAAACCTCAACCATTTCACCATTTTTGGAAAAGAACAGAAAAATACCCACAATGAGTCTTATATAATGTGTATTTATTCAACAAAACTTGTCAACATTTAAGTGTGTCACAAAACACATCGGAATGCTCAGCTGTACAGATATATGGAAACACAGTATCTCTTGTAACCTAAAATCTTATATTTACATATTAATCTGTTTTATCAGCCGGTGGGAGATTCTTAATTCAAGTAAGATTCAATCAAATTTCAAAAAGCCAAAAGCATGCATAGAGGAAATGTCATTCATTGAAGAAAAAAAACACTCTGAGATACAAAGACAGACACATAAGTATATACCAACTACTCCTTACCTTTTTATCCATCATCCATCAACCTATCTATGTCTATACAATGTAATACAAACTAAGCTATTTACCAACCCATCAACAACTCTATCTATGTATCTGCCTACCTACCTACACATCTATTTATTACCTTCTCCTCTACCTGCCAGTCTATCTATTTAACTGCCTTTCTATCTATTTGTCTGTCCAATTCTCTATCTATCCACCCATCCATCCATCCGTCTATCCAAGAACCGACCGCTATTTACATTGCCATAGCAGCAACATTATCATCTTCAAGTTTTATCGTAACATGTTAAACATGTTTCCAACAGACCAGAAAGCTAAAAAGTACATTGTTTTGTTTGTTTTTTTTCCCCTGGGAAAATTATTTTTGCAGTACCAGGCAAAAGATAGGGCCTTATTTTGTTAGAGAGGGGAAGGGTTGTAAAAAAAAAAAATTGCCTACGAATTATTTCCACATGTATCCTGTATACAAATTGGAAAACATAATACATATACGCAGAATAAGTATCCATGGCATTATGAAGAAAGTATTCAAAATTAGCACCAAGCAACAGAGTAGATTTCGCCTTATAACTCAAATAACTGAAAGAATATAAAATACAAAATACAAACTAGCTTTCTTGCCCAAATGTGTAGCCCAAAATGGCGAAAGGCAGAGGACTACCCAAACCAGAAAGTGCAAGCCATAAGTCCCTAAAACTGTTTCCAGGTGGTCCACCAGTTCCAAAAAGACACAGGTAGGAATTTTACATCCACTGGACATTTCAAATAAAATGTACATTAATGTAAAATAATAAAAGACATAGGCCTACTTTGACCACATACGCCTTCAAAAAGAGAAAAAATGAACAATATGCACGACTGCTCTTTACTCTCCCTCACTCATCTTTGAACTATATAGAGGGGTCATTCCATCCACACTCTTTCAATCATCAAATACATCAACTTTGAAATGGAAAAGAATTCAAAGCTATACAAATTGCAAACTTTCAATCTTTTAAAATGGCAAAAGTAAGGTATATTAAAGCACAAGTGCAGTGCAGAGCACAATAAGGTGACTGCAGCACAAAAATCAGTAGTATAAAAGCATATGAATGAACACATTAGAAAAGAATATTGACTGTACTCGTACTATTGACACACATGGAATTTTAAAACAAATTTGTCTGCGTGCTCATCAACCATATAACAGGTATACCTGAGTGGTACATGTATAATCAGGCACTGAAGAAAGGGCATAAAGAAACCTTCAAGGTGCCTCCAAAGACAGCCACTATCAAGACATGTTCTTTGTTTGGCAGGATTATTCTCTTGACTCTAAATGCTTTACTTATCCACTGACACACACGATAAACATCATTCAGGAGCCAGAGTACTTTGAACCTGCCTGTCAAGGTCATCCCGAGCTGAGTGGGATACAACACTCCAACAGAAAGCTGGAGATACTCCATAATTAATATCGCCTTCTGTATGTGGGAATCGACCTCACACCTTTTGCGTAATAGAATGGGGAAAAAGCCAAGCCATTGCACAACAGACATCAGTCAACAATTTTCCACCTCGTAACATTTTTTTTTTAAATAGAAGATTTGTTAAGTCTCATACAGCCTACAAATATGGCTTTGTACTCTTTTCAACATTTTAATAATACTGCTTTCAGTTCAGTTTTCTATCACACATCATAATCACTAAGAGCCAACTGAGGAGCTGGAAGATGATTTGGAATGGGGAGACTTTGGTTCCATCTCTTTGAGTGCAATGGAAGACTTCCTTCGGGCGATCTCTTTTTTCAGCCTGCAAAAACAAATAAATTTATACATAAATTACATTACTATCAATACCAATCTCTACACTACAGGTTTCCTCATTGACAGCATGGTATAAAGAGATTAAGTAAGAAGACATTCACAGAAAAAAACCTCAAGAAATTTCTCAAATCTACACACACCTAAAAAAAGTAAATGCAAACTACAGAAAGTCTGAGAAAGAGTTGACCCTGTGCCTCCTTATGCTTGTATTAGTTCAAATCATATAAATTTATATACAAGCATACAGTTTTTAAAAATAAAAATCTAAGAAAAAAATTGAAATGAAAAAAAAATGAACGCAAACTAAAAGTCAAGGATAATGGCATAAATGATAACTATTCACGTGTATTTGCAGGATGCCCTTTATCAACCGATATTTCCGGTATTTTTTAGTTACAAACTATGGGAAGCAGCGAGCCAATAGTTGACACACTTGTTTCGTTTCATTAAAAATTTAGTGAAGTTATGAGCGAAACTTTTTGAGCTGTAACGAAGTAAGTCAGCCCCCCAAGAATTGTGATAGATGATTTAATAATAAATTGGGCGCAAAAAAAATTGCGTTACCCGCAGACATAGCCATTTCAAAATAATTGATAAAATTCAAACTATTTGGACAAATTACATGCAGTTCTCTTTTTCTTTGAGAGCATTTCTTTCTTTCTCTTGATGCATTTTAAAATTATGATAACTTTAAATAAATAATAATAATAATAGCATTTGTATAGCGCAAATCCCCGCTCAACAGCAAGCTCTATGCGCTTCACAATCTATACTATTACCCCAGCAGACCTGATCACATTCTGAAACAAAATTAACTTCCTGGGAAGCATACAGTGCAAGCAGCCATTTATAGGCGCTAAAACACTACCATACTAACAAGATCTTTCGCTGTCTATGGCTGGGTACCCATTTCTACCTAGGTGAAGTGAGGAAAATACGTGTAGTGTGCCTTTCCCAAGGACACAACGTCGGGCCCGAGGCTTGAACCCCCGATCCCGCAACCTCACGATTACGAGTCCGGTAGCCTAACCACATTATCACGACTCGCGACATCAGCAGGCCTGTCTCCTCTCCCAGCCGTCATTTGTGTCATGACGCAGTGAAATCAGGCACTCGTCAAAGCAATGAAAGTAAAGAAACAGGCACTCTTCAGCAGGTATGGGAATCTCTATCGAATTCTTGTCCTCTGACTCAACACCTCTCATGCCCTTTAAAAAACATTTCTGTGTGGATTCCACTGGGAAAACGCTGATTAAAGGCCAAAAAAAAGTAAATTTTCAGTCTCTACAGACTCTCAAGCTGAGGAAATAAACCAACTTTGGGTGCCATTTTCTCGCTAATCATATGCTCTAAAATTAATTTTTCGTCATGTAAAGTTATTGGTATCATCTTAAGACTTACTTTCATAGTCTTTTCGTGGTTAACGCTTCAATATACCCCAAAAGTGTCTGGCTGCAATGGTTGTTCGGTGAAAAATAGCTCAGGCTCAAGTGAGTTAAGGTTTTCTCTTTAAGAAAGTAAAAACCATTTTCAGGGAGCCTACTTCGACCAAAATCACTTCTTTACATGAACACAATGAGCAGTTCCAATTTGGCAATAACCTCTCAGAAATAAAATGACATTTTGTAACTTGTAATTGCAATTGTAAAAGAAGAGCTTTTACACCCCCATCGACACAATAAATCATTTAGAAGGAGTATTGCTTCCATTTTGCCAAAAATGGAGATACAGTCAAAACTGTCTAAGAAGACTGTCTCCCATTCAATGTCCAGAAGAAAAGTGGCCCTCTTGCTTAGTGTCATTATAGTTTAGTTTTAGTTTTTGTAGAGGTTTTACGCTGCTCGCAACTGCATAAGGTCTTATGAGCCCCAGAAGATTACAGTATTTACAGGTGTTACAAGAGAGTAACAAACATGAAAAAGAAGAAGGGGAGATAAGGACGATAGATGTTTGATTGATAGGAAAGAAGAAGCAAACCATATTAGAGCACCCGCCAACCACCCTCAGTGTCATTACAATACAAAAACTAAAACAATAAACGAAGAAGAAAATGGATAGTGGTCATTGGTACAGATGATTGTCCAATGCAATTACAAGGCGGTCATTAGAGTTCGAACAGGTTTGACTAAGTACTTGATAAAACCTTCCCCACTCCAGTGAATCTATTTGTATCTTCTGCATGCAACAGCAAAGAGCCTAACAATTACACTATGAACCTGTGTTTTGAAACTGAAGATCAACATAGGGTACAAGTACACACACAAGCACTGGAAAGATAGGTTTTAAAATATAACTGTGAGTGTGTGTGTGTGGGGGGGGGGGGGGGGCATTCCAATGTAAAATCACTGATTAAGCTCAAGCCCAGTAAGTATTTAAAACAATGCACATGACGACCTACCCGTCTACAATGTTCTGACATCTGTTGTTTGATTCATACCTTGACAGGTTAGCTATTTCCGAGGTGGTGTACTGTGGTAGGAAAAAAATAACAAAGTGCTAAAGAAAATGATCTGGTACAAGACAAAAAACTGTTCAGAAATAATATACAGTCACTGTCCACAGGAAAATAATACTCTCTGATTATCTAATAGTGAAAATAGTGTCCTCTGATTATCCACAAAAACAAAGTCCATCCTATACAGTAGTCTCCGCATAAACGCATGATTCTGGGGAGGGCTCCTTAGCGTGTGTTTATACGGAGCATGTGTTTACATGAACCTTTGCAAAGGGAAGAAGGGACGCCTTGATATTCTAGTGACCCCCCTTGGGGATGGGCATGGCTGAAGGACAGACTCGAACTCGATGTAATGATACGCACCATAAAATGTCTGGAACAGATAGCCTAAGAGGAAACTGTTGGTGATAGTCATAGAGATGACGGCCCAGCCAAGTGGCCTCCCAAGCGACCACCCCAGACCATAAATTCATGGACGACATCAAAAGCATAGATCTCTACATTCAAAGAAACATTTCTCTTGTGATTCGTTGAACAAGCACATTATAAGTTCTTTGAGCGCAGCTGATTAGGCTTACTTAATTAATCTTTAATCCTATAGAGGCCTATCTCTAGTGCTTTACAGCATTCACAAGTGAAGCGCATCATAGACTTAAGTCTAACTAAACATTACATGCGGTCACCCAAACATGAGTGGGAAACCTTCTCTCAAAGATGCATTTCCAGTGACCAATCAAAAAACATTTCAGTCCCCCAACCCCCAACATTTCACCGACCAGTCCTAGACCTATGTGTTCTTGGAAAGTCGGGGGTGAAAACACTGCTTTGTTCGACGTGAGGGGCACTCTCACCAAATATCTGGTTTTCTAGGCTTGTCTTGCAAGCTGTGTAGGCTGTAGAGAAAGTTTCCCTTGTCAAGCTTGGCCTGTCGACATGTTTCGTGGATCGGAGCGTGCGTTTAGAGGAAGTGACCGTGTGTTTGTACGTCTAAATCATATAGTTAAAAACTCGTCATATGACGCAAGCGTGCGTTTGGGCAAGCATGCTTTTGAATGGCGTGCGTTTAGGCGGAGACCACAGTATTACAGAAGATGAGTTCAAGTCTTGAGTTATGTTTTTACTTAAGTTCAATCTTACAATACAGGCGACGATGCATTGCAAGTGTCCCTTTCTGTTTTTGGCAGTTTCGCATTGTCAGTGTGTGCAAATATGTGTGTGTCACAGCGGTTATAGAGCGCCCATTTAGTTTTGGCTGGCGCGAGGCAAGCAAGCCCGCGCTTCCCCAGGTCATGGGGTCATTTACCTGCGCCGCCGGGGATTTCCCTAATCAGCCGAACACCGGCAGCGCTCTTGTATTTTTTGCAAAGTTTACCAGCACAGTGAGCCAAAGCTAATGTAAGATGAATATTTTAATAAAGACCACGTAAATATTCAACATATTAAGGAAGAAAATGAAGAAATCGGAAGAACATGGTACATTACACTTAAAAGCTGTGAAGTTCTCAAAAAGGGGACTTAATTTGATAAATGTGTCATGGGTAATCAATTATAAACATCGATTTAAATATGATTGCCCCCAACGAATTCAATCAAATTTGCACACAGGACTGAGAACATAATGAAATTTGTACTGACAAAGGGGCATATGCACGAAGTTTCTGGATCCGTAATTATTCAGGTTTGAAGTTGATTTTTGCAATACTCTTGCTTTGCGACCTTGTTTTTTCATAGCGATATCCACGATACATGTAACTACAGAACAGATCTTTTCTTGCCGATACACTTATGAAAACACAACCTAAACACAAAATACAAAAAGAACACAATATTGCTGGACTGGAGGAATTATCTCATTTTTCCGCTGTAAGCTTTCGTCTTTTGATGGGTGGTGCACACGACAGAGTAGCTCAGGGTGGGTTGGACGTGTTGTGACTGCATCATTGTTTTGACGTGTTTTTCTTTGTCTGTTAGGCCACGGTTGCATGAATGAGCTCACCCCCTTGCTCACCATGGAAGGCCATTCCAAACCCACATTTTTGTATCCAAGGAACGCAGGATGTGTTGTTTGGGGATGACCTTTTCTTTTGATCGATTTTGATTGAGTAGCACGTGTTTTACGGCACTATCGACTCAAGACCTTTTATTTGCCAAATATGTTTCTGTATAAAGACATATATCGTGTGATGCATGACTGAATATGTGGTATTCTCTCTAAAGTGATTGGCTTTCCATGTGCAATTACTGTGTGGATATCTTTGAAGGTGTCTTTTACGTGAACAAATTTCTCTCTCAGAACAATTAATGCGGTGTCTATTATGCTTTGATTTCGTGTACATGCAACTGTTCCTTTTGCTAAAAATGATGCTAGCTGTCTGTACACATGGGCTGTGATGTATTTTTGGCAGTGGCTTCCTATAAATGAACGGCTGTGGTAGGCCTGTGGTGTGATGTTGTGTTGTTTGAGGATGTTATCAAATTCAGAGCAGGCAGGACTTGACCTTGGAATAAGCTCCTCAAACTCTAACTCTGACAGCTGATCATGTACACTAGAACCCTTCCTCTCAAATCTCTCTGCTTCTCGTGGATTATCCGACAAAATCTGACAGCCCTGTAACAATTGAATGTCCTCGTTTTTTTCCAGCCCTCTTTCATTTTTTGCCGTAGATATGCACATTTTGTCCTATTCCAGGCGTGCAATTCTCCATAGATTGATGGGCCAGCTGTACATCTATATCATGTGCCAGCTGTACATCTATATCATGGACCAGCTGTACATCTATATCATGGACCAGCTGTACATCTATATCATGTGCAGCCTCCTCAAGAAGGCGATGATGTTTGAGCACAATGCCCACCATATGATCATGTTGAGTGTGGCTCTCCATGACAAAAATATTGTTAAAATTGACAACGAAATTCAGATGTAGTAGAGGCAAGAAAACTAAAAACAGCAAGGATGAATGTTCAGAGTGGTGGGTTGGTATTTTTAAAAAATCACAGAAAATCATAGAATAACTTCGTGCATTTGAAACTTGCACATGTAAATGAAAATTGTCCCCACAGTTGATACATGAATTTCTGTTTAAATCGTTGGGGGCCGGATTGATATATCTAAATCCAAACTGAAAAAGTTCTAAACATTGAAGATGCCAGTTTGAAAATCACAGACTTACTTAAATCCCTTGTAAAACTGATATAATCGGACTTACAAGAAAACAAGTTATACCGGCCTACAGGTCAAACATAGCACGTTACAATGAAATCTCAATCGGCCTTGTAGCATTTATAGTTTCAGAGTTAGGAGACTTTCAATTCGCACTAAAACGCCATATTTACTACTGCCCCGGCACAGGAGGAGTGACGCTGCGGTCACCCCAATTAACCCCTCTGACAAGTGATTTATGACTATGCGCTGGGCTGTCGGGCGGGGCGGGCAGGGTGGTGAGGATGGTCGGGGAGGAACTGGGGAAGGAAAACTAAGTGAGCGGTCTGGACGGTATTTTATCCGCTGTGGTGTGTGTGTGTGTGCGTGTGTGTGTTTGTGTGTGTGAGTGTGTGTGCGCATGAGTGGGTTTTTTTGGTGTTCCCCCCACCCTTTTTTTTTGGAATTGTACACGTATATGGGGGCGGCGTGCTTGTGCTAGCTGTATGTGTATGTGCATGCACGAACAAAAGTCTTGACTCCAGTCAAGGAAGTTCCAAACGGAGATTAATGTTTAAGGCAACTGAGAAACAAACCAGCCATAAGTAGAACAACAAGAAAGCCAAGCCAGCACATGTGCATCCAAAACCATAACTGATTTACTTCCTTCATTTATTTTTTTTTTAACCCTAAAGCCTAAAGGGTCAAAAACATTTTAACACATCAGAAAACAATCTTGAGTTTGAAATCAACAAATACACTGTCACTAAACAAAGCAACAACAAACAAAACAATAAAAAGTAGAAAGAAAAAAAAGGAAGTTAACAAACAAGAGTGAGATTTATGCCCAGTGCACACTATCAATCCAATTCAGTTGAACTGAGTCGGGCCAGCTCGATTTTTTTCACTATGGAGGGGCAAAAAGTACCATTTTGACACAATTTTATAAAAATTTCCAAATTCAAACACAGAATCTAGGTCTAGTTGTTTTTGGAGGATATAATCAAATTGTGGAAATAAAGGCAGTTTACGCAATTCCTTGAAGGAAAATCCTGGATGGCCTCAACTATGCCAAAGAGTCAAATGAGCCATCGTGCACTCAATATTACCTGAATCAGACTTGCTTGACGCCGGAAGTAGATCTTCCCCTCCTCGTCTGCGTGGATAGGGTGGAGGTTGAGGAGGGAACCCAGACCTCCCGTGGCCTCCCCGTCTGGTTCCCAAGGCAAGATTTTGTACTCGATGACGTAGTCAGAGATGAGTATACCCTGTTTGGGCAGGGGGTGGGGAGGTGGCATATATTTATTGGGTATTTAAGAATAATTATTAAATAATTTAAATATTTATTACGCTCAAACATAATTAGTAGATTTATATATATATATATTTTTTTTTTAATGTTCCTGATTTTTTTAAAATCATCCATTTTGTAGCACCAAGCGATAATCTAAACTCAAGAACTCACAGATAGTATGGGCACATAATTTAATTTCTGCTAACCAATTGCAGCAAGTAGAGCAATAAAAGTTATCTTTGTTTCAGAGAGCAGGATTAGTTACAGGCCTTTTCATTGCAGTTGTAACACTGTTGTATCTTTCTTATCTCCTTCTCTATGATAACATCAATCCACGCCAATAAGGGTTGTCCGTCAGTTCCAGACTTTTGGAGGATTTAACTCATTTGAGCCTATTCCAATTTATTTACACAATGCCCCGCTGGCCCGTGCCCTAATCCCATGTATTTATAGAACGCTCTTTATTGATCAATATCTCCGTTGTTTTTTTGTTACAAGCCACGCGAAGCAACGGGCCAACAGTTCAACAACTTATTTCGTTTCGTAAAAAATTTTGTGAGGTTATATGCGATACTTTTTTAGCTGCACCGGATTAAGCCAGTCATTCCCGCACAGCGATAAATGATTTGATTATAAATTGGGCCAAAAAAAAAATTGCTTTACCCCCAGACATTGCCATTTCAAAATATTGATAAAATAAAAACTATTTGGACAAATTAGATGCAGTTTTCTTTTTCTTTTTCTGTGAGAGTATTTCTTTCTTTCTTTAGTTGCATAAAAAAAAAAATTAAGACAGTTTTCAATCTTTTTGTGGTCAACGATTCAATATACCCCAAAACTATCAGGCTACAATGGTAGTTGGGTGAAAAATAGCTCATGCTTAAGTGAGTTTAACGATTAAATAAATATTTGGACTAAACTGTCCTTGAATAAAGTTGCATATAGGCAGCACATTTTAACTCACAGACACTTTACAATTAACTATCGAACGTGAAAATACCGACAGTAGAACCACCCCCCCCCCCAAAACAAAAACAAACAATAGCAATAATAAAAATTAACACTAAAATAAAAACCCAGTACTTTTACCAACTTGAAACAATAGCACAGAAAGAACTGATAAATCTACGTCTCCATCCATCAAAATATAAATTGAGCCTATTGAATATTCCAAATTTCAAATTACTCGAAAGCCTCCTTCTTCCCTCCTTTTATGCGCCACCTATTCAATGTATTAGCCTTGTGTAAGACCATATCATCACCTATTATTCAAATTAAGGTTCTGTATAATGTTTTGGTTTAGGCTTACACTATTTCAAAACTGAAAAGCTATTTATCATTAAAAGTAAAAGAGGTGATGCCTCTTGGGACCTCTAATTTGCCATCAATACCCTCGGTCATAGTCAAACTGGAAACAATGCCTACTCCCAAAACAACCAAATTCAAGAACATCTTATGGGATTTGTTTTAGAGTTTTACAGCACTTGCAATACAATAAGGTCATATAAGAGCCGAAGATTAGAGGTGTTACAAGAGAGTTACAGCACACAAAAAAGAAGGAGGGGAGATAAGGACGATAGATGTTTGATAGGAAAGAAGGAGCAAACCACACCAGAGAACCCAACAATCATCCACTCTAATGGGATTCGACCAGTTTCATACACATCATAGTCACAAGTGATAGAAACTGAGATAACAGCAGACAAGATGTCTTTGGACAGGCCACAAAACACACAAGAGGAGGAAAACATGTAGAAAGTAAGAACACCACTTAATGAATAATATGGTTAACTTAACAGCAAACTAAATAAAATTAGCTGGACAACAGAAAGAAACAAGAGAAGCAAACTAGTATAACCAAAGATAAAGCCAAAGCAATTTAGTCCAATACACCAAAAAAGCAGAATTATTTAGTTCGTCATGCCAATTACCATCACTTAGTTGCACATGATATCAAGTAGACAGAATAGAAGCGCCCCCCCAAAAAAAACAACAAAAAAAAAACAAACAAAACAACAACAACAACAAAAACCTCAAACCCCACAACATACAAATAAGAAAGAAAAAAAACATAAACAAAGGCAAGCAAAACACCTCATGAATTCAAGCTTAGAAAACAATTTAAAAATGGACATCTTATAACAGTAGAAATTCTCAGAAAGACTAAACAGACGTGACTGAACCAGCATCTGTGATGTAGCAGTTAGGCACTTCACTGGAGCACGCTGGAGACCAGAGTTTGATTCCCGAGAGGAAAGGATTTCTTTTGAGTACCTCAGTCTTTCTGCTGGGATGTTGTATCCCTCCCTGCTCGGGTTAGCCCTGCTAAGTAGGGTCAGAAGTTTGCCTCCTAAATGATCTCAATTGTGTCAAGGGGGGCATAAAAACACCTGAATTATATAATAAGACCGATAATAATACTAAATAATGAATACCATTTATCACTACCACACATCCCCGTTCAACAGCAAGCTTTAACTATTTCACATTCTATATTATCAACGGATTAATCGTGTTTGGTTTAAGCTGATTCCAGTGAAATCAATTGCTATTATATCTACTAAATCTAGCCAGGGACAGATTGAAATAAAAGAAACACTAAGAAGAGGTAAAACAATCAGACAGCTCAATAGAAAACTCCAACAAACCACTACGCCGCACAAAATAACTGTCCTACTCACATGTTCAAACTGGGCCATCATGTCTTTGTCACACCAGCAATAGTGAGGGGTCCTGTACTTGTGCGGCTGTTTGCGTTCCTCCTCATTCACCACCTCCCTGAAGGAAAAAAAAGAAGAAAAAAGAAAATAGCAAATACATAGATAATGGACAAAAGGAAATGCAGCCTATCAAACTGAGATAATATTACACACACTTATCAGAGTGAAAAGCAGTGGAACAGTCTTCAAAGGTAAAATATTGACAAATTCAATTTATCAATTTTTTATAGGTTTATATATTCACTATTTTTTTTTAGAACAAACTTAAGCATTATCCATATATATGCACTCTATTGAAAATGTCTATTAACCCTTTCAGCCTCAGCCATTTTTGTGCACTCCCTAACCCCAGTCCTAGCCAACACAGCAGTATTTCAGAAAAAGAGGCTTGCATTCTAAAAAGTGAAGTAGTATCTTTGTAATGAAGTATAAATGATAGAATATAACAATGTTTAAAGGCAAGTAAACAAATAATATGAAAATTAAAGTTTAATTAGGTTCACTAATTTTGAAAAAATGCGCAAATTCGGTACACCCTGAAACTGAGCATACGTTCTTGGGGCGGTGGGAGGTACAAGTGCTGCTGAAAATATACACACATGGGGCTGGAAGCTGTCAATTTCGGCACATAAAGCTATGAGAGCACATTTATGTAACTGCACATAGACACACGTTTTATTTTCGTTTCAAGTGATTTTATGTTCATTTAGACATCAATATGTCATTCAAAAGCTGAGGAGTAAAGAATCAGGAAAACGCAAGTCAAAACATAACTTTAACCCTTTGAGCCCTGACCTCCTAAGGCTACCGTGCCCCTCTGACTGAGCTCCTGAGCGATTCACGCCTATATTACTCTCACATCAATATCGTGAGAATCACACTCCATATCCCACTCAAGGTAGATCTAGTCCTCGTCATTACCAGCCTCTAATTTAGAAAGATCTTCAATATAATCAATAATGTCCTGGGTAGCAAACACTGTTTTCATTGTACATTTCCAAGATGGGCCAGGTTGGGGATAAGGTCTCGCTCGCTGGTGCACCGTTGGCTAGCCATACGGGCAATTTTACGTGCCACCGGCGTACCATCGCTAAAACCTACTTGGTATCGAATTTGGACATCTCCAGTCTCTCCTCCTCTGTGAGGGAAGCACCAAGCACGGGTACAAACTTCACCTTGTATCGTCGCTGATCTACTGGTGGGGAGTAGCGGGACATGAGGTCATGCATGGCTCCCACAATGTGATCTCTCTGAAATGAATGATGGCAATGATTGTAATATTTCATACCTCCGTCGACACAATAAATACTATTTCATGGGCGGGCAGCTTTAAAGCTGTTACAGATGCCATGTACGTACAATGTCTGTGACCTGAAAGGGACAAGCAAACAACACAGGGCAGGATGGGCTGATCTGCATACAGCAGTAAAAAACAAGAATGAATTGAATGCCCTTGTCAACACAGTAAGGTCATTTGAGGGGTGGAATCACAAGATCTAACATAATTCCTCTATAGATAGATCCGAGCCGTATGGGTGGGTATGGACCTTGAAACTCCCCTATAAAGTGAGGATAGAATCCACAATGAATGGTGGTTATTCTGTCCTTGCACCCTGACTCTTACATGCAGACACAATTCGCATGAAGACATAATTTGCATGCAGACAAAATTTGTAGAACAAATGTTTATCGTCTGCCAGCTGCTAAAAAATGCTAAGCCAAAAATTTGTATTCTTTCTTATTGCAGTTTCTTAAGCTAAGGTATCAATTGCTTGGGCTCAGGAAATATTTGTCAAAATTCACATTCTACATGTTGAAAAAAGAAAGAAAAACAAATAATACAGGCACGCGGCACAACTGTTAAAAGAACACGGCGCTCGCAACTGCATAAGGTCATATGAGCGCCAGAAGATTAGAGGTGTTACAAGAGAGTAACAAACATAAAAAAGAAGAAGGGGAGATAAGGACGATAGATGTTTGACAGGAAAGAAGAAGCAAACCACACCAGAGCACCCGCCAACCACCCATATATTTTCTCTCTCCCGTAAAATTGTGCATTTTAGAGCTATAACATTTAAACATCTTGCCAACATTATGTTCATTCAGCTGAGATATCAGCAATCCATATAATTCTTCAACAAAAACAGAAATAATAATAACAATAATATAATAATAATAATAATGATAATAATAATAATAATATATGACATTTAGCACTCAACCCCAATTAAGGCACACAGGCTCTGAGTGCTTTACAAAACAACACTAACACATAGTGCATTGTGTTCTGACTAGAAATCTTTCTCTTAATATGTAATTTTAAAATATAAAAGACTTAAGGTGACATTTGAATGAATAAAAAGATTTGATCTCTCATAATTAAACTACAGGGTGAAGCATTCCAGGTGTTGGAACCAAGTTATAAATGCTGTTCTACCCATTCTTTTTACCTGATATTGTGTCAGTTTCAGTCCATGGATTTCGCCGTTGTCCACAATACCACAATACACTGTCCCACCCATCCCAGTGTTGAGAAAGCCGCAGAGATTCCTGAAAAAAAAGAAGTGATCCTTTGAAGTTTTAGCTCTACTATTATCTACACAAGGGATATCTCATTTTGAAAGACAAACGCTTGGTAACTAAAGGTCTATATACAATGTAAAAAAAAAGATAAGGAAAATTCAAATGCCACTCAGCTTCAAACCTAAAACTTCTACATACTTGAGTAGCCAAATAGGTGATAACAACAAACCTCCCACCCCAAAAAAAGAAAATGTTTAAATTGATTTGTGAATTATTTAAATATGCATGGATTTAATCTTTAAAAATTTTTAAATTAGATCTAATCGTGTTTATTTTGGCCTTTCACTTCAAAGACTATTGTATTTATGAACAATTAGTCTTCATACCTCTCTATGTAGCGTCCAGAAATTGCCCTATCCTTCATCCTCTTTATACTATCTTACCACAGACATTATCTTTCCTATGGTCTCCAAATAGAGCTACTTATTGCATAGTTTAGTCACTGAAAGTCACATGTTTTCTTCTATATCTGTACAGTGGCCCAAAGAAAGCTTTATAACCTGAAGCATGGCCTTAAGCCTAAATGATTGTGCATGACAGACTTTTATATATATCAACAAGACTACATAGTACCTGGACACAGACTTGCGACTCCCCTTTTCATGTTTTTTATCCATCGACCACCAAGGCATGTCATCTTTGCTCAGATTTCTATGTCCTTTGAATTCATGGGTTGTGTCTTCCTCAAAAGGGGCTTTGGTGAACTTGACATAATATTTCTTCTGTCTGCTAACATCCTTGACGTCAGCCATTTTAAGCTTTACGAAAAGTTTGTACAAAGACTGTGCAACCTGGAGACATATAATAAATATAGTAACAATGAAGAAATATATTTAATTTCTCCCCCCCAAAAAGTTGTCTATTGCTTTAATAAACAAACAAAGGAGCAGTAAATTTTTGTGGTTAATGTTAATGAGGTTAAGATCATGTTTAAACATCTGAAAGCTCACAAAGCGAGAGGACCCGATGGAGTAAAAAGTAAAATTATTAAAATGTGTTCTACTCAGTTATCTCCCATTTACACTGATATTTTCAACATATGTCTTTGAAAGAACGAATAATACCACTCTCGTGGAAAAGCTCTGAAATAATTCCTATCCCAAAGAAACAATCAATACAAAATTTGAATGACCTAAGACCTGTGGCTTTAACATCTGTCCTTAGAAAATGTTTAGAAAAACTGGTTCTGAAATAACTGAAGAAATCAACAGAAGACACACAGGATAACATGCAATTAGCCTATTGTGCCAAGAGGGGCGAAGAGGATGCCATTCGTGTGTTTTTAAATAACATCTACAAACACATAGACACACCAAGAAATTACTGCAGGACGCTTTTTGCTGATTTTTCATCTGCTTTCAACACAATCCAACCCCACATTATAATGGTTTCCAAATTAATTCATATGAACATTAACAAGAACATTATTGCTTGGATTCTTGAGTTCTTAACCAATCAACCTCAATTTATAAAATTAAACGGTGTAAAATCCTACCTAACATTCACGAACACCGAAACGCCCCAAGGTTGTGTGATCTCCCCTGTCTTGTTTACGCTCTACACCAACGACTGTACTTTAGATAGCAAAAACATCAAACTAATAAAATTTGCAGATGATTCCACTCTATGAGGCCTTATAACAAAAAACAAAAATGAATACAGGGACGCTGTAAATGTAATTACAAATTGGTGTGACAACCATTTCCTTTTACTAAATGTAAAAAAGACAAAGGAATTAATAATAGACTTTAGAGTAAAGAAAGATCAATTGCAACCACTATTTATTAGAGATGAGGAGGTGGAGGTGGTAAGCTCTTACAAGTATCTTGGAATAACCATTGATAATAAGCTTCTTCTTCTTCATCTTCTTCTTAATATTTACCATTATAATAATATATTGAATGTTCCCTCCACTTCTATCATGATTCAAAAATTAGATTATGTTAAGTACCATACAAAAAGTACTGAAAGCGCTACGTTTCTTGTCATCATTCCTCGCCTTAATTATCTACTCCTCCTCCATCTCGATTTCACTTCACGACAAAAAGGGCCCATCTACATAAAATTTAACCCCCCCCCCCTTTCTCTTTCTGCCCATCTGTTTGTATGTTTTAATACGCACAAACATTTCATTTGAAATACAAAATTGACATTGTTTCAGTTAAATGATGGAAGGGGCTATCCGTACTTAATCACGGCTAGTCGGCTGGGCTAGCCGTACTTATATGATGGCTAGATTGACAAACAATAAGAAAGACGCCTACTGAATTGTAAATAAATTTATTTTAGTTTGCAATACCTAAAGTATTTGTACTTGAGACGAAACCAAAAGGTGATTTACTGACAGCGCACATATTTTAATTAAACCTGAATAATTACTAAAGACAGGGTGTCCAGCAATATTTCCTTAAAAATTTTTACTACCTGGAAAAAAATGTTACTACCCAGCAAATCAAGCCCCACACCAACTCAAAAAAGAGAGTTCATTTGCGCCACCAATAACATATAGAAAAATCTATTATTATTACATAATATATGGAATGAAAATAACACAATGAAGTCCAGTCGACAAAATAGAGGATGGACAGACTATAGCAGACTATAGAAAGCTTGCTCGCCGCTAGATTTAGTTTTAGTTTTAGTTTTAGTAAGGATTTTACGGCGCTCACAACTGCACAAGGTCATATGAGCAACAAGGTGTGGATGTCAATAGAGAAGTCCAAAAGGGGAATCAGGCATTTCTGCTCATCTCTCTTGCCCCAACAGCTCAAAGTCTGCTTCGACTATCAAGGCACTCTGGAAATAGTAGTTTTCAAGAGTGACAAACATGCATACAAAAGAAGTAGAGGAAAATGATGATAGTAAGGAAGAGGAAAGAAAAAGCAGTAGTTCCTCATATGTTGTTCCGGCACTGTATGAGCATGACATTGATAAACGAGCCCATATTTACAATTCTACTGTGCATAAGAAAATGATCCTCCCTTTGGAAATAGCCTAAAGACGCTTCAGTCAATAGCACTGCCTGGTGGCGGTGGGGGTAGATTTAGACCTACTATTGTGTGCACACAGGGTGATTGCTAAAGTGGCTTCTCAATTTTCCAGGTGGTCATCCATTTTCAAGGCCATGTTACATAACAATACGCACACACACACCCACATACAGGTAAAAAGTAAAATATATCCAGTCTGTCAAAAACCAGTCTGGATGTCATGACTCATATTATGAACGTGAAAGACAAAAATTATCGCTCAAACTCAAAGTAAAGCACAAACTTGAATGGCTTGAGTAGACCTAGGCACTGTGAGAGTTGTAAGAACAGTGGGAAGACAAGATGCAGTGACACAGAAAATCTGCCAGTCTAGAACAGAAAGCTACAATATTGTTTATAATAATTTACTATCACCCACCCAATGAAACACTAAAGGTGGGTTCAATAAAGCGGCGTACACGGTATGAAGGATCCCGATTCCACATATGGCCTGCACCAACCCGCGTTTTGCAGAGGGCTCTAAATCTATTCAAAATTCTTAAACTTGCTTTCAAGTTTTAGTCCTCTGGTGTTGCTTACAGCACCCCCCGGAGTATCTTAAAAAAAAATAATAATCCCCTCACCCATTCTGTCGTCCTATACTTCGCAACACTCAGACTTTGAATAAACTTTGGCGACCCCAAAAAAACGCCACTGCTCACATGAATGCATGCAGGTTCACTGACCGGTCATGATGGCGAGCCCGACAATCTATAAACCAGACGATGCTTGTACTTTCTTTTCTTCCCCCTCCTGCCACACACACACACACAAGTGACAGCACAGTGACAAGTCTGAGTATTGATTGAATTTCATTTGCATGGCGACACAGCGTTTATACTGCATAACCTGCATGTCACAAATGTTGCGTTCTCAGTCTATCGCCGGGAAATTTCTGGGTGGTAACGAAAGCGAAAGTAGATCTTGATTTTTCCCGATGGAGCCTCGGTGTCACATACACTTCCGCCTGCCGCCATAGCTGCCTTTTTGCGTGAAACGTACTCTCGGGGCGGGGAAAGGTGAGCGAAAATTAATATACAATTGCGACTGGCAAAAACGGAGTCATGTACCACGGCTAGGGTTCACTGAAAAGTCTTGCTGGTTTCATTACTCCGTACGCAGGTAAATTTACGACGGTTAACCAAATGTTTACTATCATCACGACTCATTTTCTACCATTTACGACCTTTGCGACCAGGGTGCCAAATTTACGACTTTACGACCTTGCTGGACACCCTGTAATGAGACCTGTGTACTCAGCAGGTTTCTATATAGGGCCTAAGATAAGTACGGTTAGACTAGCTGGCTAGCCGTACTTAATGATGGCTGAATTGTAAATGAAATTTTGGTTTGCAATTCCTAAAGATGTGTATTTCAGACGAAACCAAAAGGTGCCTTACTACTAACATCATGCATGTATTCTAAACCTTTTACAAACTAGATCTAATGAGACCTGTGTACTCAACAGGTTTCGGTCAGTATAGGGCCAAACCTAGATCTAATTACGGCTAGACTGCCAAGCTAGCCATACTTAAGTAAGGCAGTACGGCCAAGGTAGCCCCGTAGCCACTTCGTTAAATGATTACATTTAGCATTGTTTGGTGAGTATTTGGTGTTTTGGTGAGCTTCAAGGAGTTTTTTTTTGGGGGGGGGTAGGCCCTAAGTGTTTACGGCGCTTGCAACTGCATAAGGTCATATGAGTGCGCAGGACACACCTAGAATATTTTCAGTTGGTAGGAAAGTTTAAATTTTGCCAGGGTGGCGGCTGAAACCTACTCTTATATATTATCGATTTTAGACCACCAAGGGATCTTTAACATGCGCAACTTGCACACTTGCCCTCCGAGAATTTTCGCCTTTGTCTGAGAAGGCTAGGTTTAGATCTTTCCTACCAGAAGATAAAGGGTGCGGCTGAAAGACAGCAGTAAGAAGAAGCCAAGGAGTAGCAGTAGAAAAGCTGCAAAAAGAGTCAGGAGCCAAGAGGAGGGGGCAAAGTAGGTGAGGGGGTGGGTGCAGAAAGAGGAGACAAAAGCAGATGACAGAACATTGCTAGAGAGCAGAAAAGGAGGTGAAAGGAGACAATTTTAGAGAAGAAAATTTTTCGGTCGCTACCCTGATTTGAAACTGGGACCTTTGAAAGAGAGGCCAACACCTTAACCTCTAGGCCACGAGAGCCCCCATTCCATAAGCTTTGTGTTTGTGAGTTTCGGTAAAAAGACATCTAATTTAGATCTAGATCTAGGGCCTACCGAGAATAACGGGTCATGAGCTATTCTCACCAGGCACAAGGGGTGAGAATTATAGACTAGGTGGCCTTTTGGCTATTCTCACCCGGTGTGCGTTCACCGTGATAGATAGCCTAGGCCAACCAGTGTAGCGTTCACCGTGAACCACAGAATTCTACACTGTGATAACAGAAGTGTAGAATTCTGTTTTGTGAACAAACGTTCCAGCGCTCTTGTGAAGCGTGCAATTTTGTTTGTGGGCAGTGAGAGAGAGAGAGAGAAGTTGTGCAGGAACTTCCAGGCAAACAAAATGGCGACCCGCGTAGTTTGGCTCGATTCGAAACTAAAAATAGCCGTAGCATCTTTGTAGATTACCAACTTAATTTACTTGTGTTTTAACATCATTTTTTATCTTTGTTTTGGTCAATTTGATCGTCCACACCGATAGACAGTATTCAGAAAGAGACGGAGAGAGAGAGAGAGAGAGAGAGAGAGAGAGAGAGAGAGAGAGAGAGAGAGAAGATCTTACGAGAACTTCCAGGCAAAACAAAATTGCGACCCACGTAGTTCGGCTCGATTAGAAAAGTTAAATAGCCATAGTATCTTTGTAGATGATCAAATTCGCTTACTTATATTTATATTTGTGCTATAACGTCATTTTTTTCTTTGCTTTTGTCAATTTGATCATCCACACCGATAGACAGTATTCCGAAATTAGGAAAAACAGGTCTTGTTTAAAACCGGGTGAGAATAGCCAACTTTGGCAAGTCTCACCTGGGGTGAGAGGTCGATCGTGTTTTTAGTCTCACCCCGTGTGAGGATAGCCACTTCCTTAAAATATATGCCTTCTAGATTTAGATTAGATCTATACTATCTATTAACTAGATCTAGAGTCTAACCGCATCACCGCGCATCTGTTTGGGTGCGCAACCCCCGGTCTCCTGCTTTGTTTTGGATAAGAACAGCGAAAACGAGGTCACTTTCTGTGAGCATGCGCAGAATGCAGCTTATTTCACTTTCATTTTGGAGGTTCCTGTCAACACACGTGACTCTACGGTGTCGGAAAGTTTTGCCCCTTCATATTGATGGTTTTCGTAACCGGTATCGGTGAATTTACTAAGCGCTTGAGTAGTCGATTATTTAGCACATCTAGTTAATCTAGCTCTAATGTATCGTAGAATGTATACTAGAATCGATAAATACTATCGCAGGCTGCTTCTTAATGCCCAGGAACATGCCAGATAGGGTTGCGCACTGAAGCAGACCAAATTTGTGCAGTCCGTTTCAGTGCACAATATATCAGCTTTTTTGCTATTTGGCATTGATAGTGTGGCTTCTAGGCCCTTTGGTTGTTTTACAATTAAGTTATTTCTTTATGACCTGCATTGTGCACTGAAACAGACTGTTTTCCTTCCATTTGGATGCATTATATTGCCATTGGAAGATGATCAGTTAATGTATTCATGTCAAAATTAATTAATACGGAAATTTAATCTTCAAAATGTTCAATTTCTTCTTTTCATGTCTTTTTCTTCTTCTTGTTTGTCCTTTTCCTTTAAGAATACTAGTCTAGGTATAGTCTAATTCTTGTTTTCTTCTTTCACCTCCTTGTGTCCACAGCGCCTTTCTTTTTCAATTTCTTCTTTTCACTTCTTTTTCTTCTTCTTTTTTGTCCTTTTCCTTTAAAAATACTAGTCTACGTATAGTCTAATTCTTGTTTTCTTCTTTCACCATCTTGTGTCCACAGCACCTTTCTTTTATCCATTATCAAAACACATACACAGTATAAGGAAATCTCCTGTCAGGGGGCGCACAGCTCCCAAAAAGAACACGCCTCATTGACCTTGGCCTTCCGTTATGGTCAGTACAGGAACTTCTTGCAAGGAAAAGAAGACAAGGCCAGGATAGAGAAAGATGAAAAGTGTCAGAAAAGAGCTAGATCTAGATCTAGAGCTGTAAACATGGTACTATTGCGCACTCAACCAGACGATGTTGCACCAAACAGACACCTTGCGCATCCCAGACACATGTTACCACACAAACACCACCACAACATATAGGAATTTTAAACTGCTGTTACAGTAATGCACTACAACGTATAGAGAGGAAGTTTTTGTAACTTCGGGTGAAAAAATCATGAAGATCGACCTGTAACTTCCAGAGATATCCACAAAAGATCGTAAATTACTGTATATCGCACCATACAGTGGTCCACAGGATTAACTCTAACATGTAAAAATTAAGTAAGTTTTAACTTATAAATCTGAATTAATCTAAGTTTGGAAAAGCCGATAGAATCTGGATATTACATGATGTATTTCAATTAATATCTAGATCTACCTGGCCTTTAAAACCTGAGCACTGATATGCTGACTGAGGTACCGCCGGCCCAACAAAACCTGACGGAAAGATCTGGAGACTGGAGGGGTAGGCTACTGGCACGTACCCTAACCGCCAAAAAGTGAAATGATTTGTTTCCTACTTTTTTAGTAAATGATAGCCTACACAAGTGTTGGCCTTCTGGCAGAAACTGGTAGAAAAGCAACAAGTATGACAATAACAAACTAGCAAGCGGCATGAGCACACCCCTTTACTCCTGTAACATTGTTGTTATTGTCACCTTCCAGCTTCCGGTTGAAACAGAAACTAGCCAGGATCTAGATCTAGATCTAGATCTAGTTAAGACTGTAGAACTAATTTTACCTGGTTCGTACTTTCATATGTTTTAAAATAATTTTTCTCTGCACATATATTTGACTCTGACAAATGGTTTTCCGTCTTTCATATTTATTGATGAAAGTATACCATGCAGATATTGTAGGTTTTGAGGTATTTAGGGCAATTGGACTGTGTTTAAATACCATCTAGTTTATCAAAGAGGCATAGAAACATCTAAGAGGAAAAGACAACTCTTAATTACTCTCCTCATCTCCAAAATATACACGACCTCACTGCAGTGCAAGCAAGCAAACAGCCGTCGACACCCACACCATACTCATAAGAGAATCTGTTCACCTCTTTTATTTTTAGCATTTAAACTTAAAGGTTAAGAGTAATATGGTGTCACTTGACAATGCAAACCCAGTAGTCTTTCTTCGTCGTAAAGAACGACACGTTCTTCCAGAAGAGGAAGATGATGATGTGACTGATAAATTCGACAGTCGAGAAGTTTTCGGTGAGCTGTGATGAATAGGCCTAGATCTAAATCTAGGCTAGATAGATTCTAGATCTAGATCTAGATATAGATTCTATATCTAGATCTAGTCTAGATCTAAATATATCTAGAGTCTATAGACTAGACTAGATCTAGATTCTAGATCTAGAATCTAGGGCCAGAATCTCAATCTTTTTTAGATTTAGATCTAATCTAGATCTAGATCTAGATCTAGATCTAGATTCTAGATCTAGACCCGGGGTGAGGATAAACTGGATTATATTTTGGCCGGCACTATTTCTCCTAACGTTCGGGAAAATAAAGCTAGGCACTATTTCTCCGAACGTTCGGGAAAATAAAGCTAGGCACTATTTCTCCGAACGTTCGGGAAAATAAAGCTAGGCACTATTTCTCCGAACGTTCGGGAAAATAAAGCTAGAATCTAGGCACTATTTCTCAGAACGTTCGGGAAAATAAAGCTAGGCACTATTTCTCCGAACATTCGGGAAAATAAAGCTGGGCACTATTTCTCCGAACACTCTGAAATCACATCCTTTCCCGCAAATTTCGGATATGATATAATTATCTCACTCATTCCCTTGCACCCTGCGAACCATGGACAATAATATTAGGAAAACACTGCCTACTGCCCAACCACATTCCTTTCGTTCGTGAGCTGTGGACCAGGCCAGGGGGGTCGGTGTCGTCGCCTTGTAGTTTTTGTCGCCTGTGGATACACTCGTACCTTCTTCCTTTCACCTGCTCTGTCACTCACACTGTCTCTCCATCCACAGCTCAGCTCGTCATATGTTCAAAAGTTGCCCACTGATCATGTTTAGTTAGTGTGTGTATAAGTTTGTGTGTGTACATATGTGCATGATGGTGGTGGGTGTGTGGTGGGTGTAACTGAAAGTTGTCTGAAGGCCGGCTTGCCATGCGGTGTTCCTTCCTAGACCAGAGGCAGAATGAAAGTTAGTGCCGAACTCTCGCAATAAATAGGCAAAAAATCACGAGACCGGAAGCCGGAAACCGTTCGGAGAAATAAAGATCAGCACTATTTCTCCGAACGTTCGGAGAAATAGTCACTTCGTTATATTTTTCTCACCCGGGGTGAGAATAAAATTTGAAATGTTAAAATGGATACTATTTTCACCCTGGGTGAGAATAACAACAGCCTACTATTCTCACTCGCTTTTTTCATTTCTGCCCTTTTTATTTCGTTTCGGGCATCATAGGCTTGGACCCCTTACTGAGCGCTCCCCAGGTAACAAAACTCGCCTCCCTCGATTTCTCACTCCGCTGAGCGCGCGAGGCGACTAAAATCGCCAAAGGGCGGGCCAGCTCTCGAGCGCGGGAGGCAACTATTGTCGATTCGGAGTGTCTACATACACGGTAACCGGGCACCTAGTCTCAGTATTAGTATTTACATACACGGTAACCGGAATGAAAATAAATCAATATTTGTCGTGTGCTGTCACTTGCTGAAAAAAAAAGAGTCGTACAGCAACTTGTCGGGCTCGCCATCGTGACCGGTAAGTGAACCTGTGCGTGCGCATCACATTGTGAATACCGGTTGGGGTCACCAAAGTTCATTCAAAGTCTGTGCGCTGCGAAGTATTGGGCTTCGGAATAGGGGGAATTATTGATTTTTTTTAAAGGTACAGTCGGGGGAGGGGTGGGGATGAAGGCAACACCGGATGACAAAAACTGAACTTGGAGTTCTGAACTGCCCGGTTACTGTATACTTGACACTGAGACTACGTACCCGGTTGCCGATTACCGTGTACGTAGATATTAAGGCAGGCTACATTCCCGGTTATAGTGTACATGACACTGAGACTACGTGCCTGGTTGCCGGTTACCATGTATGTTTGTTAGACACTGAGGCTAGGTGCCCGGTTACCGTGTACGTAGACACTCCATTGTCGATTTGAGGGAAAACTTTATAAATGATCTTTTGAGCAAATATTTTATAATAGCGTCACCTTGTAGCTATTATTGGTTCTGTAATGGAAAATTTAACTCTTGAATGGTTTAACCAATCAAAATTAATAAAAAATTAAGTCTAGGGTCAAGGCACTGCGTGCCTTAATAATATGGTTGGTTCTGAAGGGATAACATGTTATTGTTGTTATAAACAAATCCAATTCTAACATTATAATGACATACTATTACAAACATTATTTCATTAACACCTTTCAGTTAAGGCTATTTTTTTTTTTTAAAACATACTACTCTGGCTAGTGAATTCCTTTCTGAATTTAGAATACACTTGTCTAGAGTTTGGTGAAGATATGCTATGCGTGCATACTCTCAAGACTCAAGAAGATCTTAAAAAATTAAACAATAACAATCCCTGTGGGAGCCTAGAAATATCGGCCAGCTCTCAGGGGCAGGTCATGAACGGTCACTCTTACAATTCACTAATTATTTTATATCATCCTATTAGCCTACTCTAGATCTAGGCCTACCTGTTCTCAACACCCAGGTAAGAATACAAATCCACTGCATTCTCAGTCCGTGTGAGAATAACTTCAATTTTATTCTCACCGCGTGAGAATAACGACAATAAGCTTTCACTCAACTTTTATTTAACTGGATAATTATAATACAGTGACCGGGCACCTTAGCCTCAGGGTCTATGTACACGGTAACCGGCATCCGGGCACGTAGGCTAGCCTCAGTGTCATGTACACGGTAACCGGGCATGTAGCCTCAATATCTACGTACGCGGTAACCGGCAACCAGGCACATTTCAGAACTCCAAGTTCAATTTTTGTCTTCCGGTGTTGCCTTCATGATGAATCCCCACTCCTCCCCTGACTGTACCTTTAAAAAAATCAATAATCCCCCCCATTCTGCCCTCCGCTGCCCTATAGGCTACTTCGCAGCGCACAAACTTTGAATGAACTTTGGTGACCCCAACCGGTTCTCACAAAATGTGATGCGTATGCTCTGGTTCACTGACGGGTCACAATGGCGAGCCCGACAAGACGCTTGTATGACTTTTTTTTTTTTCAGCAAGTGACAGCACAGGACAAATATTGATTTATTTTAATTCCGGTTACTGTTTACGTAGACACAGACTAGGTGCCCGGTTACTGTGTACTTGGACACTCCGATTAAACAAAGTAGCTGAATGCTCATTTTGGTTTCCCACGAAGGCCAATCCTTCTTTGAATCCCATGTCCACTTGACTGGGATGGGAATCTTTGTTGTTTCAAAATTATTAAAATTGGTAGTCTAGTATTAATTGCGACAGAGTGACGCTGTGACAACTAATATGGCGTTAATTGCAACAGAGTGAACACGGAGCTCTTTTATGTTGATGATTAGAATCTTATCTCTACCATTTCCTCTTCGCTTCCCAGCTGGGTGGTCCTAGGCTTTCTAGAGCAGGCACTCAAATCTTATGACGAATTTGACAAATCTTTTGCTGAATTTAAAATGAAAATTTTTTCGCCTTTAGGAAGAAATCATCTGAAACAGTTGAGAAGGCAAACTTAAAGTGTGTGGCAAAAATCCACAAAGACTTTCTGTACAGTCGAGTACGTTGACTTTATATCTGTTATAGACAGCCCAAATATTGAGGCAACAAACATTACAACAAAACATCAGCAGCATACAACAGCAACAAAAACAACCAGGGGCAACCACAGCAACAACAACAAGAAAAGAGCTGCGACTGTGTTTGTTTGTTAGTTGTTTTTTGTGTGTGTGTGAGGGTGTGTGAATGCGTGTGTGTGTGTTTGTTTTTCTTTTTTCTTTTTAGGCTGTCGTTATTCTCACCCGGGGTAAAAATAAAAGTATTATTCTCACGCGGTCTGAGAATGCAATGGATTTCTATTCTTAGGTCTACCTGGGTGTTGAGAACGGGTAGGCCTGTACTACATATATGTAGGCTGATAGGATGATAGAAAATAATTTTTGAATTGTAAGAGTGACCGTTTGTGACCTGCCCCAGAGCGCTGGCCGATTTTTCTAGGCTCCCGCTGGGATTGTTATTGTTTCAGCCTTTTAAAAATTCTTGAGAGTATGCATGCATATCTTTACTAGAACCCTAGACAAGTGTAATTTTATATTCTAAATTCAGAAAGGAGTAGTATGTTTTTAAAAATACTAAATAATAGCCTTAACTGACTAACTATCTTTAGCTTTCTATTCATAATGTGTTATGAACACGTGAATAATTAATTATAGATCTAACTCCCTCTCATAAGTTGATAAGTCTTAACGAGTAGTTACACACGTTCCTGGGTTCGAAAGGAAATAGTAGGCCTACAAGTCAATTTCCGAATGTTTTGTACTCAAATTCTTCTTTTTACATGCACAATGGTATTCAAAACTAGATCTAGATTTATCTATAGACTTATTTTTATCAGGTAATAGATTTATCACTTTGCATAAATTCAGGCTCATTTGAAAGATTTTGTACAGTATGGAAGTCTTGTTTCCTGGCTATCCTTTCGAGCTCCTCATGTCTAAGTGGGTCAATTTGTTCTCTACTAATTTCATTGGAAGAACATCTAGAGCTACCAACTGGGTATGTTTTGAATGAGATGTAGGCCTAGGCTAGCCTACGCTTTGGTGTAGAACCAACACAGGTGATTCTAGAAGTAGGCCACAAACGCATAAACTCAAGCAGAAATTCATTTTACATCGGGGAACATAAATTTAAATCCGGGGGACGGGGTAAGGGAAAGAGAGAGACACACACACACACACACACTCACACGCACACAGAGGGAGAGCGGAAGTTCACGAACTATAAGGCCAGCCCCTCTTACCGCCAGGCTTTGCCTCTATGTACGAAAAGGGATTCCTATTTGATTTGAACATAGCATTTAAGCGCCTTTGCGCCGCCACCCACCAACTGCTTGAGTTGTACGGTCCTCATTAAAAATTAATTTAATGTAAGTTTACCCCGCTATATCGCCAGGGAATTGGCCGCCAAAGGTACACACTACACATGCGCATGGCCCTCACTAGGTGTCTGCTATTTTCTTCACACATCTCTGGGAGCTCGGCCCAAGTCTAGCACTTGTCGCCAATTTGCTCTCCTGTTTAGTTTTGCGCTCATTATGAAAACGCTTTCATTTTTAGGCTTTCGCTAATTTTTTTTTTGGTAAATCGAATGGGATTTAAAAATTCGCCTGGATAAACTAAATGAACTGCGCCAGCTCGACTTGCTGCAAAATATCTGGCATTACCAGACAGGTGTCAGCCTAATTACCAATATGCTGATGGGCACTCTTGAGGCTTTTATATTGCAAGGACTCGCGCTCAAGTCTGCGTGACTGGTCTGAGGCGGGCCAAGGATGGATGAGTTCAGTAGTCTCGCCTAATACGAGGTGCCCATTTGGGGATCGGGTTAGGGCGGGGTGGTTTGCTTGCCAGATTGAGGAAGCAAAAGGGCTATCTTGGTATTATAAGCCGAGTGAGGCGATAGCCCTCGACCCGACCTGATCCTATCCGCAATGGGCACTTAGTGTCAGATCCTGGTGTTTGGAAGCAAGAATAATTCGGGATCTTAGGTGAACAGGATCTTATCCGACACCTTGGGGAGAATCCATGGTGACCAATGCTTAGCTCCTTTACCTGACCAAAATTTATAGCTTTCCGTCTCTGACCAAGTTCCCCAGCCTCTGTCCTTACGCACCATTGTGTTGTGACCACACCAATTAAAATTCAGTCTGCCTAGCAAATTCGGGTGCAGAGAAAACTGGTGCAATGGTTAGGGGCTCCTGGAAGAGTCCAAAGTGAAAGTTTTATGTGATCCCGTCTAAAATGGACTTATACTATAGGCCCTACCCACCCGCCAACCCAGCTTGTGATGTATGTTCAGGTAGAGAGCTCAGATGGGAGTGCAATGTTTGTGGAAGACAAACTCGTTGGCCAGTTCACACCTTTGTGTGATACCATCTGGGGCAAACATTGTGCCCTATACGTTCTCTGACCGTCTAGATTGTACCGTTTCATTTAGATTTACAACGGACATGTTGGTCACATTCATGAGAGTTGCTGATCTGTGACGCAATGGGTAGTTCAATTATCGCAAATTTTCACTCTTGGTTAATCAGCTGGGCCCGCCCCGCCCAAGTTTTTGTTCCATAAATTATGCTCTGAAATGCTTGATCTTAGCCAAATGTTGTCCATCAGAGGGGGATCTCAGGAATGACTCTTGTGTACTGAAAATTATGTTTTTCTAGGCCCTTTACATAAATGCATTAAAGAACAATATTCATGCACGCGACACACACACACACACACACACAAATCCGCACACTCATATACACACAAACACACCCACATATACACATACACACACACAAACACACGCATACACACTCACGAACACATAACACTCACACATGTGCACACACATGTACGCCAAACACACACACACACACACACACACACACACACACACACACACACACACACACTCACACGTACACACACACACACACACACGTACACACACACACACACACACATCTACTTGCTTATCACGCGCACACGATTACACATCGTCACGAAATGAGCATAGAATAATATATACACTGCAATTCACAAAATACATAAGGGATACATAGACATTTACATGACATTGTCTTGAACATGAATCTATTGACTTAAAAAGGATGTCATTCAATATTCAATGTGTCTTTAAAGATTTTTAAAATTTAGACTCAGATGTTGTATGTCTCAAGGGTTGGGGAAGAGAGTTCCAAACTGACGGAGCTCTGATGGAGACTGCATGTGAAATGAGCCGATAAGTATGAAGTCAGATCATACTCTCACACTGATAGATGATCTGTTTGTAAATTTCGTTTCAGATCTTATCCGAGTCATAAATGATCCTGAACATCCTTTGACTTTGGAGGAGCTGAATGTTGTTGAGGAATCAAATGTTAAGGTAACCATTTTTGTATCATCATCACAGAAGAAAGTCTACTGTCCTTTCACTTTACAGATCTTGTATTACAATCTTTCTGAAACTTTTTTTTTCTGTAGTGGAGTGTTCTAAGGTTTGGTGTCTTGATGGTTACTTTTTACTCTCTTGATGTAAGGTTTGATAGAAGTCCTTTACTTGATCAGGTCAAACCTAAAAAGAACCCCAAATAAATCAAATTTGCTTCAGTACATACATTCCCTTTTTTCTTCCCTTAGACCTTAGACAGGACTGAAAAATGTTGATGTCTTCCTCCTCCCCCCCCCCTCCTTCTTTTACCCCTTTTCACTCATTCATCACTCCTGACAAGAATTGTCGCAGAATAGTCCCCCTCCCATATACCATTGATAATTTCATTTAAGTTTGAAGAAAAATATGTTTAGAATATTTGTTGTATCCAAATCAAGCATCCAGATCTTAAGCATTCATAATGCACTGGGAGTGGTTTTAAGAAGGCATGGTTAAGCTTCTTGAATAGTCTTAAAGCCCTCTGTTCTGTTTTGATTATTCTTCTCAGTTGATCAAGTAACATACATGTGTAATTATACGAGGGCTGTCCCACGGAAAACCGGAATTTGGCTGTAATTTGAAAACTATTCAATATTTTCACATTCTGTAAACGCACACTTGTAAAACAATCATTTAGAAATTTCCCTATTGAGCACCATGAGCGTCGCACAAACCAAACGAGCACAGCAGTTCTAAAAAGATGGCTACCCCCTTGGAAAATTGGTCAAGGGTAGAAGTGAGGTCTGTCATTCGGTTTCTGACCGCAAAAGGTCTCAAAACCTCTAGAAATACACACTGAAATAAAGTCAGTTTATGGGGAGAAAGTAATGGCAAAGTCACAGGTATATGAGTGATGTAGTAAGTTCAAAGCCGGGCACTCCGATATCAATGACAAAGTTTACCCAGGATCTTGTTTTTCTGCCAAGACTGAGATAACATGAGTCGCATTAACGAACTTATTCAAAGAGACAGGCGCCTAAAAATTTGTGAAACTTGCGAGTCGCTAAACATTTCAAAGTCGACTGTCTATAGGATAGAGTTTGATGAGCTACACTATTGAAAGGTCTCTGCTTGATGGGTTGGGGCCTGGGGCCGAAAAAGACCAGCGGGGTCATTTTGCAGCATGGCAACACAACGCCACACACCGCAAACGTCACGAAAGACTGGTTCCAAAGGTTCGGCTAGGAAGTTCTACTACACCCCCCTCACAGTCCTGACTTGGCCCTGACAGATTATCTCCTTTTTGTACCAATGAAATGCCATATTTCTGGACAACGATTCACCGACGACGAAGACCTCGTGGAAGCCGTGAACGATTGGTTGAAATCCCTTGACGAAAGATTTTTCAGGGAAGGTATCTTCTCCCAGATCCAGCGATGGGAAAAAATGTGTCCAGCGGGATGGTGATTACATTGAGAAATAAAGCACATGTTGAGGTATGATGTGTTACAGTTTTATTATAATAGGACAAAGATTTTTGCTTTTACGGACCTTTTCCGGTTTCCATGGGACAGCCCTCGTAACAAAACTACTTTGTATTGGAGAGGAGGTTTCTTAGCACTGAATGGGTTGAGAAAGATTACTCTTACACCACCTTTTTCATCTTTTGTTTCTCTTTCCCAAATACTTTTGTCTCCGAGTATTTTTTCCGGTCCAGTGTCTAGACTGTTGGTTTGAATTATTATGCTCTTCATTTTCACAAAATTCTGCTCAGTAGGGCTAATCTCTTTTGGAAAAACTATGATCCATTCTTTTTTACACAGACTCATTTCTAAGGATGCAATTTAACCTGGTAAATTGTTATCGTTCTGCAGGTTGATGATGATGCCAATGCGGTCTACATATTGTTCACCCCGACTATCCCCCACTGCAGCATGGCCACCTTGATTGGACTTTCAATCAGGGTGAAACTGTTAAGGGCTCTGCCCTCCAGATTCAAGGTATCAATTGTTTAGTGTTCTAAACATGCCTGAAGGGCTTTTTTTTATTGGAACAACATGTATCTTTACATTTACTTTTCTCTCTCAGCCCTGCTCTTGTATTGAAGTGTTGGATACAAGACATTTAGGACAGCAGCAGTTCAAGATAAGCCAAGTAACCATGTTGAATGTTGATTATAATATGAGGATTTAGGTCTTTTCATCATCATCATTGCCTTTCTCACCCTGCATCAGGGTATAGGCCACAAACAAACATTTTCCACCTTTCTCTATCCTGGGCTAGCCTCTTGATATTATTCCATGTCTTCCCACTTTTCTGTACATCAATTAATTTCTGAGATTCTTCTCCAAGTTCCATGTGGTCTTCCCTTTGAATTTTTACCCTGTGGGTTCCAATCCAACACTTTCTTTGTTATGCAGCTACCTGACTACCTGAGAATATATCCAATCCATCGCCAACGCCTTCTTCCTACCTCATCTCTGACTGGAATCTGTCTTGTTTTCCTTAACACTTCCTCATATGTGACCCTGTATTTCCATCTGATCCTCAGTAACTTTCTTAGACATTTGTTCAAGAAAACCTGGATCCTTTATATGCAAGTCTGAAATGCGTTCCTTGTCTCACGTGGACTGACTTCACATTTGAATTGAAAATCCTCCGCTTTGTTCGAAGTGAGATATCTCTGGTCTTCCAAATCCTATTCATAGATATGAAAGCAGCCTGTGTTTTTCCAATGCGGGACTTTATTTCAGCACATATTCCTCCCTCTCTGTCAATTATACTCCCAAGATAGCAGAAGGATTCAGCACCAAGTGCATTTCCTTCATGTCGCACAGAAACAGGATACTTTAGTTGAGAGCTCAGGTAGCCAGTGGCGCGCTGACCTGTGATGGTGAGCGGGGTCATCGCGTGGGCATTCTTTGGTCACTGTGACGGCGCGGGAGGTTTAGAAAATCATATTTTTCATTCTGAATTGAGAGCTAATTAATGCTATAATATTAACTGAAAGACATCCGTGCATGCGGGAATCAGAAATTCCAAGCCTTTTTCATGATATTTCAAAAACAAAGAGAATCAGTATTAGTCTGTTTAGTTGTAACAGACAGTGGAAGATGGTCATGTCTGATTCCCGTTATCGTTTCTAGTTATGACGTAATGAGCGCCGATAATTAGAAAACTGAGCGTCAGGATTAGTTCATCTTTAAGGGACATAAATGTAATACTTAAGGGTATCTACTCACCGAATTTCACTGCTACCGCAATTTCCGTAACCTCAAAATGGTTGATTTATGCATCACATTGCTGTAAATATCCACATATTTCCCTCACTTAACTCCGTACGAATTATGGCATAGGCTATAGGTTTTATTATGTATACACACATGTCCTTAATCATTGTGTCTGCATGTTGCACATCTACGTGTTGGTCACTGACTGGGACAACAGACTGGGGGTGGGTGTGGCAATTCTGATTTCTACTGTGTGTGGGTTGTTTTTTTTGGTGTTGAGTCTGTGCTGAGAGTATGGGTACATGTACTCTGTGTGGTTGTGTCTGTCTCAGAAATGTTGGAGCTAGGACTAATTTGGTTTGTGTATCTTTCTTGGCTGCTGGAGTGAGACTGGGGGTCATGGGCCTTTAATTTGGCTCAGTCAAGAGAGAGCAGGTTTTTTTTCTGTTCACAGACTGCATGTTTTTGCATCACTGTTTTCACTGTAAGCACACCAAATGTGTTGACTGCAGTCAGAAGTATCTCTTATTGTTTGTAGGGACACTGCATTATTTCGACTTTAGTGTCATGGATTGTTTTATAGCATTTCAAACACACAAATTTGTAGTGCTTGTCACTAGTGTCATCTTTGATACTCAACCCAAACACAAGGAAGAGATCACTGGCTATTTCCGAACACAAATACGGCTCTTTAAAGGATTTTCTCTGCTTCCCTGTAATGTTCAGTCTTCCACGCACTCTAGACTGTTTAAAGTGGATACATTACTTTCAGGGGTGTGCTCCATTTTAAGGTCTTCGTTGTATACAGCAATTACGTTAGTAAATTCGCTGGCCCAACATAAAAATCTGATGTAGCTTAACAACCACAACTGCGGTAGTTCTGAAATTTACACACTTAAAATAAGATTTGTTAATGAACACACACATACGAATCCCAAAAAAATTCAATGCATCGTTTTGTCGCAATAAACTATTATCCATCCTCAATTTGAAATAAGAAAAAGGTGTTACACAGGCAGCAAACAGTCACATGTGGAACACTTGGTACAATATGTAGAAGACTGGGGCTTTCTTTAAGAGGAGGAGAAATGGTGGTGCTTAAGTCTATAACTTAAAACTACTTGGTGGGTCTTACGACACCACTGCAATTGAGATAGTAAATGAGACAATTTAATCAAGAGCGCATCCCAGTTTATAACGGAGCAAAGAGGTTAAATGACCCCAATAAAAAAGGTCAACAGGTATCGCCCGGGATGATTAATCACCTGTGGACAGCGGGAGCTGTGGTGCAACTAAAAGGCCCGATTTCAGCTGATTTCGTGCGCCATGCCTTGTGTTGTGACCTGCTCTTTTCTTTGTGCATCTATCCTTATGACCTTTGACTCTCCGGAGTGGATCCTCACTCCAACAGACTCTGATAGGCTGTTTACGGCTGAAGTCTTTGCTTTCGTCTGTTCCTGGGTGTAAGACAGAAGTTCCAAGTCTTCCGCAAAATCCAGATCGTCCAACTGTGTCCATGGGTCCAGGGTATACCATTTCTGTGTCTTCTGGTGGTTTCCTTCATCGACCAATCTTCCGCCAGCAAGAAGAGGAAAGGTGATGGTAACATCACAATCACTGTCTCCCTCCGGTTTCGGTGTCAAAATATAGGTCTTTTGATTTAATTGAAACTATTAAAAGGCTGTTGTCTTTTCTCGTACGTGTAATGAACTCATTTGCACCATTTATATAAAATTTCAATCATAAGTCCTTGAAAAACATTGAGTTCTTATACTGCTATCTTCAGCTTCTCTCCTTTTCAACTTTTTCTCATTTAATAGACAAAACCCAATCTCCCTACCTTGGAAGCATTCTTGATGGAAGTTTAGCAAACAACCAATGAGTTCATTCAGCTTGGGATTTTTCAAAAATCCGTTTTATTTTTCAGGTATCTTCGGGAAAACAGTGGACTCTTTTAGAGCAAGTTCATCTCAGCATCTAATCTTAATGTTTTTGTTGGCACAAAGAAAATCAAATTGCTGACTGAATTCTTTCACCATCCCGTGCACACTACAGTCAGCTTGCATACAAACAAAAATTTGAAAGGCTTTGGAAGTTCAAAGACATTTCTATCCCTTTTCCAATACTTTTTCTCAACTCCCAAGTATTGCTTATAAACACTAATAAAAACTCTCAAAGCGTTCTCCTTCTTTCTTCATACCCACCTCTCAATTTTTTTCAGTGCCCTCAAATGAACTGGCCATCCTTATGCCTTATACAAAACTGAATTTTATATACTAATGTGAGAGGGCATTGTCAAATTTTCAAATGCTTAATTTAGATGAAGGGAATATGTGTGGCTTCGTAGTGAAATCAGGCACTCATCAAAGTAATGAAATAAAAAAGATGACTTTTTTTTAACGGTTGGTCAATTTTCAGATATTCCAAGCACTCTGACAAAATTGCAATACACATTTATTTGCCACGGTCGGTTCATAGTGTAAACTTAATCTACCAGGGTTCTGGAAACGCCAGTGTTTTCCCCCAAACTCCAATTCTTAGGGAGGAATCTGTGGAAATATCCTATTTTTGGTGGTGGAAGGGTTGGCTGGTCTGAATTTTTTATGAATTTGTTTTTTCGGCTCGAAACCTTTTATGACCATTGGGTTTAAAAAGAGATTCCTTGATGGATTTTACTGAAAGATGTTGATCAAAAGCCAAAAAAATGTAAATTTGCAATTTGTAAGGGCACAACAGCTCTGGAAACCACCAACATTGACAGCCATTTTGTTAATTTTACCTCTTATACCGGGCGACCCCCAACCCCTTCAATTACAAATATCCCGACTTCTTTTCAAGACAAATGAGTTTGTTTTTTTCTCTTCAAAAACAAGGCAAATTAACAGGCTTTAAGATTATACCTATAACTCTATGTGCCCTAAAGTTGACAAGGGCCTGACTGCACAACATTGTGACACTTATCAAATTTAAAGCACCTGTGATCCTTGAAAAATGGCCTGTGATACAAATGACTAAAAAGATGTTTCTTCAGATCCTGGAAGAAGTTTCAATATAAATTTGTCCTGGCTTCACTTTTTGCTTCTCCACTTTTAATTTTTTTCGACTTCTCCTATTGTTGTCAACCATGCAGGCTTAAACTGTCATGTTGATGAACACACAGCATTAGATTATGTCTGTTGAACCAATATCTTTTACTGATAGTATATTGGGAAATGTTTCTTCTTGATATTGTGTTGAGAAATGTTCTTCTTTGTATAATTTATTAATTTATAAATTTATATTGGCATTCTTCACTAACAGGTTGATGTCAAGATTTCTCCTGGTACCCATGACTCAGAACATGCAGGTAATGCAGTGGGGGGTGGGGGGGGGGGTTCTGTTCCGCTAATTTGTTCAGTTGATCAATGAATATGAATATGTCTGTACAGTAAGTCTCCACCTAAGATCCCCCCACTTAAGATCCTGCTGTTTTAAGGAAACAAAATTTTTACTACACAAAAGTAGCCCCTAAGTCTAAGACCCCACTCTGAAGGATTACATTTGCTGAGATTCGGCATTTCAGATCATAATATTGAAAAATAACCTGGGCAGGCCCAGCTGATCAACGAAAAGGAGCTTAAAATTTGTGACCAATGTACTGCCAGTTGTGTCACAGATCAGCCACTCTTGTGAATGCGATCACATGTCCATTGGAAATTTTGATAAAGAAACAGTACGATGTTTGCCCCAGACAAGGTCACTCCAAGGTGTGAGCTTGTTGGCTTGTTTGTTTGCTCCAAATATTGCATTCGCATCTGAGCTCTTCACCTGATCATATATCACAAGCTTGGTGAGTAGGGCCTCAGATGGGCTGACATCGATCTGAAACATTCGGTGCTTTTGTTTCCCTGGCCATTACAGCCATTGTCTCTTCACCCGTATTTGCTAGACAGACTGAATTTTGATTGGTGCCATCACAACACAATGGTGCACTATGGCAGAGGCGGGGGAACTCAGTCAGAGATGGAAAGTAAGGTCCGGTTGGAATATCGGCCTTTTGTATTGAAGGATACAACAACAAAAACGAAAGCGAGTAGATTATTTATGTTTGTGTTTCGCTATGAACTAGTTTGAGTGTGTAAGTGTGTGTGTAATTTGGGGGGGGGGGGGGGGGGGTGTTCTGCATGTTCTATCATGAGTCAAGCTGATTATAGAGGTAAATTTAGATTTACTGTTTCTTTTCATATTGTTTTCAGAATTGTGGTACAGGTATGGTATGTGAACAGTATTTCTTGGATGGGTGGTTGATTTGACTGGGGAGTACTCTTATGGGCTTACTTACAGTATTGTGATTGATGAAGACATTTCTTTTCTTTTAGAATTGCTTGTGGAACAATGTTTTACTAGATTATTGTGAAGGAAAGGATTTTTTCACTACTTTTCTCTGACGTAAGTAAGCCGTGAGAGCAAGAAGAAAATAATACTAAGCCTTTTTTTTTGGGGTTCCTACTTTCATTTTTATTAAGGTGAACTAGGTACAGCTGAAATGAAAATTTTTGTTTGGGCTCTAAATTAAGTGTACTGGGATTCCCAATAACCAGTATGGGTCAAGAAACAGAAACACACTATCCCTATATGATTTCACTGTCAATTTTTTAAATTTTTTAGATGCAAAGGGTTCGACAGACCAAAATTCGCGCAAATTGTTGGCAGGGATTCTGAAAAAGATTGAATTGATACAGCCTTGATATTGTCACACAGAGTTTGTGTATATACAGTCTGCAACGTACTAAAGATTTACTTTCCTAAGTCTCATACTTTTCTTGTAACTGCCCTTTTAGTGTCATATACGATACTTGGACAAAAACATGATCACAAATCAGAGTTATACTGCCAATCTTTTTAACACTGACGGAAGACTTATTACAATATCACAATAATCTTTTAGTACGTTGCAAACATATTATCTAGAAACAGTCATGCAAAGTTGGATTCCGCTGCGACGAGTACTTTTAGAAATATCTCTGCCAAGGTGACCCACCCCCCTAAGAAAATCATAGTTTTTAGAAAACTTTAAAAAACACGAATTCATACCATTCTATTACCACACAATGTTAAAATACATGGCATATGTGAGCACTTTATAGATGTTTTGGACACTTGAAAATATTTCCAATCGATAAAGCAGATGTTGCTCTACTAAAATAGTCCAAAATCGAAAAATCGGTTTTGGATACCAAAATCGACTTTTTAGGCTGCCGTGGTGTACCTTAATAAGTTTCTGTTGTTTGCCTTTGGACTCTGTAGTGAACAAACAACTAGCAGACAAGGAGCGTGTCGCAGCTGCCCTAGAGAACTCTCACCTGCTGGAAGTTGTCAATCAGTGCCTTGTGAGGAGAGCCACAGGCTGAACTCACCACCTCGATTGTTTGTTTTCTTGTATTGTGGTTAGCTTCGTTATTCTGTAGGTTGCTTTTGTGAGGCAGGGATCGTTTTTTCCCCTGCCTATCTCAGGTGCTAAGTTATTTCTGCAAAAATGATGCTTTCATATGCATACCATTACGGTGTAGATGAGAAGAAAAAAATTAGCAGTTGTGCACATATATGTGCATTAGTGTTCAAACTACTCGTAAAGTAACCTCTTTGTTTATTCTATACTTTTGTATTTATGACCACCATATGATGATATTGTTGAGTTTTAGAAACCAATTGATATAGTATAGGTCTACTATTGTAACTGCTTTCATGTCCCATTTATGTCTAGCACAGCATTTGGTATAAAATAAATGGAATTTGTCTTTCAAATGAATTGTATTTTGCCTTGAGAATTAAGGATCCACCCAAGATTTATTAAATTTTAATTTAGTTCTTGGCCAAATATGGGTGTGAACATTTGCTTTTCTTTTTAAAGCTGTTTTTTAAACCAAATATGGATCTCATACTATGGGGTATGAAAGAATTATGATTAGTGGTTATTTAATCTGGAAATTTTTTAAAGGTAAGAATTTTAATGTGTTCAAGTGTTTATGATAATATGGTGTGGTTCTCTGATGTCTGTGCTTGTTAAAGGGGAAAAAAAAAGTAGTGGAATCACTCTGTATCAAATATATTTGTCACAACGTGGTGGAATCAGGCATTCGTCGATTTGCGGGCATGTAAAGTTATTGGTATCATCTGAAATTATTTATTTGCCTTGTTTTAAATGAAAAAAATACCCATCTCTCTTGAATAGAAGTTGAGATATTTGCAGTTGAAGGAGGTGGGGTCACCTGGTTTCAGAGGTAAAATAAGCGAGAAAATGGCCGCCAAAGTTTGGTAATTTGAATAGCTTGAGAGTCCTTAAAAACTGGAAATTTACACATTTTGTGCCTTTAATCTATGTTTTCCAGTAACATTCACATTGAAATGGGTTTTTATATGGACATAACATGTGTTGAGCCAAAAAACAAAAAATCTATAAAAATTGACAAACTGGTGGAAAAGTGCCGGTGGAAAAGTGCCTGTTTCTTCGATTTCGTTATTTTGACGAGCGCCTGATTTCACCATGATGCCTCACATATTGTATTGCACCTAGTTTTTATGTCATAAGCCGTTCATCTAAACAAGAAACCATTGTTGTGCCACAGACAAGAAGTGATTTGTTAATTGTTTTCTTTTTCTTTTTTCTTTGTATTCTGATTCCACTGACACCACCAAACAGTTTGATTATATGTTGACAGGTATGCATAGCTGTCAGGACAGTGGTACTCATATTAACATTGTTTTTGTATAGGCTGCTCAGCTTGATGATCTCCGAGCTGATTGGCCCATGTAAATAAATAAAGGTGTAAATTTTACATGCTATTGGCTTCACTTTTTAATATATTGTCTGTTTTTCGTGCCATGAAAACTGAGCTCGGTGTTTTACACCTTTGGTCCAGTTTTGTCTGGGGTTTTTTTTTGTTTTTGTGGTCTTCACCAGTAGCCTACTAGTTAGAGAGTCTCTTCATCGTTGGATGCAAATGCAAAGACAAGCTTGCTTCCTGAGTAGGGAAGTCATTTTTCTTGTTAATTTCTGTCTATCTGCTGGCATGATGCATCGCTCTGGGTCTGTGTTAGTCTTGAATTGGAAGAAGAAGCAACTGGCCTCCTGATGTACTATATATAAATAATATATATATGTATACTATTTCGATCAGGTCGAAAAATGGTAAATACAGTGTAAGATCTTTACTATTGCTTTTAAAAAAAGAACGTTGCCGTGTAGGTACATCGCAGACTGTAATGATTATAATATTATGTATTTGTAGAATGTTTATTTACACAGTCTGGATCATTCAGGAGGCAGGCTTCTTCAATTCTGCCTGTCGGGGGTCACTGCAATTGCCAAACGGGCTGAGAGCTATACATCATCCCAGAAGACAGACGAAGATACCATTATCAGTACTCGATAAAATAATTTTTCCGACATAGAAATCGAACTCCCATCCGTTACGACTAGCCTCACAACCACATCATAGACGCCGGTACGACGCAGTCTCTCCTGAGCAAAACTGATTATATATTTGATTAATAATAGCGTGACTGAAAAGGCATCTAAACGGGTGGTTGGCGGGTGCTCTGGTGTGGTTTGCTCCTTTTTTCCTATCACACATCAGTCGTCCTTATCTCCCCTCATTCTTTTTTGTGTTTGTTACTCTCTTGTAACACTTCTAATCTTTGGCACTTATATAACCTTATTGTGTTGCAAGTGTCGTAAAACTCTTACTAAAACTGAACTAAAAAGGCATCTAAGTCACAGCTAACCAAAGTAGAAAAGTTTGTTTTTGTTTTTTTGTTGTTGGGTGTTTTTTTTTTTTTT
>NW_004797310.1:870369-871546 GCF_000002075.1 Aplysia californica | reverse complement strand
ACACACACACACACACACACACACACACATATATATATATATACAGACATATTTAACACCCCCCCCCTCACACACACACACACACAAAGAAATCACACACACCCGTTACCCCTTTATGCACATTGAAAGACGGCACCTAGGTAAGGATTATGAGCATTAACTAAGCCTACGATAGTTCGATTGTGCTCCCGACTTTCTCCAATATCGACACTGCCTACGCTGTTCAACTACTTTACTTCTCAGTGCTTTTGAATTGAAAACCTAGCATCTAACAAAACCATGCCTTGTCGCAAACTGAAGTAAACCTCACATTTTTCTTTTTGTATTCATACGAAACTCTGTGCCACCACTCTCCAAAGAGGAAATGTACTCGTTAATCCGATCCTTACGCATGGCATAGCAGTCTGTCAAAATGATTTTTTGAGAAATACTGAAAGTTTCAAAGAGATCTTAATTCGTACTAGAAGTATTTTAAAATGTGAAGAATACAACCCCGAGGGTACAAAATTACCCCAGGGCGTAGAGATGGGGTTGAACAACTGTAATATCAACGCCACTTTTATGGCAATAATAAAGGTAAAACAGCTATAACAATACCGCCACGAACAGTAACAAAGCAGAAATAGCAACCAGGACAGTAACTTCATTTCCAATTGTCTTGTCTCGATAATATTGTTATATCTGTTTATGATTTTAGTAGAACGTTATAGGAATAACATGTATTTGTAGGGCTTTCAAAAATTAAGGTACTGAGATATGGATATTTTTATTCAAATAATTTTAACTTTTTTTCTAGTTGCGTAGGTAATTGATGGGTGCTCTGGTGCGGTTTGCTCCTTCTGTCCTATAAAACATCTATCGTCCTCCCCCCTTCTCCTTGATTACTTTTTTGTCCTTCTGTTTATTTGTTTGTTACTCTGTTGTAAAACCACTAATCTTCGAAACTTAATTGTGTTACAAGGGCAGTAAAACTCTTATGAAAAAAAAGCGAAGCTGATTTGCCCCAGATCTGTACATACTTTGTTCTTTTTTAACACGGCAGCGTTGCTGGCAAAGTGGCAGGACGCACCAGTGTAATCCAGCAACGGCGTAACCACTGGTCACGTAGATTGCACTCCTGGGCGACACTAGAGGTGGCGGGAACGAGAATTACGGCCGGTGCAGGGGTGGGTTGCGG
>NW_004797310.1:866080-868325 GCF_000002075.1 Aplysia californica | reverse complement strand
GGGGGGGGTACATTTTAATAACACTTTGTAAGATGTCCATCTCTTTAAGACGACTGCTTTTCTCTTCAACAAATTGAAGCCGTCTTAGACCATTTTGACTGTATTTCTCCAAATCACCTGCCGGACACACAATACTGAAGTAAGCACCTGCAGTTCGAAGCCCCTGCATTATAATAAATGTCCAGCTCAGGGCCTCAACCCACTTTGTGGACCAGATCGCGAGAAGACTATCTGATCCTTTCTGTCAACATAAGGACCATTGAGTGTTCACCCTGCAGATATTATGTCGTGATTATGACTATAGCAACACCTCACCGAGAGAAAGCTTAGCAGAGTGTTTGGCGCCAAGCACGTTCTATACTTTTTAAGACTGTCCACCATCGTTGATTGAGGAAAAACGTGTCCGTTTTAAACAGGTGGGCGTCTTACTCAGTGTCGTTATGTTGTAAAAAAAACAACAACGCAAGGGGTAAATGTGGTAGATAGATAGATAGATAGATAGATAGATAGATAGATAGATAGATAGATAGATAGGTAGGTAGGTAGGTAGGTAGGTAGGTAGGTAGGTAGGTAGGTAGATAGATAGATAAATAGATAGATAGATAGATAGATAGAGCAGGTTCGACTGCATTATCAACCAGTGATTTCAGGCCAAACTAATAGTTAAGAAGGCGGAGTCATCGTACCTTGGAGCGAGTGTTTTATATGTTGCTGTCTCTAAATAATATACATGTAGGCTACATAAAGCAGAGTGCTTCATACATTATAATATATCATACAAAATTCAAGCATATATTGTATATATATATATATTTATTTTTATATATATATATATATATATATATATATATATATATATATATATATATATATATATATATATATATATATATATATATATCCGCTTCGTTTTATACGTACTAAAATATACAGAATCTTTGTTAATTACTTATTGTGCCACGGGAAGCATTTTAACTCAGTATTCCAGACCAAATCAAGTAAGTGAGAGGTATGCCACCTTAAAAGAAATACATCGAGGTCCAATCCATTATCCATCTGACTTAGAAGTGGAGAGAAGCCAATAATAATATTACAGTAAGTATTTCAATTAAGCTGTATGTCATAGAGCTATGCAGTGAATGCTCTCCGGGATTCGGTTTAGAGACCGGATATAAAATGAAGAGCAAGAACTATAGCCAAGAATAATGTGACTTTTTAAAACTTTTAATAACAGTTTTTCTATACCTTTTTCCAGTGGGTCTGATCTGGGCTTTGGCATGTTACCGTATAAATCTCATTATTATGAATATCAACGCCAGTCGCTAGAGCTTTTTCAAAGTGCGATCTAAGATTTAAAAACATTGTTCTTCATTATGTCGTGTTCGAATATATGAAAATTTGAATTCTTTTGGATATTTGCACTATAGAATACCAAATACTCCATAGAAAGTATAATTATTGCTATGTATGGTGGTGTTTAAAATTATAAAAATACACAGAATGTGTGAGCGCACTCTTTTGTGTATTGGGGGGGGGGGGGGCAGAGAGAGGGGGAGAGAGAACGACAGACAGTCTGTCTTTCTCTATTTCTCTATCTCTCTTTCTCTCTTTTTCTTTCTGTTCCTCTCCCTATATCCTCCTCCCTTTATCCGTTTCTCTGTGTATCTCTGTCGCTCTCATTCTTTCCCCCAACACTCGCTTTATTTCCCCCTCCCATTCTCTCTCTATTAAACACTACACACAAAAGAAAAGTTCATAGACAATAACATTGGAACATTCTGAAATAAAGTTAATGTTAGCTTGCAATTTACTGCTGCGGACATAACTCGGAAAGGGAGAGAGAGATAGATAGATAGATAGAGAGAGAGAGAGAGAGAGAGAGAGAGAGAGAGAGAGAGAGAGAGAGAGAGAGAGAGAGAGAGAGGGAGAAGGGGGAGGGGGGAGCAGAAAAAGAGAAAGAGAGAGTGTGATTTGGGAGACCTCTAACTTTCTACTATCTTATCTCATCTAATCTTGTATATACCGACATCTGTGGTGTAGTAGTTAGGTGTCTCGCTGTCGCACACAGGAGACCCGAGTTCAATTCCCATGTGGGGAGAATTGTTATCGAGCGTCTCGGTCCTTCAGCTGGGATGTTGTATCTGTCAGTCCCCCGGGGCGGTGCCACTGACTGTAGTGTCTTTAGGACATTCCCAAAGGGGGGGACATTTCTCGTTCATGCACTGTGAAATTGTAAATGGGCTGA
>NW_004797310.1:863016-865980 GCF_000002075.1 Aplysia californica | reverse complement strand
CCCCCGACTCCTTTAATGTGATTTGGTTTTCTACTATGATTGTTCAAATAGATAATCTGTTGGTGTTTCGTGCTTGCTTGCTTTGTCTTCTTTTATCATTGACATTTGGTTTGGGGGAAGGGCGATTACTTGTATTTGTTTTCTTGCTTTTTGTGTTTTGCTTTGTTTGTATATTTGTTGTTGTTGTTGTTCTGTTGTTTTGTTTTGTTTTTTTGTTTTTGTTTTGTTTGTTTCGGGGACCTAATTGTGTTGCAAGTTCCGTAAACCGTTTACTAAAAACGTAAAGCAAAAGTTTGACTGAAACTTCTTCTCGTGTACTTTCCGAAGTTAGTAAGAGCAGAATAGTCATATAAGAACAAAACGCAATCACCAAGGAATGTGTTCCAGGCAGAACCCGCAATAAAAAACCCAGAACAACCCTACATAATAATTCGAATCTTTCACAACATCACTGAATACCAAAAATTCGGTCATGGCCTACATTCTTGCGTACGTGGGTTATTCAACACCTGAGTCTTTAAGTAGCTATATGACTTGCGGAACTTTTGTTGTTGATATGGGGGGGTCCTCGTCGCCAAGAAGTTAAGGTGCTTGCCTCTCTTTCAAAGGTCCCGGGCTCGAATCCGGGAAGCGAGCGAAAGAATTTTCTTCCCTGAAATTGTCTCCTTTCGCCTCCTTTCCTGCTCTTTTGCAATGTTCTGTCTCCTGCTTTCGTCTCCACTTTCTGCCCCCACCCCCTCACCTCCTTTGCCTCCTCCTCTGGGCTCCTGGCTCTTTCTGCAGCCTTTCTACTGCTACTCCATGGCTCATTCTTACTGCTGTCTTTCTGACACTCCTCTGATCTTCTCGTAGGAAAGATCTACACCTAGCCTTCTCGGACAAGGGCAAAAAATCTCGGAGGTCATGTGCGTAAGATGCGCACGTTAAAGATCCCTTTGTGGTAAAAGAAATCGATAAGAGTAGGCTTCGGCCGCCACCCAGACAAAATTCAAAATTTCCTACCATCTGAAAATGTTTAATGTGTCCCGCGCGCTCATATAACCTTTTGCAGTTGCGAACGCCGTAAAACACTTACTAGGCAGAGAGAGAGAGATAGATAGATAGATAGAGAGAGAGAGAGAGAGAGAGAGAGAGAGAGAGAGAGAGAGAGAGAGAGAAGAAAGAGAGAGGGAGAGAGATATTTTGTTGAACTCCCTATGTAACATTAGACAGGCCGGGTGCCTCATCAATAATGCAATCGGTTCGTGCAACTGGGACAGTTCTTCTTTAATTAAGCAGGATAGGTAAGGGAATTGTGTGTTTGTCTTTTGCTAAGTAAAAACTGCATCCTTAGATTTCAATGTGAGAAGAAATGCCTTAATGTTTTGTTTTTGTTGTTGTCGTCATTGTTGTTATTGTTATTGTTGTTGTTGGCCTTATTGTTGTTTCGTCCCGGGAAACATACAGTGCAAGCAGCCAATAAAGGGCTCAAATACTAACAAACTGACAGAGGGCTCTCGTGGTCTTGAGGTTACGGTATTCGCCTCTCATTCAATATTATAGGTACTGGGTTTTAAATCTATCGGCGACGGAACATTTTCTTCTCTAAATTTTTTCTCCTTGTCAGCTCCTTTCCTGCTCTCTAACTATATTATTCTGTCGTCTGCTTTCGTCTCCACTTTCTACCCTCACCCCCACCTCCCTTTGCCCCCTCCTCTGGGTTCCTGACTCTTTCTGCAGCCTTTCTATTGCTACTCCTTGTGTCCTAATTCTTACTGCCGTCTTTCAGCTACACCCCTGATCCTAGGGTAGATAAGATCTAACATCTAGCCTTCTCGGACAAGGGTGAAAAATCTCAGACGTCCCGTGTGCAATTTGTGCATCTTTGTGGTCCAAAAATGATATGAGTAGGCCTCGGCCGCCACCCAGCAAAATTCAAAATTAATCCCTACCAAACTGAAAACGTTTAATGTGTTCCGCTGGCTCATATGGCCTTATGCAGTTGCCAGCGCCGTAAAATAAACTAACAAGATCTTTTTCAGCCAATAGACAGGTATCCATCCCCACCTGTGTGAAGTGAGAAACATTCTTGTAAAGTGTCTTTCCCTAGGACACAATCTCGGGCCCATGACGGGGTTCGAACCCCCAACCTTTTGGTTGCAAGCCCAGCAGCGTATCCCCTAAACGACCGTCTACAGAAACACTCGATACAATATTCGTACTTCCAATTGAAAAGCAACACGAAAGAAAAAGTAGGTTTTCAAAGAAAAAAAAACTGCAGGCGGAAAGAGAAGGAATGGCAAGTAGCCCAAAACGTGAGCAAAATAAAATCAGAAAAGGAACATTTGTCAAAAAATCAAACTCCTTTTACAGACATAAATAAAACTATCCATTAAGGCCTACTTCAGTTCTTATCAAATACTTTCAAAATTGTCAAAGACGGCTACCCATTATAGAATATAAAAGTGACTGTCTTAGACTAGTGGACGTCTTGCAGTGTCATTATTGTGTACGGAAAGGAGGAAATGAGAAGTGGCAGTTTGTACAGGTGATTGTCTTATACAGGTGGACGTGAGAATAGGTTCGACAGCAAAGTAATATGGGGATTCTCAGCTTAGTAATTGACCGCTGTCCTAGTGTTCGGTAATTTAGATTCTTTTATTTGTCAAGCCGTGGGAGGTTCGCTGATATAATATCCGGTCTTGTACATACGGCGATCGATTAATTTTTTAAATTTTTTTTTTATTTGCTTTTCTTTTGTTCCTCTGTCTTTCATGCTGTCTAGTCAGCTGTCTGATATAATGCACAAGTTTAATTGATTGGCTGCTGGGCTTTCATAGTGTAAAGTTACAGTGTTATGTTTTGCGATTGGTTTTTTTGTGTGCAAGATCCTTATCCCAACATTCCCTCACCCTCCAGCCCCCCTGCGTGCCCCCCTTTTCCAAACACACACACGCACACACACACACACACACACACACACAC
>NW_004797310.1:851960-862094 GCF_000002075.1 Aplysia californica | reverse complement strand
CTTCTTCTTCTTCTTCTTCTTCTTCTTCTTCTTCTTCTTCTTCTTCTTCTTCTTCTTCTTCTTCTTCTTCTTCTTCTTCTTCTTCTTCTTTTGTTTTTTGTTTGTTTTGTTTTGTTTTGTTCTTTGTTAGGGGGGATTTTTTTTTCTTCTCTGAAACTGTTTTACGGCACTTGCAACACAATTAGGTCATATAAGTTCCGACGATTAAATGTGTTACAAGAGAGTAACAAACACAAAAAAGGACGGAAGGCGAGATATATTATAAGGATGGAAAATGTTTGTTAGGAAAGAGGATGCAAAGCACACCTATAGCACCCGCCAACCACCCACCCTCGTAAGTCAAAAATATTATTTAAAGATACGGTTTGAGTCTGCTCAGATGACCACCTGTCCAAGACAATCGCCTGAGCAAACGAATCCCCAGCGGTTCTCGTCATCATCATCATCCAGTGCCAGATTTACGGCAGACATCGGCGATCATGGGTCTCCATTCATTCCTTTGCTCGGATGCTCTAAAAAAAAGCTACGTTTCCCTGATCTTTCCCTGTTACCCATTTGTTCTCGTATAAACTCTTAAATCCACTAGGCTCTAGATAATAAGAATGTACTCAAGTGTTCTATGGAAGTACATGTAAGTCGGGCACGGATAACTCAAACACGTCGGTGTCAGACAAATGTATTCAAGACAAGGATAATGTTGTTTAATTTAACCAATAAGGAAAAATTCAAGAGATAGGGCCTATCAGTCGGGGAATGGCAAATTGTACAAGCTAAGCATGATTTCGAGTTTTCTGTGTTCGCTTTTTCTGTGCCCGACTGTATTAAGAACTGTCTATATCATTTTCCCTTGTTTGAAGGCAACTGACTGAACAAAATGCTCTTGAGTTAAAATATGATATGACCATACGTCATTCAATTGATTTATCATGTACCAATTAATAACAACTGGAGGTCTATGTGCGATATTATAATATCTGGCCAATGATAAATCGCCTATATCAAATTACGTCCACTGTATACTATGCTGCCGGGTTTCTTTCTTTCGTTCTTTAATATTAAGGCCTTTCGGCATAACAGGAACAGCTGGAATAACAATAGACCTTTCATGCCTTGCCAAATGTGTTATCAGCTAGCTGCAATTTAAACAGAACTATTAAAAGTAGGTGATTAGTTTTGCTGATTTTTAAATTATATTTTTGGTGGGGGGGGGGGGGCGGGGGGAGAGAGAGAGAGAGAGAGAGAGAGAGAGAGAGAGAGAGAGAGAGAGAGAGAGAGAGAGAGAGAAGGAGAGAGAGGAGGAAAGAGAGAAAGATAGACAGACAGACAGACAGACAGACAAGAAGGGGGAGGAAACAGAGGTAAATTCAAGGGTGTTGATGGTAAGTCCGGTAGAAACGCATTCAGAAAATCCGTTCACCGTGATTGGATCTTTTTTTCTAAGAAAAAATCTCGTAAAAATTACCTCAACACTAAGTTGTCTGATTTAACATAAAATACCAGATAAAAGTGATAAAAACCCTAGCACAATTCACAAAGAAGAGAACAGTCTAAATTGGATCAGTCCAGAAACTCTTGTCATAGAGCAGGCTTAATCCCCACATAAAATTGTTCTATGGTTGACGTGGTAGGCAGCGTTCTTGGTACACTGAGATTCAATCACACAGGGTTATAGGTGAAACATTGTGGTGAAATGAGGCGCTCGTCAAAATAATAAAATTGAAGATACCAATATTTTTCGCCACCGGGCAATCTTTATCTAAGTATATTTTTATGACACACCATTTTCGACCCCCAATTTTCGTCCATTTAAAAACACATCTCTGTGAGGATTTTACTGAAAAACGTAGATCAAAGGCAACCCCCCCCCCCCCACACACACACACACACACAAATAATTTACAGTTTACAAGAACACTCAAGCTTTAGAAGTTACCAAACTCTGGCAGCCATTTTATCGCTGATTTTACCGCCGACACTAGTCGACTCCTGCCTCCTTTAATAGCAGATATCTCGACTTCTATTCAAGACAGAAGGATGGATTTGTTGTTGTTTGGGGGGGGAGGGGGGTCATCAAAAAAGGTCAAATGAACATGCTTCAAGAGTACCTCAATACGCCCAAAAGCTGACGAGCGCCTGATTCCACCGCGTTGTGAGACATATATCTATTTCTCAAGCAATGACCAAATCCTTTTGTTAGATAATCCCCACGTTGGCAGTTTATTTGTTCGCTGTGGTCAGTGTGCCCAGTGCATAGGCATGCCAGGCTTTCCTACACCAAAGGAGATCGATAAAAAAAATCAATCGATCGTACTGATATAAACCAGCTCATTTCCTATTGTTCACGGTTGAGGCCACCGTGGGCTTAGAGTTGGCAGCTAAAGGTGTACACATATTGTGTTTATAGGTTACCTGTTGTTCCATTGATCGATTTATCTGTGTTCGACGTTCTGATCGACCAGTTTAAGACGGGTTCCGATTCAGCTTCTGGGGTTAATAATTTTTTTAGTGTGTATGCATATGGGCGTTCGTGTATTTTTGTCTGTTTGTTTGTTTGTTTGTATGTGTGTGTGCGCACGCACGCGCGTGTGCGTGTGTGTGTGTGTGTGTGTGTGTGTGTGTGTGTGTGTATGTGTGTGTGTGTGTGTGTGTGTGTGCCGGGATTCGGTAATAGAGGGCAGTAGGTAGAGAGGAGGAGGGCAGAAAAAGAGAAAGGGGGAGGAGATAGACAGAGTATGAGCCAGAGAAAGGCGACACCGAGAGAGAGACAGAGAGAGAGAGAGAGAGAGAGAGAGAGAGAGAGAGAGAGAGAGAGAGAGAAAGAGAGAGAGAGAGAGAGACAGCACATCTTCAGATACGGAAATGAATGGAGTTGCAAAAGAATTATTGACATGCTAGAATATCCTCTGATATTCTCATCCGTGTATACAAAATGCTCCTTGAGGCAAAGACTTCAAACTTTCAAACTACATGATATGTATGAGGGACGTCCAGAAAGTAAGTACCGTTTTAAAATAAGTATATAAGAAATAATTTTCCCTTTTAAAACGACTTATTTTTGAATACCTCATATGACTACTTCTCAACGTAGTCACCAGAACTGTTGAGGTATTTGTTTTAGCGTGGGACGCGCTTCTGAATGCCCTCATCGTAGAAAGCTGCCGCCTGCGATGTCAGCCAATGTCCAGTCTCTCCAGTGAGATCAGCGTCTGAGTCGAAGTCCTGCCGGGCCACAAACTTTTTCAAATGCAGGAACAGATGAAAGTCACTCGGAGTCACGTCTGGGCTGTACGATGTGTGCTTCAACTGTTCCCATAAGAAGGAGGCGGTCAGGTTTTTTGGTCTGTGCAGACTTGTGAGGAGTTGCATTGTCGTGAAGCAGAACAACGCCGTCACAAAAGCGTTTCAAAACAAAAGACGCGGAATGCTTAGCGACGGTGTTGTTCTGCTTCACGACAATGCAACTCCTCACAAGTCTGCACAGACCTAAAACCTGATCGTCTCCTTTGGATGGGAACAGTTGAAGCACCCATCGTACAGCCCAGACCTGACTCCGAGTGACTTTCATCTGTTCCTGCTATTGAAAAAGTTTTTGGCCAGGCAGGACTGAACTCAGACGCTGATCTCACAGGAGAGACTGGACATTGGCTGACATCGCAGGCGGCAGCTTTCCACGATGAGGGCATTCAGAAGCACGTCCCACGCTTCGACAAATGCCTCAACAGTTCTGGTGACTGCGTGGAGAAGTAGTCATATATATATATATATATATATATGAATTATATTAAAAAATCGTTTTAATAGGTTAAATTATTATTTCTTTCATAAAATAATTTTAAAACGGCACTTACTTTCTGGACGTCCCTCGTACATACCTCTATAAAGATGTTCTTTCACTGTGTTATGAGAAAACCAAGAAGAAACGTAATAAAACGGGGTCAAAAGGGAAGGAAAATAATTATTAAAATTAAATTATGGACGTAGGGCAGTATTAATGTTTTTGCCAAGACTTTTTTTTATACCAGAAGCGCAGGCAGAGTGTAGGAGGGAAAAATATAAAAATTTATAGAGGCAGTGTTTTATTGCACTATTGAACAATAGACTTGTATTATAATATCCTGGACCGTGCACTCACACGTAATTCCGATTCACAATTTAGTGCAAAAGCTGGCACAATTTTTGAGCTAACTAAATGAAAGGCACGAAGGAAACATGCCACGCTCACTCGATTATGGCAAGAGTAGAAAATAAAATACTGATAAAATAGTGTTGTGTACGCTTTGCAGCCAACTTTTTACGGACATCAAAGACCGACGACCATGACAGTGCACGACCTAGGATAGAAGAATTCAAGTCAATGGTTCTTACTCAAATTATTCTTTTAAACTGTTCGTAATAACAAACCTCAGCTGTGCGTGCAGTGTCTAAATAAACAAAAACTAGGAACTATAGGAGAAAAAAAAGAAAGAAAAAAGCTCATTTCATGATCTTCGTAAGGGAATTGTATTCATAATCATGTTTAAGATCCTCATTACAATCTTATCACTTATTATCTCAGTCGCACTTGTCAAATACACAAAACATGAGCACTCAGCCCTGAGCACAAAAGAGAGACTATAAAGTGTCTGCTGAGTAATAATGTTTTGGTGTGATCAAATGACATTGATCGCCTTTTCAAGCAAAAGACGTAAGTTCGTGTCTCGACCCGGTGGAATCAGATGCTCGTCAGTTTGAACATAATATGGAGTTATTAGTCCCATCTTAAAGCCTGTTCATTTGTCTTTCTTTTAATGAAAAAAATTACTCATCTATCTTGAATAGAAGTCGAGAATTTGCAATTGAAGGAGGTGGGGGTGTCAGAGATAAAACTTAAAGAGAAAATAGCCGTCAGTTTGGTGATTTCCAAAGCTTGAATGTTCTTGGAAACGGCAATGTTATATCCATAATAATATTTTTGTGTGTGTTTGATTTACGTTTTTAAGAAAAATCAACACAGAAATGTATTCTTTTTTATGGACTCCAAAGGTGTTTGAAAAAAAAAAAGAATGAAAACAAAATAGATTTTTAAAATTGTCCGATTTTTTCGATTTCATTATTTTGACGATCGCCTGATTCACCACGAAACAAGACATTTCATCTCTAATTTCTCCGTCTTTGTACTGGGATGCTCTATTCCATTCAGTCCAAATTCACCAGGTTGATGTATTCGGCAACCACATAAAAATCTTTGTCAGGATAATTAGTTTGAAAATAGGAAACGAAATACGTCTGCTGGTTCTTTACCGGATTTCCCCTTTTTATTTCACTGTGCACCAGCACATAGTCGTTTAAGCTACATGCACGCACAAACACACACACACACACACACACACACACACACACACACACACACACACACAAATATAGAGGGGACAGACATCGACAACTGTAACCCTTGAGATAATAATTATTTTTCAGGATCTGAGACTTTTGTTGTTTTGGGCTGGATTATTTTTGCTTGTTTGCTTGTTTGTTTGTTGATTTGCTTTTGTTGCTTGTTATTGTTTTGTTCCTGGGGTATAGCCGACAACGTTCTACATAATATGTACTTGATATCTCAGACAGCCGTCTGATTCCACGTTGTGGACTGTCAGCAATTTGACTTAAAACTGGTTACGCGGGTTTCCCAATCAGCAATGATTTCATTATTATTATTCTGACGATTGCCTGATTTCACAACGAAACCACACATTTTATATCTTATTTCACCATCTTTGTACTGAGATACTGTATTCCATTCTGCCCAAATTCACCAGGGTTGAAGTATTCGGCACCCACATAAAAATCTTTGTCAGGATAATTAGTTTGATAATAGGAAACGAAATACGTCTTTTGTTTTTTTTTAACCAGATTTCCCCTTTTTATTTCACTATGCACCAGCGAGCACATAGTCGTTTAAGCTACAGAATATTCACAAACGTATTCGATGGGATAGTAGAGGCAACCAATGTCATTCAGATAGAAACCATCATCCTTTCGCATACCCATGCAAAATTCATCACCAAAGCTATTGTCTGGCAAGTGGTTATTGGCCCAGAAATATGACGTCACCGGGTCGCCGTTAAACCATCGAAATTCACCAGGGTTGATATATTCGGCTCCCACAGAAAAATCTTTGTCAGGATAATTAATTTGAAAATAGGAAATAAAATACATAAACTCAGAATCTCCGCTGACTATGAGAAGGTGGCCATTTCTAGATTCGCAATCCGTTCTGGCTTCAGCCCATGGCAGTGGATTCGATGTTTCAAACTGCACACATTTGTTTAACTCCTCGATGAAATCGTAGAGGCACGGGACGTTTTGCACGTAAAAATTCCATTCTGGATAATTTTCAAGTTCCACTAAATTTGAACTCCCCCCGGTATCGCGCCCGAGCAGATGGCAGGCCCGAGAATTCTTGTGGTAAAGAAGATATAAACAGTTCGGGATTCTGTCGCACAAGCTGCAACACGAGATGACGGAGCGAGTGTTTGTGTACTCGCCCAAAGTTGTGTACCCATTCGCTGGGGCCTCGCTGTGTTCTCGTTTAGAGTACGTCTGTGTTCTGGGGAACCCAAAATAAACCGTATTAGAGAGAACAAAGAGAATACGAGTTCAGTTCAAAACAAAGAGACAAGTGAATAAATGATAATCAGTAAACAGAATTGTTTTTAAGTTCGTGGAGAGAGGACAGGAAAATCACGTTTCGGAGAATCGGGGTAGCATAATTTTCATAGAAAATGAAATTCCATTAGTCAACGAACTTTTAGATTCGACAATATACAGTACTTCCTTTGCTGATTAAAAAGAAATTAATTCCGCAGTAAGCAGTTATTAGACACTAAAATGTAATTCAAAGCTTTGTTTCACACTAGTACAAACAGCCAGCACTTTGAGCTCTTCCACTCCACCCCATATCGTCACCTCTTTCTATTAAAAAAAAACCCAAAACAAAACAACAAGAACAAAAAAACAACTACGAAAAAAAGAAACGACCCCCCCCCCCCCCCAAACATATTATCGCACAAAGTACACACACATATTATTAATATCCGTAACTGTTTCAGTTTTCCTTCTAGACAAATGAACCTACTCATAAGGCAGGTAAAATTAAACTAAGGGGTGCCAACAGACATTGAGAGAAAAATAAGCTGGAGCCATAGTGGTTGCTGTACTCACTCTATAGAACTGGCATCCGACACCTGTGGAAGCGATAAAATGTTTGAGAGCAAAGCCATTGTTACTGCAAAAATACCAGACCATCGCCATTGTGTTTCCATCATAACAGAGCGGTTTGTGTAGGAATAGAAACACGGAACACATAAAGTATCGTTATTGGAGTGTTTGTGTTTCTTCAATACGGTTCACTGAACATTTTTTTAAAAGCTGCACATGGGATCCTTGATATATTTTATAGTAGTAGTACGACACACGAGTTAATAATCAGATTCCACCCTGCTGCGGAAGAGGTTACATCCAATAATGCCGCTTTCAACAATTATGGGAGGGTGTATTATTTCTTACCTATTTAACCAGCTACGTCTTTCCTGGGTTGACACAATGCTTCACTTCTACGTAATTCCGTAAAGATCAGGTTTGTTGACATAAGGTAATAACGTTCCAAAGAATTCCTTAATTACTTTTGATTCCTTTCGATACTTGAGCTATTTATTTACTTACGTCACTACCACGGTAACTAGAATGAAGCGTATTTTGTACTTATATGATCTTGGATCGATATAACTCGTTTGGTTCTTTTTTTCGTGAGTAATTTTGCTTCTATCATTACAGTTGAGCAACCCGTGTTAAGAAATTGTACCGCTACAGTTAGCGCAATATTTCTGAGTTAACTATTGCGCTGACTGTAACGACATAACTTCTTCAAACAGTTTGCTCAACTGTATTGATAGAAGCTAAATTACTTATGAAATTTTTTTCAAAATTGCATATTTACGAAAAACGAACCAAACGAGGTGGATAACCTCAGACGTCAGGATTCGTCCTTACTCTTCACACGACGTGGCAGCTGGCTGTTCCCACACTCTGGTGTGGCCACACTGAGCCCCAATGACTCTGGAAAATGGACAAACACCAAGAGAAAGAAAAATGAAGTACATTATTGGCGGTGCCCCTTTGAGGATTGGGTCGGTTCTGTTTCTGGCGGCATCAGCTCACACTATAAATAGACCAACTTACTGCCCAAACTGATCACCCGACGCGGGTCCTTGAAAACAAAACGCGTTTTTTTATTGAAGGTCATCATCTGTTGTGTCGGTTTTGTCGGTTTTGTCGGTTTTGCCTCTCCCGTGGAGGACAATCCGGCTGGCACCAAACCGACAAAACCGAACCGAGCCGCACCGATGATGCCAATGGGCATCGCCTATAATTGGTCGTTCATCAAAATATGCCGCCGAAATTCGTCAACGTTCGTCACATGTAGGTCGACTGCGTCACTTGATATTTGAAGAACGAATTACTGTGCTAAACGTTTGTCGTAAGTTTGTGTTTGTTTGTCAAAGTTGAGCCTAGACGTACCCTTCCAATAATTTATTGAGCTACCGTCTTCAAAGACCACCTTTCTCTCTCTACACGTGGTAGGCGTCACGTGTAAAGGTAAAAGTTGTGTTTGTTGTACTTCATGACCAGTATTCGGCCTTGTGAGAAAAACACTTTTCTTTGTCTGATGAACAAAGCAGCTTCTGGGCTTGTGAAGAAGATATATTTCTTGCCTAAGTGAGGAAAAATATCGTTCTCGGCCTGGTGATCAAAATATCTTTTTTCGGTTTAGAAAGCAAAATGTCTGTTTCGGCTTAGTGAGGAAAACGTCTTTCTGGGCCTTGTGAAGAAAGCATCTTTCTCGGCTCGGTTAAGAAAACATATATCTTAGCCTTTTTGTAGAAGTGGAACCGCTTTTATCTTGAATTTCAGGTTTTATGAAAGTTCTAAATAGGTGTGATGGGTCTCTCATCCTTTAGAGATTTTTTTAATTGGTAAGAGTTTTACGGCACTAGCAACACAAATGTCATATAGGTGCCGGAGATTAGATGTGTTTCAACTGGAGAGTAACATACACAGGGAATAAGAAAATATACTGAAGATAGATGCTTGATAGGAAACAAGGAGCAACCCACACCAGAGCACCGGCAAACCACCTACTCACCTAAGAGACCGCCATCCTGCTAACTGCTGTTTTGGAAAGTCGAGGACCAGAGTTAAGGTATCTGGTGGATAAACAGTATTGCACCCTTTACTGCTTGGTGAACTGGGGAAAGTGAAGTTAATTTTTGTTGTATTCTCTTTTCCGCAGGTGACTTCTCCAATGCAACCAGCACGCCCTTCATGCCACCTCCACAGAGGCTCCATAGCTATGTAAGTAGACACAAAGGTTAGAAAAGGGGGAATTTGTTAAGAGCTAGGAGGGCGTTCTTAGGGACTTATGTTTTTCTTCTTGGGGGGTTGGGGGGGTCCTTGAGAGGAGCTTGAAGGGGGTTCTTTTGAGCTAGAAGAAGCGTTTTTCTGGTATTGGGGACTCTTAGAAAGAACGAAAATTGAGAGATAGAAAGGGATTTTTGGGATGGGAAGGGGGGGGGGGTCTTGGGAAGAAGGGAGATGGAATATGAGTTTTGTAACGAACAGACTGTTTCTTAACTCTTTGAAAACGTGTATACTGGTCATTAGACAACTTCTGAAGATGCACTGTTTTGAGGCATAACTTCATTATTCAAACCTAATATAATATTTCCATCATGGCTTATTTATCTGAAACTTTAAAAGGTGTTGCAATAACATGCATATCAAAATGGAATATGCAAAATCATGTTACTGCTTTGTGTATGATGGTGCAAAATTTACCAAAAATTGCATTTGTTCTGCTGACGATAATTATTATCATGTGTTCTGTATGTCATTAACTCATTGAAGACGCACATTCTGACAACTTCCTTATTATGATTATCAAAATTTTTGTCTTTTTTAAAGATTAATGATTACGCTATCTTTTTTTAACGTGGACCAGGACATTACTGAGACTGGGAAACAGGTGCACCGACAGTACACCACGCCAGAGGAACTTGCGTAAGGATGTGGGACTTGGTGTTTATTAAGAGTGCCCCTCCC
>NW_004797310.1:845345-851645 GCF_000002075.1 Aplysia californica | reverse complement strand
AAAAAAAAAACAAAAATCTAATATATACATATAATACTATATATATTCTACCTCCTCTACTATCTACTACTACTACTACTACTACTACTACAACTACTACTATTACTATCTATCTATCTATCTATCTATCTATCTATCTATCTCTGTCTTTCTGTCTCTCTGCCTCTCTTCCCCCCTCCCCGCCTCTCTCTCTCTCTCTCTCTCTCTCTCTCTCTCTCTCTCTCTCTTTCTCTCTCTCTCTCTATCTGTCTCTCTGCCTTTCTGTTTCTCTACCTCCCTGTCTCTCTGCCTCTGCCCCCCCTTCTGTCTCTTTTCCCCTGTGTATGTGTGTGTGTGTGTGTGTGTGTGTGTGTGTGTGTGTGTGTGTGTGTGTGTGAGAGAGAGAGAGAGAGAGAGAGAGAGAGAGAGAGAGAGAGCGTTTGTGTGTGTGCGTTCGTGTATGCGTACGTGTGTGCGTGAGTGCGTGAGTGCGAGTGTGTGTGTATGTGTGACTGTCTTTTTCTTTTTCTTCTTTTTCTTCTTTTTCCACCCCTGAATTCCTCCCCCTTCCATCCCTGATTTCTTCTCCCTTGCGTCAATTTATAAACCAGTGCAAAAAGAAAAAATTGAAAAGCTAAAAATTCTCACCTTCATTTTGTCATGTGTAATTAACATTTTGAAGACGCACATTCTGGTCTTTCGAGCGCTTGAAGACGCGCCCTTTTGAAGTACTAAACGAAGCATAATAATAACTTTGTAATTTTTAAAAGTCTTTCTATTCTGTTCCGTTTCAGCCACAGTTCCACGAGCGCTCGCGTACTCGCGATTCTTTGAAGCCGACTGAATCGCGAATCGCCACTCTCAAATTTGGCGAGCAGGATCCAGCCCTAAATGTAAATTTGAAATGAACCACTAAATTGTCTTTGGTCAGATGCTGATCGAACAAATTAGGTGACCGCTACATCCTTAAAGAGTAAAACAGTAATTTAGCTTCAGTAACGCATACAAATACCCACACTCCACCGCTGTATAAAGCTGTACTTATACTTTTATTCTGTTTCACACAGGCGTTCAAGAAAGGAGTGGTCCGACTTTTTGGCGAAAAGCCCAGAGAGATACGATATCAAGTTGCCTGAGCTTGGATCTTCTAAAGGTAAACAAATAGATTTCTTACAGATTTGTATAAGTTGGAAGTAAAACTTGATATTCAGATCATTTAAAAGTACAACACATCTTCGTTCTTCGAAAGGTATCAAAATAGACAGACAGGTAAAAGATGTTTAAACTGGAAGTGAAAATGACTTTCAGATGACGAAAAATTACAACGCAGTCGCTTGATAACTGCTTAATAAATCCCTTGGCCCAACTGAGTGAATGATATTGTTTGTTTTACGCTCCTGTCAACACAATAATTTGTGAGGCATCGGGATGAAATCAGGCGCTCGTCAAAATAATGAAATTAGAATTTTTCAGTCCTTTGGGCAATTTATTGTTGTTGTAGTTGTCTTTTTTTGGCTCAACACCTTCTACGTCGTTTCAAAAACACATTTGAATTTATGTGTGGATTATAAAAAAACAAAAAACAATGTGGATTATAAAAAAAACCAAAAACAATGTGGATTAAATTAAATTTTCAATTTCCAAGGAAAGGACTCTGTTTGGTGGCCATTTTCTCGCTAATTTTATCTCTGAAACCAGGTGACCCCCCCCCCCCCCCCCCCCCGCCCACTTTCTTCAATTCTTCAATCGCAAATACCTCGACTTCTGTTCACGATAGATGGATAATTTTTTCATCAAAATCAAACAAAGCAAATAAACAGGCTTTAAGAGAAAACCTTAAGGTCCATGTACCCAAAACCTGCCGAGAGCCTGATTCCACCGCGCAGTGACACATTTAGATCATAATGTAGGAACGGACCGCTTCGACCGTACGTCTCAGAGCCTTCACAGCATCAGTTACGAGATAAGTAAATTTGTGCAACATAGCAACATAAACTAAGACAGAGGGTTTTTCCCCCTCTTACCCTATTTTAGAGGTTCCAAACTTGTATAAAGTTTATCGGCTATTAGAGAAATGTAGACGGAATACTGACGTCTGTGGTCTAGCAGGAGGGCATTTCGCCGTTGTACGGAGGAGACGCGGGTTCGATTCCCGTATTTGTTTGTCTGTTTGTTTGTTTGTTTGTTTCTTTTTTTCTTTTTTTTTTTTAAAATCGAGCATTTCAGCCTGTCTGCTTGGATGCAGTTTCCGTCTAAGCCTGAGTTGCCCAGGCAGGCAGGGTTGAAGCAGCCCGTCTCCTAAATGGTCTAAATTGTGTCGTTGTGGCGTGAAACATGCACAAATATTGCTATTTTTAGTCATAGTAGCAGAACGAAGTAGGGGGTGGAGCTTGTTTGAGAAATTCCGGTTAACTAAAGACGTGAGTTGAGTGTTATCTTCTTCTTCTTCTTCTTCTTCTTCTTCTTCTTCTTCTTCTTCTTCTTCTTCATTACGTTCCCCTACTCGATCTCAGGGATTGTCAACTGCTTCTTCTTAAACCTGCAGTGCAACTGATTTTTACGTATGTGACCGTTTTACCTACTTCGTAGGGCCCTAGCCTTCAGGCAGCCACATTCTGATTTCAAAGGTACTCTATGTTTTTATACTGAAAAGAGTACTTTCAGTTTTGGAAAGAATTAATTCTGAATTGTAACTTGAAAATAGAAATGAAAGTTGTATTGTCAGAACAGGACCAGAGAACAGGAAAGGAAGTGGGAGAAGAGAGTTTTACAGAAGAATTCGTTCATCATCTGACCGCTACATATTGAATGAGAGGCAAACACCGTACCTTTAGACCGTAATAGACCCCCCCCCCCCAGTTGCTCGTGTTCGGAGCACTTTTTCCTTTAACCATATTTCTCCTCCCCCTCCCCTCCTCCTCTTCCTCCTCCTCCTTCTCCTCCTCGTACTACTACTACTACTACTACTACTACTACTACTACTACTACTACTACTACTACTGCTACTACTACTACTACTGCTGCTGCTGCTGTTGTCGCCTGTGCTATGTCGGTCAACGTTACCTCAAAATCCATATCGCTCCCAGTACCATTCCCAACATCTTAAAAAATTCATGATCTACTGTTTACACTTCGCTTTCTTTCTTTCAGACATTCACTTCGACGGATACGCCGTGAGGTATTTGCGACCCGACATTACCAAGTCCTGGAAGGTAAGACAAGCCCTGCGCATACCCCCAGGATGCAAGGGGCATGCTCAATTATAATTTATATCTGGACTTTAGTGACAAAGAAAAAAGGGGGAAATTTTATTTATTATCGATTATGAGTGCAACAGCAAAAGAGGCGTAATTAAAAAAGAAAATGTCAATGATCAGGAGTGCAACAGACCCCTGTGTTGATCACTGATACCGTCAACGTGGAGTTAAAAAAAAAATTCAATTGAAGAAATACATTCCTATATCTGGTCATCTCAGCCAATCAAGTACAGATAGCCTACCATTTTTGTAAAAACAAAATTTGGAGTTAATGCTTCTGGAGTTCATGTAGGATTTGGAACGCCCCATTACTTTGTATTCAAACAACACAAAACAGTGTCGTTTGTTATTATTGTTTTGTTTTGTTTGTTTTTGGCCAGTGTATTGTTTTGCGTTTTTATGGTTGATACATTGTTATTAGGTGGGATTTTTTAAAAGTGTTTTACAGCGTTCCCAAACTGCACAAGGCCACATATGAGCGCGGTAGATAGATATTTCTGGGCGTGTGTCCGAGTACTCTATCTTTGACAGTAAAAGATTTGATGTATCTGATCCCAACAGCGATGAAAATAATATTGTAGTAAGCCTACATTGTGTTCAGATCAGCACAGAAGTCGCCGATTCCTATTTTCATCGCAACCAGGAGCTTCTGAATACATGTCATGTATTAAATTACATAATTCAGCCAATGTACATGTATGCTAACAAAATGGGTTACTTCTCGGATTATTTTAATCCTGTGAACATAGATACGTCAGATCTATAGGCTGAATTTGTACAGTTTATTAGTAAAATATAATGGCATCATTTGAAAATCTACAAATCTAGCATTAGTGTTCATTTTGGGCAGATATTTCTATTCGCTGATTGCGAGAAATAACTCATTTTGTCGGCACGCCTTGCTTATTGTAGATATACTGTATAAAATAGAAATAGGCATACAAGTATAAGTAAACAAATTGCTTTTTCATTTCAGTACACACTTCAACAAGAGCCCAAGCTGGACCAGTACGCCCAGAAGCCTGTCCCAGCTAATATCTAGTAAGTACACTTAAGATACTACAAAAACTTTTACTTCACTACTCTCAAAAATTGGGATTCTAAAGCGTAAACTTATTATGTATTTGCCTGTAAAAATATCCTAACAACCTGTGCACCCTGACGTATTTCCAGTTCCCCATGGACGCACCGCTTGCCTCAATCTGAAGCCAAATGAAAGAATACCGGGGAGGGGGGGGGTGGTGGAAAAGCTCAAGCGACTAAAACGAGATCAGTGTTTTGCCTGCCCTTCACTTGGGCGCCTTTCGTGATAATACTTCTCAGCAAAGTTTTTGTAGAGCACAGCGAGCGTGGACATTACAGTACAAAATCCAGGACCTTATTTTAAAAGTGTAAGTCTGTGTTTCAGAGACAAAGAACCTGGCCCGGGGTAAAGATAAAGAAAAAAAAAAGACAGAATGCGGACACGACATGTAAAGAGATGATTAAGTATCGCATAGAATGTCTAATGAGCCTATTTGTTCCTTTGTTTTGCCCCACAACGGGTTTGGGGGGGGGGGGGGGGGGGGGCGCTAATCGAGATCATCTTAGTGTATACACCATCTACAATTACAATAGTCCTATATAATAAGTTAAGGTCTTCATTTTTTTGCTTATTTTTTTCCAGTGCTCGCTACAGGGACACATACCCACAGTATCACAGAAATGTGGCCTCTGAAATGTGGCGATAAGCGACATAGACCTACTGTCAGGAGGAGTTTCGCGGGCAAGACAAAGAGCGACTAAACAGCTGCGAGACTGGATGCTAATGGCGTTATCTTTCTTATAACAACACACAGTTTAAAGGACTTATCGTAAAGCAAAGTAAAGTTAAAGGACTGATAGCGCTCACATTGGGTTTTTTCTACGTCCATGTACTTTATTTTTTGTTGTTATATATTGTAAGAGTTTAAGGGTGAAGTATTGTAGAAGCCAGAGATGTGCGGAGAACTTCTACCAATCGCATTGACGAAAGTATAATATTGATATTTATAATCTGTTCTTAACTTTATCAGTGTTGCAGATCTTTATCTTTTACAAAGATACACGTATAAGACTACTCTTGTGAATTCTATTGACAGCGAAACAAGGCGGCCACGCCATGCCTTTAATACTTTAAACCCATGTGATGAAAGTTCTCGCAGACTTATTTCTTTTTTTAAAGCCTGAATTAGCAACACTGAAAAAAGCGTTGCCTTGAGAATATCGGTTTTCCAATCACCTCCATTGTTATGAGAAGATGTTTAATTGTAATCAACTTAGCATTTATTAGTATGTTACAAACTTTATTGTCGCTTCAAAGAAAATTAATTATTATAGATTTGGAATGTTAACGTTATAAAATTACTCTCATTTCACGTTAGTTTAATCATTATGTTCATTATTGCGTTGTAAACGGTAGCCACATCTGGAGGTATCTCCTGTCTCATTACCATTCAGTATTCCAAACTGCAGGTACCAATTTAACGTACCTGTAGTCTGTATGCACACTTTCTTCAACAGTATTATTCTTTACTTTTTTAATGAAAACTATGTTACTCTGTCAGTATTACTATCAAGTCTCATTATAATTATTCTTTGAACAGTATTAGCATGTCGGGAACATCTTTGTCATCAATTATTGTTCCTGATTACTTCAAGTATACACACTACACTGCAGTGTGTTAGAAAGAGTGAAAAGATCTTGTATTTTCTAGAGATGAATTATATCCTGTCATCATTGCAATGACTCATGCTATGGTATTATTAATGAGGCATCAATCACAAAATGCAGCGTGTTAATAGACCAATTGACCGCTACATTGAAATATCCAGCCATTAATATCGATACACCATCTAAAACAAGCAGCCATTAAAACAATAATATTGTCTCCTGTGTTTATAATTTTCCAGATAGCGCTCCACCAAAAGAAAAATACCTTTTAAACACATTCGTTCAACCTGTTCTTTATAATAATGGTATAGGCATATTTCTCTCGCCCTACAGAATGACAATGTCTCTATGTTATTGAAAATGAGGGGGGGG
>NW_004797310.1:819527-845245 GCF_000002075.1 Aplysia californica | reverse complement strand
TCCTTACGAAGCAAGCAAAAATAAAAATGTGATGCACCACGACAAAAAAACAACAACCGGTCTACCACCACGTTTGAATATTTATTGTTGTTGTTGTTTTGGTTGGTTTTATTTTGTCGTAATGTGTAATAGATTCTATAGTCTAAAATATCAAATATATCACTTTATATTATTATCTCCTGTATCACTGTGCAGTCCAGTTATATCTCTTTGTTTTGCACATCCTGTTCGAGGAATGCATTATTAACAGACAAAATTTTAATATTTGAAACGATCATTAAAAAACAACGTAAAACTCCAGATTTTGAGTTCCGTCATTTACTGTACTGTGTTCGGGAACAGAGTAGATGGCCATTCGTGTTGAAAAAGGGAGTATGGCTGCGAAGAAAGAAGACGAGCAGCAAAAGACAACTGGGCTTTGTGTGTGTGTGTGGTTTGGTTTGGGGGGGGGGGGGGTTTTGGGGAGGGGGACTTTTGCTTTTTTTTTTTTTTTTCCTTAATTAACGGAAAGATCAGTATGAAAAAAGTAATGGGAAGCTGCACAGAACTGAATCGGAATCCCTTCCCAATAGTGAAAATGTGATGTGACTTGTCTTCGCTGAAACAGCTGTTAAACGTTTGCCTCTGCACAACTAACAAACTGGCGCCTGCAGCGTAGTAGTAAGGCCCTTGGGTATTGCATACAGGAGACGTGAGTTCGGTTCCCCAACGGGGAGAATTATTTATCTAAATTTAGTATCTTGGTCTTTCAGTTGGAATATAATATTCCTCTCAGTCCAGGTTGGCTCTGTCAAGCAGGGTCCGAACCCGCCTCCTAAGCGATCTGAATTGTGTTGATGGAGGTGTAATAATAATTAAGTCCGAGTATATCTTCAATCGAAGGTCCGTCCAATTTTAAAAAATATTTGTTGTGAAATGTCTTCGCTAAAACGATTGTTAAACCTCACCATAACCCAAGATAGTTGCACTGGCAGACAGTGTATTTTCTAGTTAAGACATGCAACGAATTTTAAGGCTTTTGTCTACGTGTTTAAGTGTTTATTGCTGGATCTGTCGACCAACGGCGTGCAGAAAACTATAACTGGCATCTTTATTGTTGTGGTTAGGAATTAATAGGAGGTCATTTGCAATAGAATGCAGAACACAGAGTTCTATTGCCCGCTAGGGAGGTTATTTATCAATATACATCTCCATCTATGTGCCCGCAAAGATGTAAATTGTGTTGATGTAAAGCATTCGCTATCAGTATCATTGCCTTTAATACCTTAGATCAGGGTATAAGTATAAGCCACGGACAAACGCTTTCCGTTTTTCCCTACACTGTGACGGCTTCTATACACCAATCCTTGTCCTTCCATTTTCTGAAAAGCTTCATCTGTGATTCTTCTTCTCATCACCTTCCGTGTAGCCTTTCCCTTGATTTTCTCAAATTGTGAATTCAAATCTAACACATTTTGTTGCTGTTGTTGTTGTTTTTTCAGTCATCCCCAAGCAAACCTTGAGGTAGTCTTTTCGTCTTGTATTACATTATAACACAGGCATGAGCAAACTACCCCCCCCCCCCCCGCGGGCCAGATCCGACCAGTGAACAGTTTCAGTTTGGCCTGCGAGTCGACCCATTCATTTAGGAAATTTCATGAGATCAATATTAGATCAATTGCACCCAGCTGGGAAGGAAACTATTAATTTCAATTTTCAAGAAGGGCAGCTTTTTAAAATATTATTACCAACTCGCTAGGGTCATATTCATTATTAGTATTAGGGGACATAATAATATGTTGAAGTATCAGTTTTTGTCTCACTCATAGATGTACACAGTACGTTAGATACAGCACGCCTCTCTCTTGCCTGGCTACGCGATGGCCCCATTCGATAGCGGCGTCCGCCATGTTTGAGTTGGCCAGCTGTGTGAAGGAGTTCAAGTTAAAGCAAAGGTCTAGGCATGTTTTCCCCTTCTCATGAGCAATAAGCAAGTCTTGGCCCTTGTTGAATTTTTTACTTGGGCGTCGTGGTGTACTATATCTCGATTACCAGATAGCAATAACACAACATACTTTCTACAGCCAGTTTTACAAAGAAATTTACAATAATTATTAAATAGATAGAGATAGATAGGGTTTAAAACAAACAAACAAAAAACCAACAAGACAACAAAACGAACTTTATTTTCTCTTAAGCACTTTTTCTGTGGGATGGTTTATTTCTTATTGAATGAATCACTGTGTGAAAAAGAAATTACCTGTCCATTGTGAAAAAATCTAGCTCCTAGTCAACCTTAACTGCACATGACCCAGAACCTTACAAATCGCTTTTAATTTTTTTTTTAAACAACAACCCTGGAGTGACTATTTGTACCTATTTTTTTTGTCCTTAGGATTAGGGTTGGTCCTTCATTTTAGTCGAAGCGCTTGGGGTTAGGTAAGGTTAAGCCATTCGTTTCGTCTTAAAGTTAGCGTTAGGGAATAGGGTCAGGTTAAGCCGTTCATAAGATTTGATATTAATAAATAGGCCCAATTGTCACTGCTATTTTTTTTTAAAAAGGGAACAGACATTACAAATAATTTTTCCACAACTCAAACCATTAGATCTATCCCGAAAATGACGTGCCACTCTTCTATTGTATTACAAAATTGAAGACATGTGACGCTATTAAAAATTTATAATATAATCAGCCAAACGAACTGTAGTCCAATAGCTTTATATTCAACCTCTATACGGGTCACTCCCCCCCCCAACCCCCCCCCCCCCCCCCCAATTAAATGAAAGGTCTTCTTTGATCAGATCAGGTTCTTAATCTTTTTGAATATTTTTTTCAAAACATACACTGAGATCTAATCTGTCTATTTCCTATCAATCTTATTCTTACCAGTGAAAAGAAAGAGGGGTTCCCTTGGAGGCTTTGTTAGTGCACTGATAGACACATCAGTGTTGCACCCTCCTTTCTGGTTTCGTTTTCATCAGTCTTCCACTTCCAGAATAATCAAACGTTTGCTGGTGATGGATTAACTGTAGAGAAAGTCTCTAAGGCTGCAAAACATTAACCCTGAGAGGGACTAGAGGTTTCACGTGCTTGCACTTTTAAGAAAATCTCTTTGGATTAAAACACAACTTTAGAATCTAATAAAAACGCTTTCCTTAATAAGAGCAGAGACACGCCCACTCACATGTAAACAAATTTCTTGGCCAACTCAAACATGGCCACCCGCGAACTCGAAAGTTTCGGTGTCACGTCACCTCGCACTGTCTCTAGTCTAAAAATGAGATAACTCACTACTGCTTTGGCCCGCGAGATATGTCGAATGGCTAAATCCAGTCAGCATCTTGGACACGCTTGCCCATGCCTGCTATAACATTTTGAAAAGCTTCAGAAACATGTTCCAAAAGGCAGGATTAAAGTGGTAGTAGACGAAAATATTGATCGCTGAATTCAGTCCAACTCAAGAAATGGACACAGTGAACGAGAACTACCAGGTTCTGGTAGCATCTGGGAACCGTCGCGTTTGAAGTTGGCCAGAAAATACTGACCACGGAGGTGGAGATCTGAACAAACGTAGACACGTGACACTCCATGTAGATCACGGCCACTGACACCACCATGCGCTCCAGACGAACCTCCCTAGGGGATAAAATAAAATCGCCCTTGTAGTCTGTGGACTTTTCGTCAGATTTCTGATCGCCTCCGTTCTCTTCAGCTTTGCTAGTTCTCTCTTTGCCATTTTGTACAGCGTTTTTCGTTTCGTTCACGACTCCCGGATCATTTGTATTAATGTATTCGAGTTACCTAGTGGAAATCTAGCCGCTTAACGCAGGCCAGATGTCATCAGAATAGCAACGACGAACAAACAAAACTGTGCTGCTAAGGGTAACAGGCCGTTTCAGTAAGATGTTTGGAAGTTATCAATGCTTGCTGGGACCGCCTCGTTCTTATGTTGTACGTACAAGAGACGCGTTTTGTTATATCTGAAATCGAACAACCACTGGAGCTTGATAACACTAAAGGTCGGGATGCAGAACAAAAGAACAGCTAGAGGAATGATATACAAGCATTTCTGCACTTTCAACCGTGGGAACGACGTCTTTACTCTGAAAGGGAAAACAACACAGGTGCATCTTTCCAGCGAGAGAAGGACGAGGTTCTCTGTTGAGACGCTGTATGTGTACCCCCTCACAGGCGCAAGGTAGTACAGTAGGGACGCCATGTCGATGGTACCACCTTCTTCACCCAGCAAAGGAACAAGTCGGATAATAGCCGACGCTAGAGCACAGTAACACAGATCCCACAAAGCTATAATGAACAGCTGAGCGTTGATAGTCTCTCTTAATCCTTGAATGCTGAAGATCAAAGCATTGATTATGTTGGCACTGACACCGAAACCGCCAATCAGTCCGCAGAGAATGACAAACGTGATGAGAGTTAGTATATCCGTCACACTGTCAGAGACCAATGGTGAGTCGTCGGCCTTGACAGCCAGACTCCGATCGGAAGTGTTTGATGATGCTGTCTCCATTGTCGATCGTTATTAACTCATAGAGGATGCACAATGCTTGAAGACGCGCTGTTATAACGCTATTTTAAAACAAAAAGTATGACTTTCTTAAGCATACAGATTTTCAAGTTCTGTTTTCTTCATCCGAATCTTTAAAGGGCAAGCAACAACACGCATAACATTCGCCTGTCTTACCTTTTTCCAAATCAAATAAGCCGTTACTACGTTACCATGTTCTCACTCAAACACAGTTCTCGCGGATTTTGGAAGGCGACACTGGTAGATCCTACTTCTTTTCTTTCCCTCCCTGTCTGTCTATCTGTTTGTCTGTCTATATGTAGAATATAACAGTTATTGTGCCAATGCGCAGTCTCTTTACTCAAACACAATCTCCTGGAAGATGAAGAAGTAACACGTAAAAACAAAGTACATGTAGTAGCTGTTATGACCCAGTCGGATTCAGTGATAGACGTACTCAGTTAGAGCGCAGAGGGTAGCAGACAGTAGCAAAGCGTCACTGACTGATTTGTCCTACTTCTTGTCTCCGTCTTTATATTTTATGACTATCTGTCTTGCTTTTAATACATTTTAATGAGAGTCAGGGTATCGATGTGTCTCTTTCTCTATTCAAAACGAGAGCTAAAATATAATAATGATTAGCAATTTGTGGGTAGATCGAAGCAAAATTAATAATTTAGCAAGGGGGGGAATTGATTTCTACTTCCATTGTCAACGATAGACATTTCCACTTTGTTTAATCTTAAAAATTACCCCTCGGTCTCAAGTAAAGATAGTACATAACAAGATGGGCCACTCAGCCAAAAAAGTGTCCGCCGGAATTCCGCTCTTTGCTTCAGATGGCGCTGCAGTCTGTTTTGAAGCTATCTTTCGTTTTTCCAGAAGAAAAATAGGAATAGCACCTCCTTGCGTGTGCAGATCGACTGCTGTTCATCAGCAGTTCGGGTTCGTTCAGTGCTGAGTTTTAGTTAGTTTTTTTTAAAATGTTAATGACCTTTCGCCTTTCATTCTAAAGTCAAGTTAAACGAAGAAAACAATCACCCCTTCCTCCGGAAGAGGTTTTTTGTCAGCGTAACCATTTTAAAAAAGCGTTTTTCCGAAATTTATCCAAAAACTTGCTAGTTTCACTTTGATTTTTTAAAACTCAAGTAAGGTAACTCTGTTGGCAAAGGGTGCGCATTTGCGAAGAGGGCGCCACCGAATTTTGAGGACACCTTTTTAATTGGCTCAAAGAGAGGAGTGGCCCCACTTGTTATGTAGACTCTTTGTCTCAAGTTTTCATTTCGGGTAATAAAGATAGATCGAATACAATGATGAAGACATCTGTCAACTAATTTATCTATTATCTATTTGTGGTGGCCGAATTTTGCCATTTAAAAGGCTTTTTAATGGCTCCATCGATCGACATGCGGTTTTCGCCAAAAGATTCTTTAACATATTATTCTCCAGATCATGACGCCCTTGGTTTTTTCAGTTTTGAGACAATTTTGCTGCAAAAAGCTAAATTTCTTTATTTCGCCGATCGCTTTTGTAGGCCGACGTTTCTGCCTCTGTAAATTTAGAAAATCCGCCAGGTTTGTTTATTTCAAGTCGTACTTCCGTTCGATATTATCGCGCATTGTCGCGCAATACTGAGCACTATTTTAAGTGTGCAACCCGTATACATCTAGCCTCATGTTTTCTTTTTTTTTTTTACTTCGTTCTAAATTCGACTGTGATCCTTTCGTTTGATGCCCATCATCACTTTTTCTGGACTCCTTTGTCTATTATATATTTGGCAACTTGAAAACACATGTGTCACTTTTCTCTCAAGATTTATTGCTCCTTTCCAAAAGAGTGTAAATATAGTAGGCCAATGACTTTCAGTTGATGTTAATGCACCGATCATTCCTTTCATCGAAAGGGGGCCTAGCTTGTCTTTTATATTCTTGTGAAGAAACAGTTTTACCAAGTAATAATAATTACTTCTTAATTATCCTACCTATCATGTCATTCAGTCAAAACATTCAGTTATCAGTTTTTAATTAGGTATAATAATGTTTAACCTGATTTTCTGAAATATGATGACAATGACAATGACAATGACAATCTTTATTCATCTCCCAGGGAGAAATTTGTCTTGGTCGTTAACAATGGCAGTTGACGTTACAAAAGTTAGACTTAAAGGAGCACTCACGCAAACGCACGACAAGACAGGACATTATGCCAAGTAAATACATGTCTCACGGGCTGGGACAACCCGCTCCGTAACACATTCATTCTCTCTCTCTCTCTCTCTCTCTCTCTCTCTCTCTCTCTCTCTCTCTCTCTCTCTCTCTCTCTCTCTCTCTCTCTCTCTTCCCCCCCCCCTCTCTCTCTCTCTTCCCCCCCCTCTCTCTCTCTGTTTCATTTGTAGCACTGTGTATTCAGTAACCTCACTGCAGTTGGTACGAATGAATTTCTATATCTGTCTGTTCTTGCTTTTTTGGAAATGTATCGTTTACTGCGGGTCGATAGTTGTATTGGCCACTGTTGTCATGTAATTTTACATTTCGGAGACACCTTTTTACAATGTTACCAAGTCGTCTCATGAGACACAAAGCTGGGAAGCACATGTTTAAATTAAAAGGGATGCTATTATTTATCTGAACAATTTGAGGAAATGTTTCAAACGCGATAATGCTTCTGAAGTGTAAACATTCATCTTATCAACTTTCGTAACATAATTCCATTGTCTTTATTCTGCAAATAAAAAAACAATAGCCTCCAAAACGACCCGATCCTGGAACGTTTCAACTTCAAAAAAGCACACTGGGACAGGTTTGCAGTTGAATGTTCCCAGAATGTGAACCCCTCTTTCGAGCTCAACTACAACAGATTCCACTAGGCCCTTCTAGAAATAAGTCATAAATATATACCAAGAATATCTCCAAAACTTCGGAAGGTCATGATCTGGTTCGCTGGGGAGTGTGATGATGCAGTAAAGAAAAAGAAGGTCCAAGAGCAACGTCGACAACAACACCAAAGAAAACAAAATAGATAATTATTTAAAAGCTCGAGCTGAGGTACGTAGATGCCTCAGGGAGAGCAAAAGACAATACTTCCGAAAATACATTTCCAAAATCAACAGTCAGGCACCATTCAACAAAGTTTTCAAAATAGCTTAAACAATTTTTGGGTAGACGCACAGACACCATCCGGCATGTTTAGGGGCCGGATGGCACCACAGCAGAAACACAGATGGACATCGTAAACACAGTAGCTACATCTCTCTCAATAAATTCCCCCAAAGAAAGCTACAACACCACCTTCCATAACATAAAAACTAACACAGAACAACAAAACTTAAACTTCCACTCAAACAACACAGACACCTACAACACAGACTTCACACTAGATGAACTAAAATCATGCATCTCGGATCTGGGTCTGGTTGACATCAACAACCAGATCATTTAGATATTTACCCTCTGAAACATTCACACTTCTACTAGACATATACAACGACATATGGCGGTCGCACTCCTTTGCGGAGTCTTGGCAACTCGCCACTGTCATTCCAATATACAAACAAAACAAAGACCACACTCACCCATCCAACGACGGACCAATCACACTAACGAGCTGTCTATGCAAACGTTTAGTAAAAAAGATTCACAGGCGACTCATGTGGTTTCTGAGGACGACGGCCTTGCTGAGCAGTCTCCAGTGCGGACACAAGAAAACTCGATCCACTCTGGATCACCTGGTCCGCCTGGAGACCTTTATATGCGAGACGTTTGCCGAAGGCCACATGGTCGCCATCTGGTTTTACCTAGAAAAAGCCATCGACACAACCTGGAAGTATGGCACTCTTAGAGACCTGCTCGCTCTCAGACTATAGTCCGAGAGCCGGGACTTTATAAAGTACTAGAAACTTGTTTTTCATCATAAAGTGTTTTTTTTCTTTGGTGATTCTGCGTCCTCGGGGTCTCTAGACTTCATATCAGTCGGGGCCAACTTGTATCTTATGGGCATAATTTTTTCTGCTGGTTGAAATACACCAACCCGTATCATGTAAGAATGATGAAGGAGCGACTAGGGCTGGGCAAAGAGTCACTTTACCAAAATACGGATAATATGTTAGTACACCTCTTCGGCAAATAATATGTTACGAACCGCTTCGGCAAAATCTCTTAGATAAACAGGTTAGCATTACTTCATCAACCAATGGGTACACTCACTTCGGCAAACGGGTCAAGAAAGAGAGTTTAGAGTCTGAATTCAGATATTTCATTGAGAATTATCCGGTAATCGGATAGTTTATCCGGATTCTACCCACGTCTATACCATGTACGAGTCGACCAAGATTCGCGCGAAGGTACTAGGCGTAACATTAATAGCTCCTCTCACCGTGATGTCACAGGATGCACCGAAAGGTGCACCGCACGGCCTGCTGTAATATTATAGACTCTGCTAGCAAAGCAAGGAGACATTGGCAGACAGTGCTACGTCACACCACACCTCCATAGAAACAAAGGATGTAGGAAACCCCTACGTCACCACGAGACATGATACGATCAGGCTGGTTCATGCAACATGCACATGCATACACACAGTGTCTCTCTCAATTACTTTTAAACACATACTGATGCGATAAAGAACCCACCGCTGATCAAATCGAGACGGATTAGTGGTCTACTGGAAGCAAACCGGCAACAAGATGATGGACTCAGTCAGAGACTTCCAGATGATGCTGAGTTTATACTGTGTCACAGGAACTGTGTGAGCACACATTGTTCCAGAGACCATATTAAGCGATTTTTACTAAAGCAAAAGACTGGGGAACTTTCTGAAGAAGAACTCAAACATCAAAGGGGCAGTACTAGTTCGTTTAATTTTCACGAAATGTGTTTATTTGTGGAGAAGCATGCTCACTGATACTCCCGACAACAACCAGATCGTTGGAAAAAGCCTACTTATTATGCCGAACTGGAGAGGAGAAAGGGAGGAAGATCACAAAAGAAGAACTACAAAAAAACTTGCAAAGGAACAGTCAGTGATTTGGCAGACGCTAGATATCAGAGAGACTGCCACTCTTGGTTCTACACAAACTATCCAATGCAATCAACTAGCTCACCTACAAAGCATGACTATGTCTTCGGTATGCTGGTTGACGACATTCGATGAAACAAATCATGAATGTGGAATAGTGTGTAAGTCCATGAACGCTATATTGAACTTGGGGGGGGGGGGGGGGGGAGGAAGACAAATCGCGACGTACACTTCCGGAACCATGTATCTGAGAAGCTACATCAGGAATTGCTGATCCTGTCTCACCAGGTGTGGCTTCCATACTCGTCTTTAGGAGCACGGCTTCAGTCTAGATGCGTATTGTAAATGATGAAGGAGACTGCAATGGACGAGCCATATCATGCTTGGTTAGTGTGATCAAAGCAGAATGTCCAAAGCACAATCGCCATACGTCCCCAACTCGTCTGCCTAGGGGATCTGTCATGAATGAGTGCAGCCTTTGCTATCGGTCCTTGCAGCCAAAGACCCCAAACTGGATTTTACGCTGCCAGCAGCAATGATCGGCCACACTGTTACGAGTACAGTCAGCAACTATTTCACAAACTTGCAACTTGGATTTTGTGTTCTGTTGAGTCGACAGAGGAAATTTATAGACGAGCTTCACACGTATGGAGTCACCACCTCATGCGACGAACTAAGGCGCTTTCGGTGTTCAGCTACTGTTGCTATGGCATCTGTTCCACGAGGACTGGCCTATTTTGACAGTAAACATGGACTTGTTCAAGTTGTAGCTGACAACGTTGACACGCAGATATCATCTCCAAAAGGCCAGAAATCAACGCACGGCTCAGCAAAGATACTGGCACAAGCCAACACGCAGAAATCAGAGCAGGTGTGGGAAATGCAAGATATTCTAGCCCTCAGGCGTCTCAGCAAAGCAGAAACAAAGTCCGATAATCTGACACTTGGTAACGTTGCAGTTCAACGGTACACAGGAAACATGAAACCACTTATGCCGGAAGAACTGAGCCTGCGACATGTCTCATCTCTGGTCTTTCTTGCGACACGACAGGCTTCTCTGAATAGAACTGCAACTCAAGATCTGTCATTTTTTAAACAGGCACTCGGCGAATATGCAAGAACTGAGTATGGAGGTTATAACACACAACGTACCCGCAGTGCAGAACAACAACCCCAACCAAAGACAGATGTGATGTACAGCCCATTCCTGGACATTATCCCATCTGAGCCAGACACCGTGAAGACAGCAATGGTTTGAAGCCAATGGTCTTACACAGCTCACTAGTCATGGATGGACAATATTCACCAGTGACTACCAGCTGTACAAAGAACTTGTCCACATCACATGGGTTGACAAGGAACCGTTTCAGAAGTTCATCCCAAGACTTGGTGGTATGCACATGCTGAGGAGTTCTGTTAGTGCTGTGGGATACCTGATGGGAGGAATAGGCTTTGAAGACATACTTGGCTCTGCATTTGTGGGGGTGCCAAAAATGTTGACCCGGAAAAAATACCCACAAAATGTAAAAGCATTGAGACTCCTTGTTGAGTAGTTACTGCGACCCATTCTCCCCAAAACTAGCGTGCACACCATGGCTGCACTCACGCAATGTCTCGTCCCCAAAAGTACCCAGAGCAAAACCACAAGACTTTGGGTTCAGTGCTCCTTGACCCAGTGTTCATTGTGATGGCCTTTGTTCGGGCTGAGAGAGAAGCTGACTGGACTCTTCACTTGTTTGCTGTGGAACAGATGTTCCCCTACATCTTTGAGCCTGAAATGTCAACTATGCTCGCTACTGTCTTTACCATCCCCGATCCATGCAGCGCCTGAATCCACACGTTTTTGATGAAATACTTGATGAAATACAAGTAAAATTGTAGTCTATAATATATATATATATATATATATATATATATATATATATATATATATATATATATATATATATATATATGTGTGTGTGTGTGTGTGTGTGTGTGTGTGTGTGTGTGTGTGTGTGTGTGTGTGTGTGTGTGTGTGTGTGTGTGTCGTCCTCTGCCACGAGGAAGAACTTATCCATGCGAGGTCGTGATTTTAATGCGACGATTTCAAGTGTATTGCAGATCAGCACATTTATGAAAACTATATGGCGGCCATCTTGTTTTCTTTGAAGTTGCCATTTTATCGAATATTTGATGTGTGTTTTCATCAAGAGTGGTTACTTTTGTCACACTGAATGCTATTTAATGAAGTTTGTACATTTGTATGTCTTTAATTGCATGATATCCCTCACAACATCATTTACTCGAAATTCTATGGCGGCCATTTTGGATTTTCACTTTTAAACAAAAATGCCCAAAGTTTAGCATTTGGTCCCCATTAGATTTGAAATCAGCAATGAACACTCTGTTAGAATCACCAAAGAAAAAAACTTTATGACGCAAAACAAGCTTTTTCATCTGGCGCTCGGACTACTGCGCGGTCCTCCCTGCCTCCATCGGCAGTTTCCTTAAGAACCGTTCCTTCAAGGTCCGTGTCGGATCCACCCTTTCTGATCCCCACCAACAGAACGAGGAAGGTGTTCTCCAGGGAAGCATCCTTTCTCCTTTCCTCTTTGAAATTAAAATAGATTCCATCTTTCAGACCCTTCAAAATAGCATAGACAGCTCGTTATCCGTTGATGACATCCAGATATGTTGCCGTTTGAAAAATCCTCAACTAAGATCTATGGAAAGGCAGCTGCAAACGCAACTGCACAAACTTGAAAAGTGGGCAAATGAAAATGGTTTCAAGTTTGCCCGTCAAAAACAGTTGGAGTGCACTTCTGCTGATCAGGCAGACGTATACTGGAGCCGGATTTGATACTACACGAGGAAAGGATTCCTGTCCAAGACCAGGCTCATTTTCTCAGAAATTAGAATTATATTTGACAAGAAACTTACATTCATCCCACACATAAAAACCTTCGTATGAGGTGCCAGAAAGCTTTAAACGCTTTGAAATTTTTTTTGCATCTGGAGTGGGTTGGGAACTCAAACTACCTTCTCCACCTACACTTTTCCCTTGTCCGATCCAGGGTTGACTACAGCTGTCAGGTCTATGGATTGGCAAAACCCTACGTACGTCCTAAAATGTTACCAGGGACTCTGCCTCACCAGTGCGGGCTTTACGTACTTCTCCAGTGGAGAGCCTCCAGGCTGAGGCAAATATGCTATCCCTTACACTCAGACGTACACAACTCTCACTACAAAACGCAATTAAACAAAGCTCAACACCAGATAACCCAGGGCACGACTGCATTTTCGGAACACACCCAGACACCATTAAAAAATTCAAAAACAACAAAAGACTCATCAAACCTTTCGGCCTCAGAGTCCTTGAGGTCCTCAAAAACATACACTTTTCCAAACAAGATTTCGATAGAACTATTTTCCCCAACCTTCCTCAATGGCACCTCACCAAGGCAAAAGTAGACTTACAGCTCATTACACACAACAAAGCAAGCACAAGCACCAAAACATTTAAAGCAGAATACAAAATATTTATAGAAAAAAAACCCTGGTGAAGAGCGAATCTTCATAGATGGCTCTAAATCGGACTCAGCTGTGTGCGCCGACTCCCTGTCTTCAAACAGTACGCACCAAATGAGACTCCATCCCGAAGCCTCCATTTTCTCTGTGGAGGCCACTGCCATTGACATGGCATAGGACTCAGTAGAAAATTCCCTAACACGTCTTTCCTTATCCTTTCTGATTCTCTGTATTGCATCATATTCATACACCCAAAACTAGTTAGGCTACAACAACAAAAAACACTCCTTGACAGTAATCAGGAAAAGTATCATGTTCGCATGCCACCTAGCCATGTGGGCATCACGAGAAACGAGCAGGTGAATCTCCAGGTGAAGGAATCCTTGTCCCTTCTGTTGGGATCAATGAAAGACACTCTCCCACAGACTGATGATTTTAAAAATAAAGTAAAAAACTACACTTCCAGTCTGTGGGAGATTCATTGGAAGAATCAAACCAATAATAAACTACACTACATTAAGCCCAAACTGGGTCCACGAAAACCTTCGGGCCTCTCCAGAAAAGACGAAGTAATTTTTACTCACTTACGTTTCAGACGCACCTCCCTGACACATAAATACTTCCATCAGGGAGATTAGAAACCTTTCTGTGTCGGATGTGACACAGATTTTACCATTAGACACATCTTAACAGAATGTCCAGATTTCGGAAAGACCCGAAGGAAAGATTTTAAACGCAAAAAAAAAATGCAAGATCTGTTTTCCATCGTCGGGTCCCGACAGAATTTTCGATTTTATAAAGGCCAATGGCCTTTACCGAAATATTGACCAGAGTCAAACTGTGCTGTTAACTATTGTGAATGCAACCAACTCAGGTTTCTCGAGCTCATATGACCTTAAATGCAGTTGCCAGCGCCGTAAAACTAATTCGAAACTAAAACAAAAAACTCTCTTGAATAGTAAAGTACATTTTATTCAGCTCCTTGTTCTTCAAAAATATCATAAACAATCGGTAACTATTTATACCACTTGTAGTTTGACAAACACTTTCAAGTCAAGCCTGGAGGTCCAAGTCAACTTAAGACAAACAACAGATTTCCAATTCTTACAAACATTTTACATAAAACAGCTTGATCTTCCATTAACCTATAATGGCTGAAAGAAATAAGATAAAAAGTGCGGACATTGAACATGTAATTCACTTCTACTGTAGATTTTCCTTGAAATAAATAAAAATGTACTCCTTGAATGAAGTTTCGTTCCGTAATTCCACATGCTGACAAAATATGAGGAAAACATATACAAATTAATGAGGTCTTCATATGGATAAATTCAGAGTGTCAAATTCAGGTCAATAAATTAATTAGGCCAGAAAATCTTGTATAAAATTATCTTCACAGAGATTAAAATAACTTGTAAAGATCCCAGCGTTCTCTCACACGAGATTGGCATCTTTGGCCATGGAGTAGAACACAGAGTCTGTGTTGGAGAGCAGAGCGTTGGGAGAGTCCATCTCCTTGATCAAACCTTTGTCCATGACAATCACTCTGAAAAAAGTACAAAAGGCAGGCCATAAGGGTGTGTAAGATCTATCAAATCAGATATCCTGTTACTCAAAGGTAGGGAAGACTTGCATATATATATACATGATGTATACACATATACATATATATAGAGAGAGATTTATATATATATATATGGGCTCATTTTCCTTCAAACCTCTTCAAGTTTTTTTGCTCCCACTTCAGATCTGATTGTCTGTCACCTGAATGTTCTTGAAGCCCACAGTAAAACTGATGATTTTGGAGAACACCTTCCATCTTCCCTTCTAGAAGTGAGGATCCTTAGCTTTTGAGGCATGTTTTAAGTTATTATTTTAAGAGAAATTCTATACATCCCTTAAACCAGAGGGAATTTTACACAGGTAAGCAGTCTGCTCACCGTGTTATTTCAATTGCCACTGCCTTTGACAAGAATCTCTTAAACAAAAATATATCTTAATTGTTACAAAAATATCTCTCATCTCACAAAAGTCCCTGCATCTATGCCAATCCCTGTTGGGGACAGCTGAAAATATTGTCTACCAATCAGATTTGTTGAAAAGGTCTTTCTCTTGATCTTTGGTTTGCAGAAGAATTTTGGCTGTAAGAAAAGAAAATCGCTCTGACCTGTCATAATCCATGATGGTGTTTAGCCTGTGCGCTATGGTGAGCACGGTGCTGTGATTGAACTCCTCCCGTATAGTTCTCTGGATGAGCTCGTCCGTCTCCATGTCCACGGCAGCTGTAGCCTCGTCCAGGACAAGGACTCGAGAACGACGTAACAACGTCCGGGCCAGGCACAGTAACTGTCGCTGACCCATGCTGGGGGGACATTTGTTAGGATGTTAAGACTTCATTTTTGAAGGCAGGAGAAACGTTGAGACAGAAAGCTTGTAGGGAGGGGAAATATTGCAAAGGTAACAATAAAGCCCCCCAAAAGAAAAGTATAACAAATGGTGAGACATGGTACAAGGGAAAGATAATATTTCTAACATTGTCTTCTTTAATTTCCCTCTCCCCCCTCCCTTTTTCACTCCTTTAAGGATAACCTTTCTAATTTTATTTTCAGTTGTGAACACCCCTCTACCAATGCTCGCACTTATACATTGGAACTCAGATTCAACGAAATCGTTGAGCCTGATCTTCAACTTAGTTGAATCTGAGTGTTCATTGGCAAATGTATGGGTTTTGTGTAGATAATTACAGACACCCAGCAAGTAATGTATAAAGGGGAGTAACAAGTGATTGGCTACCCCGAAATGCCAGCTTTTTTTTGGCCCCATTTTGACTTCCTCAATCAATAGTAGTTTCGTTTCAAATGAGAGACATTTTCATTTCTTTGATGGCATACAGAAGGAATGCTGCAAAATTCCAGAAAACTACACTGAACTCTACTTAGAGCTCAGCATACGGCAACATTTGATTCCGCAAACCACGGTGCAATTCATTACCGTAGTCTATGTCTAAACCTGCTAATCACTGTAATATTGATCAGTAGCCGATGTGTTTGTAACTCTACTATCATTCCACGCCCGGACTGCTTGTGCTCCCTCCCCTAAGAGGAGCAGTGCCACTGACTGAAATCTCTTTAGGTTATTCCCAAAGGGGGGGACATTTCTCGTTCATGCACAGTAGAATTGTAAGTGGGCTGATTCATCAATGTCACGCTCATAACTGTGCCTGATCGACAACAGGGAACTGCTGCTGTTTCTTTCCTAATCCTTACTATTGTCCTTTTTCCTCTACTTCTTTTGTATGTTTGTCACACTCTTGTGACCCACTATTTCTGGGATGCCTTGACAGTCGAAGCAGACTTTGTGCTGTTCAAGCTAGTGAGGTAAGCAGAGTAAGTCTGATTCCCTTTAAGGACTTCTCTGTTGACATCCACCCCTTGACGCTCATATGACCATATTATTATGCAGTTGCGAGTGCCGTAAAACCTCTACTAAACTAAAGAGACACAAACACACAGTCACACCTGTACTGGCTGCCCGTTCTACCCAGAAACACGCTAAGACACATGTGAGTTGTTGAACCCGAGCCTGCTCATTTATTTATTCCTTGAATCCAATTTTTTTTTTTTTAATTGATTTTAATTGATAAAGAAATGAACAAACAATCTCCTTTTTATCTGAGTTTTCATAGAATCGGAGTTTGTTGAATCCAAGTTTCACTATATAGTCTCTGGCTACTTGTACACATATTCATATATATATTGATATTTATATGTAGGGGTGTATGGGCATATCTATATATATGTGTTATGTAGATATATATATATATATGTATATGTATATATATATATGTCGTATATATATATGTATATTTCTTCATTGTCAATATATATATATACATATATATGTGTGTGTTTATATATATATATATATATATATATATATATATATATAAACAGCGAACACACACACACACACACACACACACATACACACCAAAACAAAACACACACACACACACACACACACATACACACCCAAACAAAACACACACACACACACACACACACACACACACACACACACACACACATACACACACATATACAAACACTCATAAAAACACACACACATACACATACACACACTCATACAAACACAAACACACACACACACACACACACACACGCACACATACATATACACTCACACGCACCCACGAAAAACACACACTGTGAACAAACGTGCATGCCATGCAAGATACCTGAGGTTCTGTCCTCCCTCCCCACAGTTATAGTCCAGTTGTCCCGCCAGACCATTCACAAAGTCCTTGAGATGCGCATGCTCCAGAGCCTCCCACACTTCCGAGTCCATGTGCAGCTCTGAGGGGTCAAGGTTCATGCGGATTGTCCCAGAGAAAATCACAGGGTCCTGAGGAAAACAGCATCGTGACATGACTCTAAGTGTGAATTATAATTTTTTTAAATCCCTGGTATAACTAGAGAGAGATAAAGGAGACTCAACAACCCACCCCCCCCCCCCCCTTAAAAAAATATTTTTTTAAAAGTATCTATCTTCTTCTCTATCATCTCCTCTGCCGTGCCCCTTTACTGTCTTTTTCTTGTCTCTCTAAGGTAGCAGAGTTTTTTAACCATCAGTACTACGACTGATGGAGATGGTAGTGTTTTTCTAAGCAGAGCCAACTATCCTTATATTTCTGGCAATCATGACCTTCCCTTAAAAAGGGAAAGAGAAACCAGTGTCTCACATTTGACATCTTCTGTGGCTGTGTACTACATGTACTAGTGAGTCCACACCACAGTTTCTAGTAATTTCTATTTATGTACTTTTACATCTTTTCCTTCAAACTTGACCATCTGTTTCATGTACTAGTAAGCTATTTAGCCAGCAGGTAGGGTGCTTGCCTTTCATGTTTGATTCTAATAATGGGTACCTCACATCCCTGATATAAGAGAAGGAAATCCAGGTACTCAGTTGTCTTTTAATGTGGATAACAGAACTTTGCCGGCCTGCGTAGACATTCACCCTTCAACTCTTTATCTCCGAGGGGGGTAACCCCACTACGCCGGGGCCTTTTTTTGTACTAAATCTAAAACCGCCAAAAGTGTCACTAAATGGGTAATTAAATCGAAACTAGCGAACCTATTATGATAGTACGTCATCTAATGAATGAGCTCCCGGTAAAAGAGACCAATTGACGAAAAGTAATTTGATGTCGAAGTCGTCATACAGGAATGTGCCCGAGCCGCTGTCAGCAGTTCCGAACGCGAGCCGCTGGGGGCAGCTTGCCGGAGATAAAGACTTAAAAGCTGCTCAGATGCTTTCAGAGGGTGAATGTCCACTCAGAACCTTTAAAAGCATCAAGCAGCTGAAACGAGCAGAAGGCCCATACAAAAGCATTTCGTTCCTAAAATTGCAAGACCATCTATCAGGAATAAACTCAAGAAAACTCTGATTTTTTTAATAGCTGTCTGATAGTTTGGTGAAACCCAGACAATAGACCCGCCCCCGGGTTGCCTGTGGAGGGAAACCTTCAGTTTGATGGGCGACAGACACTACGGTCTTTGAGAAAAAAACTCCAATATGAAAAAAGCTAACCAAAATTACCTGAGGTAGGATGGTGATGCGAGAGCGGAGGTCATGCAAGCCTAGCCCAGCAATATTGTGGCTGTCAAGAACAATTTTGCCAGCTGCAGCCTCCACCAGTCGGAACAGAGCCACAGTCAGAGAGGACTTGCCTGCCCCAGTCCGACCCACAATCCCAACCTGAAATACAAGCATTACATCATTACTTATATTATTGGAGTTTTGATAAACAGTTGTCAGCTCCCCTCGGTGGCTTTAAAATTGCTTTCATCGCAAGTCGTCATATGTGAGGCATCACGGTGAAGTCGGGCACTCGTCAAAGTAATGAAATCGCAGAAAACGGTATTTTCTGCCAGTTTGACGGTTTTTATGTAATTTTCGTTTTTTATGGCTCAATATCTTTTTATGTTTATTTAAAGCAGGGATGCCGAATGATTCTTTTTTAAATGTGAACATGAGTGGAGTATCATATCTCACCTAAAACGAACCTTGCAAAGTTTTTATATGAGCATCACCAACGTCATACTTCTCGCCGGTTTTCATATCCACCACATCGCGAATCGTCAACACTTTCCGTTTATCCATAATTTTGCCTCATGAAAGTCACGGAAATCCAATAGAAAGAGGGATGAAAGAAGAAAAAAAAAAAAAGAAAAAAAACCAAAAAAGCCGGAAAAATCGGAGATTTGGCATCGCTTTTAAAAACTTATTTCTGTGAGGATTTTACTGAAAAACGTTGATTAAAGGCACAAAAAGTAAATTTTCAGTTCTCAAGTAGGTTTACTCTCAAGCTATGGAAGTTACCAAACTTTGGCGGCCATTTTCCTGATACGTTTACCTCTGAAACCTGGTGACGCCCCACCTCCCTCAGTCACAAATATCTCGACTTCTGTTCAAGATAGATTGACACTTTTTTTCACACCAAAAGCAAGGTAAATGAACAGGCTTTAAGACGATACCAATAACCCCATACGTCCAAAAAAAGACGAGTGCCTGATTCCAAAACGTCGTGACACATATATGCTTTTTTTTTTAGGGGCATTGGCATCTCCAGAGACTTTTATATTTTGAACTTTTCTTGTTGGCATTTATTTCTGTAACAAAGATGTTGTTTTGCAAGATAGGAATGCTACCTCTAAGCTAAACCCCCAACCTGGAGCACCAGGCTACTCTTGTCAGGAGCCACACCTTGGAGCCTTTATTTCCGTCTTATGACATGTAGACTGAATGTCAGCCTTTTTCTATTCTTCTCACTGCCAAGGTCTGCACATTCAAAAGATGAGGAAATATAAGTACAGCCAAATCTCGTTGTAATCCCCCCCCCCCCCTCCCCCGTTATGTTGCCAACCCCGCTTACCGTCAGGTTTTGCAAATGATAAGTAAAGAAGAAAAGAAGAACCTATATAAACATAGTATTTACTCCTTCACAGCACCATCTGCCAACTGTCCGAGTTATACGGTCCTTATTCAACTGATATAAAATTCCCCTGCCATACCGCCAATGAACTAACCGCCAGAGGCATACAATGAACATGGCGCACAACACCCACTGGTTGGCTACTTGATTATCTTTCTTTCACGAGAAAGACAGAGAGAGAGAGAGAGAGAGAGAGAGAGAGAGAGAGAGAGAGAGAGAGAGAGGGAGAGAGAGAGAGATGTACATGTATACCACCAACAAAGACATTTTTCAAATACATCACACAGCAGAATCATGTTCCTTGGCGCTGGGCAGCCGGGACAATACATTACACCAGCAGAGGAACCCCATTGAACCACAAGCTCAACTGTTCAGCCAACTTTATGCTCGTCCCGAGGGCAGTAGTATAACGAGGTTGGACTATAATGTCTTGGGCCATAATGGCTCTTCAATCAAACCATCTTCAATGCTTTATTTCAAGTTATGATGTAACAAAGTACAAGAATACAACAATTGTGCTACAGTTCAAATTATTTTCATACAAAGAAAAACAAAAGAATATAGAGTAAGTAATCCGGTCCTCTGCACAGAGATGGCAGAGAAGGTATTCTTTAGTTTCACCACAATTCTTGCACACATACTTTTTCTCCTGGCTTGAGCTGACAAGAGACACCCTTGAGAACCAGTTCCAGCCCCGGGCGGTAGCGGATCTGTAAGTCATCAAACTCAAGGTTTCCTTCCTCTGGCCACTCCGGGGCGGGCCGGTTGTCTGGGTTGTACCACGCTGCCTGGTGAGGAGATGAGAGGATCAACAAATTACTAAGGCAACAGTACTTCAAATCTAAGAGAATAGTTCAGAACAGGTCTGGGGTAGATAATATTGTTCATTCCAGGAGGAGGAGGAACAGAACAAAGAAGAAGAGAAGGGGAAGAAGGAGAACGAGGAGAAGGAGAAGGAGAAGGAGAAGGAGAAGGAGAAGAAGAAGAAGAAGAAGAAGAAGAAGAAGAAGAAGAAGAAGAAGAAGAAGAGGAAGAGGAAGAGGAGGAGGAGGAGGAGGAGGAGGAGGAGGAGGAGGAGGAAAAGCATAATCAAAACTGCACATAGCAAAGATAATCTGAAAACATTCTAAAAAGTGGAATGACCCCATTTATTTTAACCAGGAAGGCTGGTAGCTTCTCAATGTCTTGTCTCTGCTCTGCCAAACAAAAAGCCTCTCTCAGCACCCGTTGCACATGGGAAGTGAGAAAAGAAACTCAATGGGGAACGGGGGTCTTACCCTACTGAATGTGTGTTGTGTGATGTGTATTGACAACGGTAAGCTATTGTGAGCGGGAAAAAAAGGAAATGGTGAGAGTAAACCAGGAGGAAAGGTTGAACAGTCCAAAATTCCTTCATGTTCATCAGATCTGCTGGAGTTTTTTTTTTATATTATTATTCTAGGGGAGTTGTTGTGTAAAGACTAAAGAGGGGAATTAAAAATGGGGATTTGAAATCATTTCGTGTCAACAGGAAATACCTTTTAACAGGTTTATATTACAGAAACTCTACCGTAGTATATACTTATAACAATATCATGTTCTTGTTGGTTCCTCTATTGTAATAAAAAATCAAGGAAGTAAGATCAAAGAAAGGAACGATATTGTTGGCTCCTCCATGGGCCAGCAAAGGAGAAGAAATTGAAGGAAGGAGAAGTAGACAAATTTTAATGACATCGAGAAAAGCAAGAACAAAGAGCAAGGAGACAAAGAAGAAGGAGAATTATAAAAATTAGGAACAAAAATGAATAAAGGAATAAAATCAAATGTTAATTTAGTCAAGCTTGAGGAGGAACATGACAAGTAGCTGTTGTAATTCGCATCTAAGATGGCAATGAAGATCATTATTTCTTTAAACTATCGTAAAAATTGTCTCAACATAATCCAAGTCTCTACTTTTTTTTTACACTCTAAAATGATGATGATGATGATGATGGTGATGAGGAGGATGATGATGATGATGATGATGATGATGATGATGATGATGATGACGACAACGTTTTTTATCACTTTTCTAAAGAAGCCCATAAGTGCGAAACGTTGAACATATTTCATAAAGTCATAAGACTTTAAAATTATGTTTACTCAAATGATGATGATGATAATTGTGATGATTTTAAATCATTACAAAAGCAAATATGAATGAGTGTATTCTTCTATTTCTGTGATGATTTTCACCTCAGTGTTTGTCTCTGTGTACTCAACAATCCTCTCTACAGACACAATATTGGTTTCCGCTTGAGTTGCAACTTGGATGAGGAAACTGAGAGAAGAAGTCACCTGGGATAAATAAAACGATTCTATCAGTAACAAGACCTGGTGCTTAGAAATAATAAATTGGTGGGGGTACAGATTACATATTTGGTAATTTTTCTTAAAGAACAAGAACAAGAATGGGATAGAAAAGAAACACTTTTTCAGTTTGCAATTGAAAATTCAACATTGGAGCCATTCTAAAATATACAGAGTTGGGTAGAAAAGGTGAAGCTGGGGTACTGGGACTACGATTACAGGTTGCGGTAGCACACTGTAGGCACATCTCGCAGGTGAGGAAGGAGGAATGGGGGGGGGGGTTAATGCAAGTTGTAAGGGAACCAGAAACTTACTCCGAGATGTGAAAAAAGTTAGAAGAAAACAGATAGACTCTGACACATTCAAACATATATACTCAGACACTCAAAGGCGTATACATACGACAAAAAACACATTTATTTGGCTAGCAGGGGATATTCTTATGCATATACATATAACTGATAACCATATAACAATCACACACATACACACACACACACATACTCACACGCACAACAAACTCACACACACACAAATGTTATCACTCAGACTGTCAGACATGACCTAACCAGGCTATTTCAAATACACGACTGGGCACAGTAGATGGAAAGTCCTATGTATAACAACTTAAGGACAAACAAGCCTGCTTTACTAAACACTTATATGTCAGACCAACGAAGCTGCTATTGGTACTGAGCACCTTCTACAGCATAGTCCTCAGAAAAGTAGCGAGACAAGCCCAAAGTCCCATTGGTGGATAGTAGGCTACAGAAATCTGAAGACCTTACTGTGCTCATCTGGGCCACTGGCATCTCTTCAAGTGAGAGGGGAAGAACATGCTCACACACAAACACACATGCCTTCACTATGTAGCATATTACAACATAGAATGCACCCTTTAAAAATATTTACCCTACACAAATGTGTTTCTTGTTTGGTCTATGATAAAACACGCTTGCAAATACATACACACAGTTACACTTACATTCACACATTCAAGCAAACTTAATGACTCTCTCTCTCTCTCTCTCTCTCTCTCTCTCTTTCTTTCTCTCTCTCTCTCTCTCTCTCTCTCTCTCTCTCTCTCTCAGAAACACCCACAAGCACAAACAAAATGAGCCATTCATACCTGTGTGGCATACGAGACTGACAGTCCAGCCAGGCCGGCGGAGAGACTACTGTCAGACACAGCAAATATGGCGGCCGCCAGGATGACCAGATTACCCAGGAACTCGAGACGCACCTGGAGCCAGCTGAGACAGACATAGAGACATACGATTATAATGTATGGCGATTAAAGAGTGCTCTACCCCAATTTAAAAACACAGGCTCTGAGAGCTTTATAAATTATACAGGAAGCAACACACAAACCATGCATTGTGTTCTGACTTACAAGAGCAACAAACACAAAAATGAAGGAGGAAAGATAAGGACGATAGATGTTTGATGGAAAAGAAGGGGTATACCACACCATAGCCCCCAACAACCATCCGTTGGTCTACCTACAGCACCAATCAATTTTCTTTTTTTCAATCAGAGTAATAAAATCTCAGCTGTGGCAATACTCCATGCAGGAGAACCGACAGTGCTACATTCAAACAGACCGATTCTGAGCTTGGTGAAAGCTTTAACCTCTTCATCAATTAAAAGAAATAACCCCCCAAAATATTCTTAGGCAAACTTACTTGGCAGTGGCAATACTGGCAAAGTAAAACTTGAAGTTGTAGTCCACCAAAGTCTCTGAGTGGTCCATAAACCTCTGCTGTGCACCATACGCACGGATGCTGGCTGCACCACTGAGAGTCTCAGAGAAGTGGACGTAGATAGGAGAACGGGTGGTGGAGTCGATGCGGCGAATCTGGCGCGAGGCGGGCATATACACCCGCTGCGGTCAGAGCAAATGTAAAGAAAGATTAACAGATGAAAGCATTGAAAGTGCACGTATTTATCATTTATCCGTATCAGCTGTATTGACTGTTTTACGTTCTTCTTTTTTTAGTAAGAACCTTCCGGCACTTGCAGCGCAATTAGGTCATATAAATGCCGAAGATTAAAGGTGTTACATGTAACATGATAGGAACAAACACAAAAAGGAGGAGGATAAGGACGATAGATGTTTGATAAAAAGGAAGGAGAAAACCACACCAGAGCACCCATCAACCACCCACTTGCGTACTTCAATTTGACATGATCCAGGCGTGTACACCAATTGAGGAGCAAGGTGGAAACCAATTCATACCTTTGGCGCAGTTCTTCTCGGTTTATTTCGAATTGCTTTTCAGGTGACATTGACTAAAATGCTGATTTTTAAAACTCATGCTCTGACGTGATTGATGCAAACTCTGAAGAGAACTTTGAATTCCAAAAAGATGTTTCTGTTTTAGTTTCGGTAAGATTTTTTTACCGCACTTGCAACACAATAATTAAGTCATAAAAGTGCCGAATAGTACTATATAGACGTCTAGATCTAATAGGTGTTACACGAGAGTAACAAACCTGCATGGAGAATTTCTAAGAGCTCTCCATAACTCCCAACCGGAGGCTACAGTCGATTTCTGTCTTTGAGTATTATCGAACTATTTGAAAACTGTAGAAGTGGATGCTTTATTGTCCCGTTAGGAAGTACAATGTTGTTGGAGTGTTATACTACAACTACTTAGCAATTCATATACATTTTTGGGGGAATTGCTTTTCGGCGCTCGTAACTGCATAGGGTCACATTAAAAATATTTTCAGCTTGGTAGGAATTTTGAATTTTGTCCGGGTGGCGGCCGAAGCGTACTCGTATCGATTTTTAGGACCACCAAGGGATCTTTAACGTGAGCAACTTGCACACGGGACCTCTGAGATTTTTTGCCCTTATCTGAGAAGGCTAGGTTTTATAGATCTCACCTACCATAAGATCAGGGATGTGGCTGAAAGAGAGCAGTAAGAAGAAGCCAAGGAATAGCAGTAAAAAGACAGAAAAAAAATTCATGAGCCCAGAGGATGAGGCAAAGGGGAGGGGGCAGAAGGTAGAGACAAACACAGACAACAGAACATGGTTGGAGAGCACAGGAAATGAGGTGAAACGAGACATTTTTAGAGAAGAACATTTTCCGTCACTTTCAGGATTCGACAGCGGGACATATTGAATGAGAGGTGAATACCGTAACCTCTAAACCACGAGAGCACCCTTTCAAACTTATGAAATCCCTAATGGCGATGCGTCCACGCGTGCGCGCACACACACACACGAATTCACACAAAGACACACACTGAAGAACACATACACAAAATATTTATTCTCTCTCTCTCTCTCTCTCTCTCTCTCTCTCTCTCTCTCTCTCTCTCTCTCTCTCTCT
>NW_004797310.1:804245-819427 GCF_000002075.1 Aplysia californica | reverse complement strand
AAAGTCTCTGAGTGGTCCATAAACCTCTGCTGTGCACCATACGCACGGATGCTGGCTGCACCACTGAGAGTCTCAGAGAAGTGGACGTAGATAGGAGAACGGGTGGTGGAGTCGATGCGGCGAATCTGGCGCGAGGCGGGCATATACACCCGCTGAGGAAGTATGATGAAAAGTTTCAATTTTCCAGGTTGTTTTATTGTTTTAGTAAGTTTTACGGTACTTGCAAGAAGGCGAAGAGATAGGGATGTTAGATGTTTCCAGGTTGTTGAATGACCTTAGTGCTCATGAGGTCCAGTTTCTTTTTCCATTATATACAAAAAACTTCATTCTTCTTTGTTCTAGTAAGAGTTTTGTGGCACTTGCAACACAAATAGTTCATTATAAGTGCTGAGGATAAGAGACGTTTCTGGAGAGTAACAGACAAAAAAAAGAAGAAGGAAGATAAATGTTTAATAGGAAAAAAGGAAGGAGAAAACCACACCAGAGCACCTATCAACCACCCACATACACACAACTCACCATCCCTCCTCTTATATCAGAAGTAAAGTACGACAAATGGGATAAAAACTCTGATCATGATAAGAATGATATAAATATGATAAACTCTCTCTCTCTCTCTCTCTCTCTCTTTCTCTCTCTCTCTCTCTCTCTCTCCCTCTCCAGCTCTCTCAGACACACGTCACATACATCTACACAAACTAAACAAAGAAAAGTTATTATTAATCAAGGAGACGTTAAATTTGTCAAAATGAAAAAAAAATGAAAGTACATGTTTGAGAAACATCAAATCTTCAAAATTTCAACCAAACCAGTACACCCACCTGTATCAGAGCGTAAAGTATGACAACAGGGACGATGACACTGAGCACAATGGGTGTACTATAAGCTATGTTGATTATGGCAATCAACACCATCCCACCACTCCGAATGAACTGACGTAATGTATTGGGCAGCGTTGAATCCAGCACGTCAACATCTCGTGAGAAGCGGTTGATGATGCGGCCTGGGGGTATGATAGGATAGAGTAGTTATCATATAAAAGCACTTTTCCTCTAATTAAATTTGTTCTTTTAACTCACTTGAACCTGTCGCCGTGTTTCGTGGATCGAAGCGTGCGGTTTAAGGGAGTGACTGTATGTTTGTAAGTCTAAATTATATAGTTTTTAAAAAACGTCATATGACAGAAGTGTGCTTTTGAGTAAAGTGTGCTTGTGTATGGTGTGCGTTTAGGCGCAGATTACTGTAAAATCATCTATCGCAATGCGGGGGTGCCTTATTTAATCTGTTACAGCTCAAAATGTATCGCACATAACTTCTCCAAATCTTTAATGGAACCAACGATTTAGAGGGTTAAATATTGGCTCGCCGCTTCTCGAGTAGCTTGTAACCGAAAAACACAGAAGATATAGATCGATAAAGCGCATCCTGTAAATATACGTGATTAGGCCACCGGATTGGCGGGCGTCCGTAAATACACATCAATAGGCTCAAGTGAGTTCAAACTGTACAAGTAGCCTACTTACATTAGGGAGTTACTAAGTTTTACAAACACACGTGCACACATACAAATTAACAATCAAACACGTACGTTCACAAGAGTAGGCCTACGCACCAGTATCATGTTGGGATTGATTACCCCCCCCCCCCTCAACCACACATGCACAAATTTTATAGTACAATAAAAATGCAATAAACAAACAGACCAACAGACAGACAGACAGTCACCTACTTACAGACACATACTCACAAACAGACTACCAAACATACACGTGTACCAAAAGTACTCACCGGCAACCTATTGTGTTGTCAGACAGACATGCAGACATGCAGACAAGCAGCCAGACAGAGATAAAAATACAGACAGACAGACAGCCAGTCACCTGCAAACAAATACACACTCACAATCAAACATGTACACTTACGAAAGTAATCACCTGCATCTTGTTGTGTTACAAGACGGACAGACAGGCTGACAGACAGACAGACAGACACACAGACAGACAGACAGAAAAACAGATAGACAGACAGACAGACAGACAGACAGACAGACAGACGGACAGACGGACGGACAGACGGACGGACGGACGGACGGACGTACGGCCGAATGGGCAGGCAGGCAGGCAGGCAGGCAGACATTGATACACATACACAAAGACACTTATAAACATTCAATCATAAATATGTATCCCTGAAAAACGTGCAAGCACCAGTGTACTCACCAGTATAATCATATTGTGTTATGAAATGTACAGACACACACACACACACACACACACACACACAAAATACGTCACAACACACGCACACACACACACATTCACACAAAGACACACTCACTGGTGTTAGTTTAAGTAGAGGTTTTACAGCACTCGCAACTGGTCTTACGTGTGCCAGAAGATTAGAGGTGTTACAAGAGAGTAACAAACATAAAAAAGAAGGGGAGATAAGGACAACAGATGTTTGATAGGAAAGAAGAAACAAACCTCACCAGAGCACCCGCCAACCAACCGCACTCACTGGTGTACTCACCTATTGGCGTGGTATCAAAGAAAGACATTGGAGCCTGCAGAACATGTGAGAGCATCACATTGTGTAACGTTCCAGAGGCAGAGACTAGTCGCCACAAGGCTGAAGCCGCAAATGTGTATGAGAATAACCCTGTTTGAACAAAAAAAAAGAGGGGGGGGTGGTGAGAAGTGTGCCGGAGGAGGAGAAGAAGGATGACATGCAAGAAAATAATATTATAGGTAATTATACGAAGAAGTAAAATGCGCTCTAAAATTCAAGGGGGGGGGGGTGAGAGGTGTGCAGGAGGAGGAGAAGAAGGATGACACATAAGAAAATAATATTATAGGAAATTATACGAAGAAGTAACATGCGCTCTAAAATTCAAACTAGGGGAAAAGGGTCAAGCTGATCAAGATGTGCGACAAACGTATTTTCTGTGCTTGCAAGCAAAATAAAGATAAAGGGTGCACTATCAATCGCTCTTAAGGCTCAGTTGAGTAAGTTAATAGATTCATTTGAGTTTGAATATTCAGTTTTAACTTTCCAGAATATGATTAGCAATCTGTTCACTTTAATTTAGATCTTTCTATCCAAAACTTCCAAAAAAACATGCCAGCCAAGGTAAAGGTTTGTTCTGTCAAGTGATAATAGTAAGAAATTGTATCAAACAATTCTAATTTTACAAAGCATTTGCGGCTGTCTGTTCATTTTTTTACCTTGCAAAATTAATTGTAAGAAAAAGCAATTTGGGCTCTGAAATTCGAACTAAGGGAGAAAAGCTAAGCCGAGAAAGAAATCCTACAATCATAATTTCCGTACTTGCAAACAAATCAATGTCAAGTCACTACAGAGAGAGAAACGTGTATAAAACAAGTTTCAATTTTCAAAGGCATTTGTGAGACATCTTGGAGAAATCAGGCACTCATCAGAATAAAACAATTGAAGAAACCAGTAGCTTTCCCCTCGATTGGCAATTTTTATCGATTTTTTTGTTTTTAGCTTTACACCTTTTGTCCATGTAAAAACACATTCCAGCGAGCAGTTCATTGTAAAATGTTCATTAAAGGCACAAAAATGTAATTTGCAGCTTCTAAGGACACTACAGATTTGGAAGTCTCCGAAAATTGGCGGTCATTTTCTCGCCAATTTTACCTCAGACACCAGCAAACTCCACCTTTCAATCGCAAGAGTCTTGACTGTTATGCAAGATAGATATGTATTATTTTCATCAAAATCAGGACAAATGAACAAGCTTTTAGATGAATCCGATAACTTCATTTGCCCAAAATCGATTAGTGCTTGATTCCACTGCGTCATGACACATTTGAAGCTACCACTTCTCACCTTGCAAAACTCCCAGCCCTGCATACAAGCCAATGTAAAGATTTGTCCTGTCTGTGTATTCTTCTGTGCCTATAAGAGATGTGTTAGCCAGATATTGGTCATCCGTCCACATGCTCAACCAAATGCTGCTGTACACTGTGACTCCCATATAGCATGCGTAGAGGACTAGGCTTAAAGAGAACGATAGGGGTCCGATGGCTTTAATGTACTTCCAGTAGACTTTTCTCCCCACCTGAAAGAAGAAACGGTGATTGTGTCAAATACATACGAAACTCCGTCAACTTATGTAAGACTAAATCAAAACGATGATGAGAAATTTAATACAAAGGAAAAGACTGGAAAAAAATAGTAAAATGGATGACAAATTGGAACATAGGTTAAAAACTTTACTTTTGTGAAACAAACCTGATTAGTTTTAGTAAGTGTTTTACGGCACTTGCAACACAATAAGGTCATATAAGTGTCGAAGATTAGAAGTATTACAAGAGAGTAACAAACATAAAAAGGAGGGGAGATAGAGAAGATAGAATTTTTATAAGAAAGAAGGAGCAAACCACACCAGGGCACCCGCCAACCACCCACGCAAACCTGTTGAACAGTAACTTTTTTAACCACCCTCAAAAACATGTAAGTCACTGTAATTGCTAACTGGACAAACCCATTGTGCCTGAGACTAAAGGTGCCCTTCTCAAACCCCCCCCCCCCTCCCCTGAGCTGAAGAGGGAAAGGCTATTGGTTTTCCTACTAGCCATAGCAACATCAGTTATTGACCGGTTACCAATTGATATAAAACCCTGAGAAAATCAAAGACAAGCTGGAAACACACTGCGGAGCAAAGCAACATGACGTTAGAGACACTGACAGAGGAAACAAGGACAGAAAAGGTTTTGCCTCCTTCACTTACCATGTCATATCAAAGAAACCCCTAAAACAAGGACTGTCTAAAAAAAAAAAAACTAAAATAGGCTTTAGAAAAAATACAGTAGACTCACCGTTCCAGTTTCCGCTCGCTCCTCTTCAATCAGTTTCTGACCAACCCTTGGTGGCTTCAAGCCCATCTTTTTCTCTGTTGGAGCAGCCTTGCTTTCTCTCCTGGCTTTGCCTTTGTGGCTGATGGAACGACTCAAGGACACACGACGATGAAGAGAATGGCTCAGTCTATGAAAAATAAAAGTAGGCACTTTAATATAACTCTTGCAGTTGGCATTTTACCATAAATTCTTGCATTAAAAAAGTCATAAAAAGGAGGGCTTTTCAGATTTATATCCACCTCTAACAGCATGAGTCGAGGAGTTACACGCTCCTTAAAAACATTTCACGTTCAGGAACAGATTCCAGCCCAGGCTGCTAGCACAGAAGACATAATGTCTTATCCAAAGAGTAAAAGGTGAATCGGAACTATAATGTCAATCAAAAGCTACAGTCTGTTACATTCCACAGCTCTCTAAAACACTCTTGGAAGCGCAAACAGACTACCCTTCATTTAACTCACACAAGTACATTTCAAGGTGAAAAACACTTTTTAAAAGCCAGAGATGAAGAAAAAGGAGCTCTGAAGTAACGAGAGAAACTGATGCAAGATGAAGACTTCATGATCGCATTCCACAGTAAACAGATTTTTCATTCAGCATATGTCTGTGTTGACATTGTGAACATGGAATCTCAATATGTTCTTCATACGGGTTACAACGCGGTGGAATCAGACGTCGTCAATTTTTGGGCATGTGGGGTTACTGGTACCATCTCATAGATCATTTATTTGCATTGCTTTCAATTAAATAGATATCCATCTGCTTTGAATAGAATTCGAGATATTTGCGATTGAAGGAAGAGAGGTCACCTGATTTCAGAGGTGAAATTAGCGCAAAATGGTCACCACAGTTTGGTAACACCAACAGCTAGAGTCTTTGAAAACAGAAAAATGACATATTTTGCCCCTTTAATCAATGTTTTTCAGTAAAATTCACATGGAAATGTGTTTTTATATAGATCTAGACATAAAAGAGGTTGAGCTAAAAATAAACATTAGAGAAAAAGTTCTAAACTGGCAAAAGTTATATCTCCGACATCTGTGTTTTAATGAGCGCCTGATTTCACCACGTTGCCTCGTACATGAATCAAGTATTAAGACTTAAACAACCCTCTGTTAGAAAATTTACAGATGATTTCCATTTTGGAAGTAAATGACCCACAACAAAGTATACTGTGCTTTCCTACAAAGCTAATGAAAGCGAGTCCAAGGCAATTTACTTGTAAGTATTTTGAGAAAACTGTTTAAGTGATTGATAATGTCTGTGAGCTTTTAGATGAAGAAGAATTACAAGAACTTTTTCCTACTTCACACATATATAATATAGAGATGAGTCGAATCAAAAATCCTGCTGAAACACATAGCTCAGCAGGTTCACAACCTTTCTGCGAGTTGCTTTAGTTATTTCCCTGCTGCAGATGTCTTTGCCACACAAAAATCTTCTCTGTGTCAGCAACACTAATGACAGAACTTTACGATGAAAGTCAGCGCATCATTCTCAGCCATTTGAAGTCGTAAAAGACAATACGATTTGTAAAACTGTCCATTTGACAAGAGAAGCTGTAAGAGCCAACACAACAAAAAAAACAAAGAAGGGTGGCCCAGTATGTGATAGATACCGGACTTCAAGTGTGATTTTGTTGAGAAGAAGAAGACTTACTTGCTACTTTCCTCGCCAGAAGTCACTCCACCAGTCACTGACTCTAGACGTTGTAATACTTGTTTCTTCATCTCAGCAACTGGAAAGATGGGAATACAAACTTGGGAATATAACTGATTTAAATTAATTCTATTATCTCTACCTCAAAAGTGAGTTCACCTTTTATTCCTATTGGAGCCAGGAATACAATCGACTCACTATCTATGGGACCATTCGAATGTAATTACTGTTCTAGATAATCTCACCATTTATTTATCTGTCAACCTACAAGCGTATCTTACATAAACTTATTAATCCATCTATATTTCTGTCTACCTATCTTAATCTATCAACTTTCCATTCATGTACCTGAACACCTGTTTAACTATCAAGTTATATGTACATAGATTGAGTTATCCTTCCTTATCTTCTCCTTTTCATGTCTATTTGATAGTCCATCTGCAAGTCTAGGTTAGCCCAGCCCCCCATTTTCATCAAGCAAAAAGCATGTCAACCTCTGTCATGAGTCTTTTTTCCTGTTCTTTTCCCTCTCTCCTTGTTTGCCCTCTTCTCCTAGTATTCAGATGTGTCAAAAAACCCATCCAAGTCTTAATAATCATCTTCTCTCTTTCTACACTCACTCTCAGGATCCCCGTTCTCCTCCGCCTCATCCTCCGAGCTCTCATTAGTGACAAAGAACTCCTTCAGGAACTGGGCAAAGTCTCCGTCGTGAGAGACCAGCTCCTCGTAACTACCCACCTCTGTCACCTCGCCGTCCCGGAGAACCACGATTTTATCCACCATGGGCAGCCAGTGGACGCCATGAGTCACCAGTATACGCGTCTGTTGAAGATAAGACAAGATTTACTTCACTGATCTGCCATTAAAAGAGATTGAAAATGTGCTTTCACCAGCTTCTGCGACACAAAATATAAATACATAGATTCATATCATCAACACATCACAGGCTCCCTCTCTCAGTCATAAACTCAATCCCTCCTCACTACTAACACATAACAAGGTAGAAGTATGGTCAAACACAGGGAATATGACATTAGAGTTTAGACTGATCATCTCTTAATAGTGGTCACCTGCACTAACGGGTAACTGTTTCGTGATACACTTGAATTTTTCCTTTATTTTTAACCTGTCCATAGTGATCACTGTCTAAGACAGCCACGATCAGTCATTTTTGCAACAAGTTTGCCCCAAAACCTGCTCATAATGGTCATTTGCTACAAGTTTTCCGTTAGCCCATCCTCAGTCTGAGAAACGTTCGATTACGGAGAAGAAACTCTTAAGATAAGTAAAGATTTGGAAATGGTAAGATAAAATTAAGGTTTGAGATTTGTTGACAAGTCAAGTAAGTGACATTAACTCAGACCCTACCCATGGCCGAGACCTGCTAATAACCCTCACTTTTCCCTGAGATCTTGAATAACCATTATGGACTTTATTAAATAGATCTTTTATTAATCATGTCTGACCACTTTTAGCAAACAAAATGGTATCTGAGATAGAAGAGGGCACAACAATTTGAAGAGGAAGGAGCTGGAATATGAATATTTCAAAACACAACATGACTCAATTATGGCAAATGGGGTTAAGCCTTGTCAAGACAATATGTTTGAGCGTCAATTTCAGCTTGGCGTACTGTCAAGAGGAATAAGCATTCTGCCTTTGATATGACCCCCAGAGCACTTCACTAATACAAACATGCTCTTCTTTATCATCTCTTCTTTGTTGAGTCTCATCTTATTTTTGTTTTTCTACCTATCCTAATGGTAAAAAAAATTCAGCAGGTACTAGATCAGTATCAAGAACTTTTCAAGTCTTTCTTATGTCATCTCACATCTGAACCCTCCACAAACGCCAAAAACATGGAAAATGCCCAAATGTACACGAACATTACTTTTTATATACTGTGACTTATAATACGATACATTCATTGATCCCTACTGACAACAACAAAACATCGGCCGCTATAATATCAATTTCACCATGAAAACAAACAAGCGTCCCTTTCTTTTTTCTCTATCATGTCTTTTCTTCTATCACTAGATGTACCTTGTCTCTAAGCACTCCCTGTCGGCCGATGACTTTGTGAAAGATGTGTTTTCCCACGTGACTGTCCACTGCGCTGAGCGGGTCGTCCAGCAGGTAGATATCTGCACGACTGTACACAGCACGCGCTAACGACACACGCTGCTTCTGGCCGCCAGAGATGTTGATGCCCTGACAGATACATGACAGACATTGTGAATATTGAATAAAATATAAAATTGAGTGTGTAAAAGTAATAGATTTCAAAGGCCCACTAAACAGTAACAGTTCAGGATATGGCAAACCTTCTGCACTAACTGGTTTACAACAATATCTCTTCCTTATACATACTCTGCATTTCAACAGTTTTATTTTATTTCTATTATTGTGAGAGTCATGATTTGAAAGAAACTTGAAAATATCTATCCAAAACTCAATCATACAAAATGACAAAATAATAAGGCAAGCTTTCAATGTTTAGAATTTATGATTGAGCACCACGAGGAAACAAGTTGTTGAGGTCACAAATTTGGCTTTGATATCCTATGGCATTCAAATTCAAGAATGGTGCAACAATAATCATGATGTAAAAACGTGTCAAAGCACATTTACTTCTGTTCTAGTCTGTTTTCTGGTAAAACGTGGTCGCTTTCGTTCTGACTCATCATTAACTACAATTTGATGCTTGGAAGTGCACATCTCATAAATGGATAAGATGTTTCACCTTCTCTCCAATCTCAGTCTGGTCCCCTCCGGGCAGAATTTCCAGATCTGACTTGAGGGCACATGCTTCTACCACCTTGTCATAAAGTGCAGGTTTGTAGTCAGAGGTGAAGAGAATGTTGTCTCTGAGAGTCGCATTCTGGATCCAGGCTTCTTGAGGAACGTAGGCCATGCTGCTCTGTGGGTTCAAGACTCGGGGTTAGGGGCGGTCAGTGGAGGGTCAAGGGTCTGTGAACTGCATGGTCACGTTTCCACATGGCACAGACCTTCCCTCCTCTTCATCATAAATCTATATCCCCCTGTACATCATTTCCAGCATTACAGCATCATCATCGTCCTCATCATCATCATCCTCATCATCACCGACTAAACAATTTTCCTTTTTCTTGTTTTGTTTTTCTGGTTTTGTTCTTCTTGAAACATAACAATTTGCACCATTTCAACACATTTGTACGTAACCTACAAATTTTGGCACCAAAATCAACACGAAAAAAAAAAAGAAAAAAAATATATCTCCCTCTCCCCTATTTGTCGTTTTAGCATTTTCCTTTCCCACCTCCTTCCTGGCAAAACATGAACTTTATCGTGTTAACTTGACAAAAACTACACAACTTTATACAACAACCCCAACACCCTCACACACTGAAAAAAAAATCTGCAAGTAAACAATTTCACTACTAAGACTTCATTCGGAATATTAAACTGCAAAAGAGGGTAATTTAATCTTGAGAATGGTCTTCATCAGCGACATCAAAACCATCATTATCAGAAAACAGATTTGATCTAACAGTACCTTGACAGTCACTGAGCCAGAGACTTTGTTCATCTCTCCCATGATTGCAGAGAGCAGAGAGGATTTGCCTGATCCAACAGAGCCTACCACAGCCACCAGACTGCCGGGCTTCACCTCCAGACTGATGCTATCATAAAGGAGGAATATTAAAATAGATGAGATAATTTGAAATGAGGTGAGGTGAGGTGAGATGAGATGACAGATGATGAGATAAGAAGAGGTGAGGTGATATGAGATGAGATCAGATGAGATGAAACGAGATGAAATGAGATAGATGAGATGAGATGATATAGATGAGATGAGATGAGATGAGATGAGATGAGATGATATAAACAAATTTTACTGATCCACAATAGAAATATTAAAAGCACTATACTTGGGTTAAAATAAATCTACCAGGATATTTAGCAATAGGATACTTCACATACAAAGCAATGGTAAAATGTGATAAAGAACAAAGGGGTCACTATGAAGCCAAGCCAGTTTATGGCTAAAAGAATGCCATACTATAAAGTAGTATTTTAAATTTAAATTTTAACTTTTGACCAGTACTCGGTGCATCACAAAAAAACAATGAACTACAATATGCTACTATACGCCTCTGGTGGGTAAACAGTTGAATGCAGCAAAAGTGACAAGTCTCAGAGTATGTGGTTGTAGCCAAAAGTTACAGTAACAAGTAAATCTTTCTTTCATTTAGAAACCTACTAACTGGGAATTTACTGTTCAGACACGATTATAATGGAAACATTTCCGATAGCAAACAGGCTAATAACTCACAGAAAGTCTGCTAAAATAGAATTCAAATAAGCAAAAACATGATTTGGAATTTATGAGTTGGTTGTCATTATAGTTAAAGGTTGTGAAATACTTACTTGCGCAAGGTGGGTACTGCCAAATCTTTGTCCCATGTGAAAGTACCTTTCTCCACTTTGACAGCATTTTCTGTGAAGCAAAGAGTAATGAATGATTTATTCATACAATATGTTAGGACTACGCTGATTAAAAAATGTACTCTATGTAAAGCATGTCTTTGCTTTCTGGGTTCATGATTTACGAATATAAGCACTTCCTCAAAATGTTAAGACAAACATCTGAAACATAATGTATCTGTTTTAAGTAATGCAGATAGGTTTTATCTTGAAGTAGAAGAGATTGGAAGCAGAAAGAAGGACGAAAACATGCATGTCAAAAGACTCTCACATATATAATTAAAAAAATTATAAAACATTTTGTCCATACCCTCTCCTTCTTCTGCAAATGTGTTTTTCATGACGACAAGCCTCACCTGCTTTGCTGTCTTTGATTTGCACATCAGGGTCAATGTCTGGCTGACGAAGGAAATTTCTAATTCTGTTGATGGACACCATCACCTGAATGTGAAGAAATAGTAAATAACAATAGATTGTTCGTTTCTTTCCTCTGAAGTTTTTGCCTTCCTCTTGCAGATAAACAGTTCTAAATCCTGTATGGTATAACCATCCAACGGCATCGAACAAAATTATACATCCCCATTATATTTCTAATGACAATTATCCCCGTCCAACCGTATATATTTTGTAGCTGAGAGGACAAGAAACCAAATTCCGCTTTCCCGTGACAATTTGCTGTATCAAATTGACAGTCGGTTAACTTATGAGATGTATTGTGAGACCTATTGACCATATCTCTCCATTGGAGCATATCAAAGAGGTCAAGATCTGAAGGGAGGGAAGCAGTACCAGGGCAATCTATTCCCTCAACGTCTATCCCCTAGGAAAAGCCGCATCATGCTTACAGCTGTAAAATCGTCTGTTGAGACGCAAAAGACCATAATATTATCTAACTTGTTAGAGATAATAAGAAAATAATTCTAAGAAAGAGGGTGGGCTAGCAAATTTAGACGGATGATCCTCAATCTTCCATCACCATATGACCCCAAAAAAAACCATCCGAACTTTCTTAAAATTTTGCTTTTGGTGTCACCCCCTCAGATAGCAACATGTATTGGTCTGCACTATTGCACCCCTTGCCAACAGTTTTGTTGCATATGGAATGGCATTCAGTTCTGGGGATGTCCTAACAAAGGGATAAGATAGAAATGTAGCATACATACTGGCAAACATTTCTTTCATTTTTACTGAGGGTAATCATTTCGAGAGCAGTATTCTAAAAAAACAGAGGGTTTGCATCTTTAGATCACATTCCAAAGTGCTGTTCTTTTCTGCAGTTAGTTGAAAATTTTATCAACAAGCATGGGAAGCTCTGACTTCAAACATGTATTTGATATGGGGAACAAAATATATTTCCAAAAGATCTGCATTGAGTTCAGTTGAGAATCAAACTTCATCAAAACTTAACAAATGAAGGGAGGTTACCTGTATGATGAGCGGTAGGACAAAAGGCATCATATTGAGTGAACTCATGAGCTGGCCAAACAAAGAGATAGAAACAAAAGCCTTGGACGGGTCCAAATAGTCATCAGTGATGAGGAAAACACCGAAAGATGCGACTTGAACCTGCAACAATTGTTGAAACAGCCACTATTTACAAAACAAAAAAATAACAAGCTTTTTATCATGAGAAAAATAGAAAGTTAAAAGAGAAAAATAAACTTTCTGTTTCGGGTAAACACTGATAAAAGTGCATGATTAATGATAGCATTATGCTGAGGTGAGCCAAAATGGAAAGAAGAGAAAGCTAAGATTCAAGGATTCTAGAGAACAAAAGAGAACAGAAAAAAGGATTTTTTAAAATCAGCAACTGAGCTTTGACAAGTAATCAAAGTAATGAACATACCCTTTATTTCACAGAATGCTTTTTTTAAAAACATTTCAACTATCGCTTATTCATTCCCAATTTAGAGTTGACAGCATTTTCAGCAGGTGGTTGCAATTAGAATAGTAGATTGAGAATACAAATCGAGTCCTCTTAGCTCATTTAATGTGAAAGGTATACCATAACTGTTATGTTCTTTGATCTCCATTATGATTTTGCATCAGGTTTGAGCCTTGAGCTGTATGCGCATCCCAAGTAAAGAAATGGTGACAAAATAATGTTGAATCTACATTTTCAGATAAAACGTTATTGAGGCCATCAATGAGTTCGGAATACACGCAAAGAAAAATGTGGGTGGTTGGCGGGTGTTCGGGTGTGGTTTGCTCTTTCTTTCCTATCATATATTTATCCTCCTTAAGTCTCCTCCTTATTTTTTATTTTTGTTCGTTACTCGCTGGTAATGCCTCTTATCTTTGGTACTCATAAGACCTAATTGTTTTGCAAGTGCTGTAAAACGCTGACATTAACTAACTTGTATTCTTGTGTCTGTCTTGCTGGTGCCATAGGTGATTGGAGTGTGCAGGGCAAACTGTTAGCGCAGGTGGTTGGAGGGTGCAACTGGTAGGTCCTACTTCTTTACTTTCCCCTGTCGTTTCTGTCTGTCTGTCTTTTTCCCAGCACTAAATGATCGCGGGTGATTGGCGGGTGCTTTGGTGTAGTTTGCTCCTTCTTTCCTATCAAACATCTATGGTCTTTATCTCTCCTCCTTCTTTGTGATGGTTACTCTCTTGTAACACTAATCTTCAGCACTTATATGACTTTATTGTGCGGCAAATGCCGTAAAACTCTTACCAAAATTAAACAAAAGAAGAATAAAGCTACTAAATGCAAAACTCACTCAGCAGGTCAGGAAGATCGTGGGTGGGACATAGGCCTACATTTTAATGCGTTTTTGTCATCCCTGTTCTTATCATGGTTGTTGTTGCAAGTGTTCACTGAAGTTGTTACTGAATCTTTCCTCCTCCTATCAGCTACACTTTCTCCAAATCTTTTTTCATTTTTTACTCTTCGTCACTACATCACACAGTAACAGTAAATATGGCCTTTCTATACCTGGGCATGTATAGTGGCGTCTAAAAGAAACTTTAAAATGTAATAACCTAACCATTGTGGTATAGCCTTGAACTACCCGCTTGTCCAGCATACCAATTTAAAGCTAATTAAATGCTGCACCTTACGACACCATATTAATATTTCATCTATGTTCAGAGACGCCTAAGATATTTTCACTCAAAACTGACCTTAAAAAATCAGGCTAGGCAAAATTGTGCAAAATCAGAGAAATGTAAAATTGTTTATGATCGCATATTGATGGGCATCAACATTGGTGGAATGGACATAGACATCTCCATGCATAGCAAAGCATTTTCTCCCAGTGCCATTGCCACTAGACAATTCTTGGAAAACCAGATCAAATCAACGTTTGAGTGGTCACCAATAAATAGCCTGGATATGAGTCCTATAGGAATGTGAAGTCCTATGAAACGGCAGCTGAAGAAAAGCGACTTTGCTCCCAATTCAGACCCTTTGTTTGCAACTCTCTGTGACATTTGGGAAGAAATGACAAATAATGATGTCCAAAATTTAATAGTCTATGCCCAAAGGGTTCGTGCATTACATAAAACCAATGGCTCCTAAGCAAAATAACAATGAGCACATTTAATGTTCAGTCCAAGTTTTGTGTAGTATTTCTGATTGGTTAGTTTCCCGATTTTTTATTTAATCTATCTTGACAAAATATCGTAATAAAAAATTGTTTATAGCAGAGATAATATTCCCCGTTCTTTGGATATGCAACGTAAGTCCATTCTATCAATTTTACCACCCCTCAATTCACGTGTGACGACAATTTAATATTTCTTTGATTTCGCAAAATTTTGCCAAGCCTGATTTTTAAGGTCAGTTTTAAGTGACCATATCTCTGGCGTCTCCTATCATAGACGAATTATTAATGTGTCAGATGGTGCAGAATGTATTAAGCTTTAGATTGGTATGTTTCAAGAATGGGCAGTGCTTTAACACGATGATAGAGTGATTAAATGTCCAAGTTTTTTTGGGACGCCACTGTATACATAAATATATAGTGAGCTTTTAAGCTGCTCTTTTAACTCTGTACATAATATCTACGCTGCAGCCGAGATACTAAAGTCTCTTTTTTTTTTTTTTTACTAGATCTGTGTTATTGAGTTCCATTTCTTCAAAATTTCAAATTCGTTTTTCTCAAAACTGTGAAAGGTGGATAGATAGATAGATAGATAGATAGATAGATAGATAGATAGATAGAT
>NW_004797310.1:801395-804145 GCF_000002075.1 Aplysia californica | reverse complement strand
TTCTTCTTCTTCTTCTTCTTCTTCTTCTTCTTCTTCTTCTTCTTCTTCTTCTTCTTCTTCTTCTTCTTCTTCTTCTTCTTCTTCGCCTAACTTGTGTCGCCGGGGATGTAACACGTTTACAATTGAAATTAACTACAGGAGTTGCCGTCTTTGCCACAGCCCACCTCTTCTTATTTTATCTTTTGTCATCGATTTGTGTCAGTTCGGTGATGATTAAACAATATAAATACTGTAATTATATTGACCTTGGCCACAGCGGGTGGTTGAGGGAAAAAAGGGAGGGGTATAAGATAGTCTGCAGGTGTCCAACCAGTTTGGGACGTAACTCCCCTCCCCTGCTTTGGGGATACCGCTATAGGTCACAGTCTATGTAAAATTTTCCCCACGTACCAACAATAGGTTCTGCCTAACCCACTTCTGTACTATTCTGTTGACGAATAAGACGGTGTAGACAAAAGGTAGAAAAACAGAGTCTCAAAACCCCACCGACTAGGAATCGCCTCTAAGAATTTGATGTGGGGCGGCATTAGCATAACGTACCTTTCAACATTGTGAGGTGATTTGTTAAGAAAAGCTTGCAAATCTAACGTCCATCTAAGACAGGACATAGCCAAGCAAATGGAGATCCTCGAAAACTCCCCAAACAACCTAAACTCATGAACATCTCATTTGAGAATTGAACCTGGGTCAACCGCACCATAGTCCCAAGCATGAAAGTAACTGAGCAAATTTCGGACCAGTGCGTTCTGGTGGGGCATTAAACTCACGCGACCGGCGTATATCATGGTGTAGCGAACGAGCTTTTTGTTGTTTCATACTGAAGATGTGAGTTCGATTCCCGAGCAGGGAACTTTTATTTCTTCCATTTATCGGGTATCTTCTTCATCTGTCTGCTGGGTGGGATACTGTATGATACTGTATCCCATTCAGCCCGGGTTGGCATCGAATGGCAGGGTCAAAGCAGTATGCCGTCTGGCTAATGTAAATTGTGTTGATGGGGACGTAAAATACTTTAGCATTTAATTAGGGGTTAGAATTAGTCAGGCATTGTGTATGTTGAACGCACCATTCAACACTGTAAGGTTATTTAAGAGGCGGGAGGTCAAATAGATAAATAATAAAAAATAAATAAATAAATAGATGGATAGATAGATAGATAGATAGATAGATAGATAGATAGATAGATAGATAGATAGATAGATAGATAGATAGATAGATAGATATACATATATTATACTTTTTTGGAGGGGGGGGTAAGCGTTTTACCGCACTCGTAACTGCATAAGGTCATATGAGCGTGCTGGACATTTTCAGTTGGTAAGAAATTTTTCTATTTTTCCCGGGTGGTGGCCGAAGCCTAGTCTTATTAATTTTGGGCCACCAAGGGATCTTTAACGTGCCCAACTTACACACGCAACCTCCGAGATTTTTTGCCCTTGTCCGAGAAGGCTAGGTGTAGATCTTTCTTACCATAAGATCAGGGGTGTGGCTGAAAGACAGCAGTAAGAAGGAGCCAAGGAGTAGCAATAGAAAGGCGGTAGAAAGAGTCAGGAGTGCAGAGGAGGGGGGAAAGGAGGTGAGGGGTGGGGGCAAAAAGTGGAGACAAAGGTGGAGACAAAAGCAGACGACAAAAGCTTGAAGACAGCAGTAAGAAGAAGCCAAGGAGTAGCAATAGAAAGGCTGCAGAAAAAGTCAGGAGTCCAGAGGAGGGGGCAAAGGAGGTGAGGGGGTGGGGGCAGAAAGTGGAGACAAAAGCAGACAACATAACATTGCTAGAGAGCAGGAAAAAGGTGAAAGGAGACAATTTTAGAAAAGAACAATTTCCGTCGCAATCCAGATTCGAATCCGGGACCTATTGTAAGAGAGTCAAACACCTTAACCTGTAAGCCACGAGAGCCTCCCATATGTGGGTCCATATTTTCAACGAAATGTATATCGTTATTTCTCCACTTATAAACATTCATGTCTACAGACAGAAACAACAGGGACTCTTTTACTCACAAAGTATGGAACAGTCTGGAAAATTAGAGACAACGATGCCATGAACAGTGTCGTCTTGAGAATGATCTTGATTTCATTACTTCTGAGTATGCCCACTTTGTCTTGAAAGGCGTCTTCCCAAGCGTACAGCTTCAAAACCTGAAAGTACATTGTCAAAATAGTTGTTAAGACTTTTCATTGGCTAAACCAGATTTTCCCTTCTAAATACCTGGAGTAGTTTTAAAGTGTAAATTGAACACTTGCTTTCTCAACAAAATTCCAATTCAAAAGAATCTTTTGCTAGTCAGTGTTGTTTCTATCCATCATTCTTCTTCCTATTTATCTATCCACCTGCCCTTCTGTTGGAACGGAGATGAAAAACTCGTCTTCAGTGTATGTGGGCTTAGCTAACTATGAACAAGGGCAGCTGGTAAATTTTACAATCACTCCAAAAAAACAGATGCATTACTTTTGGGGGTCAAAAGACTGTATTTTTAGCTGCAAATCACACACATGACCACTAAACCTTTTGCAAATCAATCAGATTTTTAAATGTCAAATCTAATTGCAAATATCAAATTACGGGAAAAACAGGGGCATTCCCCCCCAAATCACCCCTACTCCCCTGCCCTCGCCACACCACACACAAACGTGTTCTAGGAAAACACCAGACATTGTTACATCGCTTCGCCTTACTCTAACTATGTAATCTAATTGAAGTAGGTTCGGGTCCTTTACAAATTTATGTCAAAAAAGAAATTGTAAGACGT
>NW_004797310.1:790741-801295 GCF_000002075.1 Aplysia californica | reverse complement strand
CACAAACACACTCTCTCGCACACACACACACACATTAAGCTCAGCGTAATATCAAACAAAAACCATTTTGCTCAGTGTCATAAGAAATTGGCTTAAGAAATTACATTGGTAACTAACAAGGGAGGGATTTGTAATATCGACTAAAAATGTCGCTTACACAGAGTGGTGGCCCATTAATGTGGGAAGTGTAGGATGTGAAATTTGCCAAAACCTTACTGTCTACATAAACATATTTATATGCCTGCTTACCTGGCTTACATATCCTGAGCGTCCAAGGCCAGTGAACTTGACCCAAAAAAATCCACAAAACAAAAACAAACACTCCCGTGCACTGTCTTAAATAGATCTGATCCATGTTCTAGCTCACAGGACCCTACCCTCATCCCACCAAATTCTCCCAGCCCTCAAAGACTTACCTTCATACCATTAAGGACCTCATTCATGAGACGGATACGTTTATCCTTGACCTTCATCACCTCCCGATTATACTGCCTCAGGAACACTCCCACAAATGTGTTAAGTGGCATGAGGAGCACAATCACGCCAACTCCAGCAAACACAGCCACACCGATCTGATCAAACAGCATGTACAGGGCTATGGCAATCTGGGGAGGCACAACAAACAGGAATTTTAAATACCGGTACTCACCAGAGGAAAAAAGTTTTACAAATTGGTGTTTGAGGACTTGTGTTGACAACTGGAAAGGGGAATGCTAAATTGAAACATGCATTCTTGTTTTTGTATGAAACAGCAAAAATATATGAGCATCAATATATCATTATACATGTGTGTTGTGAGTGAACAAATATTGTGGATTAGGAGTTTTAAAATCCAGGTAAATCTTTCTCTCTATCAACTAACATAACATGGAAAACTTCTTCGAGAATGAACCCGGCTTTCTCATCTGAAGTTTGTCTCTATCCTGTAAACTACAAACGTTTTACATTCATGTTATTTGTGCATAATATCTATTTACCAGCAATAATTTACTTGATAATTGCTTGAATAAATTCCAAGACTAAAACTAATGTAATAAAGAATAAAATGCTACTGACACAAAAATATTTCAGTTTTAGATCTAGATTGTTACAATTTTGGAATTAAAATAAATCTGAAGAAATATCATGATACCAGTCCTTTGTCCTAACCTCCAGTGACACTCATCACAGCATAGGCCCTGGGTATAAGCAATACAGCAGATTGACAGGAGATATTTTATAAATTCAAGTAAATACATCTCAAGTGACATTTATTTAGCATCATGTAGACCTTCACATCTTATTTTGTCATTATTAGCTGAATTTAAAAGAGCAAAATTTCTTCTTTTTTTCCCTTTATATTCCCTTGCTTGGTTTCAGGGGTAGATCTAGTCAATTGCTGGTTCTTTAACCTACAGTGCAGCTGATTTTTACGTATAACAACGTTTTTCCTACTTTGTAGGATCCCTTACCTACACGCAGCCACATTTCGATTTTGAAAGTCCTCTATTTGTGTTTTTATACTACTAGAGAATTTTCAGTTCTAGAAGGCATTAATTTTGAATTTCACCCAGGTGGCGTCTGAGGCCTATACTCTTAACAATAATTTTAGGACAACGACATGTTCTTTAATGTGCCCAACTTGCATGCGGGACTTGCAGTACTTTTTGCCATCATTCGAGAAGGCTAGTTGTTCGATCTTACCTACCCTAAGATCAGGTCCAGGGTGGCTGAAAGTCAGCAGTAAGGAGACTGGAGTAAAGGTGAGAGGAGGGGACCGAGGGGTGGGGTGAGGACGGGAGGGGGGAATCAGAAAAAGGAGGTGAAAGCAGAAGACAGAATATGCCTATAGAACAGGAAAGGAGGAGAAAGGAGAAAACTTCAGAGAAGGACTGCCCCTCACTTACTTGGAAAGGTGTTGAGAAAAGGATGTAGAGAAAGTTAAGTATGCTCTCCACACGTTGGCAGTCTATGGACATCAGGTTGACGATCTCTCCCAGCGTTGTTTCTTTCTTTGCTTCATTGGTCATTGTAAGTGACTGGTCAAGTAAAAAAAAAAAAGATATTAACTTTAGAGCAGAAAAATGAGGGAACTTTTTTATCTTAAAGTTATGATTATTATACTAAAATTGCATAATCGTATCTATACACCAAGATGAAGTACAACAATCCGTCCCGATGATTGAGAGACACTGTTTTTTTTATAAAACGAATTAAATGGCATCTCCAAAATTACAGAATATATCAGTACAAAACATTTTCAAGTTATCCATCTTTCTTTCCTAACTGCAAAATTCACAGTGGCTTTTGTCTATGTCAGTCTTTTTGAGATCTCCAGATCAAGTATAGAAAGACAGGGAGATTAAAGCAGATGAGGCTAATATACATAAGTTCTCAAGTTCAACAAAAGGCCTTTACCTTCTTATAGATGGCAGCCACCAGAGCACTCTTCATGTGCATGCCCAGACGTTTATTCCGGAGAAGGATCTGATTGCTCATGAGGGAGCTGAAAGTGTTGACCACAAAGTAGGACATACCCAACACATAACCTTTCCACATCTCATGATCACCCTTAGGTCGATCGATAAAGTCCAGAATAGCTCTGAAACAGAGGAGGAAAGCTCTTGCAAAACCTGTGACAACGACCAGATAAGCTCATGAACAGCTTAAGTATATTGTTGGAGGGCACATTTCAGTGGTGTACGTCAGAAATCATTTACCATTTTAAAAATAGCTGTTAATCACATTGCACTAGTCTTTAATACAGAAGCACGAAAAAGTGGATGCCAACATTTTTGTAGTATATATGTCTACACCCGAGGGGAAACTACAAACAACTGCAAATGTCTGGTTCAGTTTCCCTGAAAAGAGTTCGCATGCATGCATAAAGATTACAAACGCATGCTTTAGAAATGGAAATAAACTCTTCTAAATCATTTCTTTTTTTATTCCATATAAGGATAGGTCTTCAATTCATCTGCAAGAAGGGCTTACTTACTCCGTTATTTTTGGCCCCACAAAAGCAATCAAATCGAAGCATGTCTTCAAAATCTGAAATAAAATAGAGCATTGAAACAAGAAATATTACTTCTTTTTATCTCTTTCATCCTGCCTGATGTTAATGTTGTCACACCCTAAACTTCCATCCTTCTCTCCCCTATGTTGATTTGCTGCTCCATCTTTCCCTTTGCCCTTCTTATCAACCCCTCAAACTTTCTCTTTCATCTCCCTCATCCTCTCTGTTGACACTCTCCTTCATAGTCATGTTCCCTTTCTTCCTTGATTAAAAAGAAAAAACAATCAGATTCATACCATGCACAAGCAAGAGGTGAGAAATAGTCTACTCTATATCCTTCGTCTCTTAACCGAGCCACCCTCTTTTCATCCTTCATGCAATCATCATCTATCCCCCGTCTCCTATCTTAAAACTTTGTAAAACTTACCTGAAGTGACACGAGTTCAAACCCATAGGTCATAAATAATGCCCTGATCACATTAGCTTCTTTAAGAGGAGATTTATTTTCTGTCTTGTCTTTTTCTTCTTTCTTCGCCTGTCCTTTAAGCAGTTTGGTCTTCTCATTTGGTTCAAAAGGTCTCCTCCTGTGCAGCATTTTTTCCTTTCTGTCCCTGTTCTGTAAGCTGACACGGTGGTCCATTGATGAGTAAAGTGAACGAGCTTCAGGATTCTCCGCCCTGACAATTGAAAATACACAATAAGTGAAAGCACACAAGCAAAATACAGAGGCCCCTAAATCCCCATGCACCTATATAAATTACAAGTGTTTTTCATTACAACAACACACAGTTCACCTGAAAAAGTAATAATAATAGATTGAATTTTTAAAAATATGAAAGCTCTGAATGCTTTACATTAATGACATGATAACTGAAAATAAAACCTCACACACACATGAAAAAACATTTAATAATATATGCACAAGAAAATTAGTTCAACCACAGACGGGAAAACTGTCCAAGTGAAACATTAATTACATAGATTCTCCACATAAGGACAGCACTGAAAACTACAATTGCTTAAGACTCATTTCTTTAGCTCTTAGTTTATCTAATGTAAACTTGTTCTGATTTGTATTGTTTTCTTCTTCCATAAATAGGCCTTTTAAAAACTTGGAGAAAAACGATTGTTCTTGCAAAGTATAGAATTGCTCAAACATTATTCTATAAGCTAGGCTAATCTCTAGTAACTCTATACTTTATTTTGCAAGAATGATTTTTAAAGAATACAATTTTATTGCTATGTGCTCACTATGTCAGGAGTTTTTAAAATAAAGAACTGTTGCTTAACTTAAGTTTTATACTAGTGCTAGATCTAGATCTAGTCTAGTATCATTATTTTCGAAAAGCCCCCCCCCCCCCCCCCCCCCCCCGGCGATAAAGTAGAATCTAAATCGAACAGCACAAAGCAGGACCGTTGACTAAATGTCATATCAGTCTCCATAAAAGACACAGATCTAGCAGTGGATAGACCTATCCACTTTCATTTTCCACTTTCAACAAGCCAAAAAAGGGGGCTGAGTCTTTAATAGGAAATGGTCAGTGGTCAGTTTTGTAAGGCATTGGCATAGGCTAGAGTTATATTTGGTCTACAGTTTTATAGTACATAATATGTAAGCATGTATGTCAAAATCTGAGTCTATTAGTGACATCTATTTGGAATCTGAAATCTCCAGGAGATTCTAACTGTGTGACAATTAGATTCCAGAAGCGAAGAGGCTACAGTGCAGTCCAGAATATCCTTTCCGCACTGGATGTGATAAGTGATGCATGGCGATTTCTCAAAAAGTGCGGACATCCCAGAATGCACAAAAACGTAAAAATGAAATGAAATAGGTCAACAGGATGACTACCAATGTCAGAACGAAAGTGCTGATGAAATACTAGGTGGGCCTATGGTCAACCCTTCTATGAGGCTGTGAATACTGGACACACACACTAAAGACAGTGAAAATGAACTAGAGCAATAGAAATGTGGTTTCTTAGGAGACTGCTGAGAATAACATGGAAAGAAAAGAAATCGAATGAGGATGTACTGAAGAAGCCCACGTGGACCGCTGGCTGAAAAAAAACGATAAGGGAAAAAAACAAATGCAGTTTTCGGGACACCTAAATAGACACAAAGGCCTTGAAGATCTAGCTCTCACTGACAAAATCGAAGGCAAACTAGGTTGGCAGGTATAGACCCAGAGCTGGGGGCTCTCGTGGACGAGAGGTTAAGGTGTTGACCTCTCATTCAAAGGTCCCGAGTTCGAATCCGGGTAGCGACGAAACATTTTTTTCTCTAAACTTGTCTCTTTTCTCCTCATTTCCTGATCTCTAGCAGTGTTCTGTCGTCTGCTTTCGTCTCCACTTTCTGCCCCCACCCCCTCACCTCCTTTGCCCTCTCTTCTGGGCTCCTGGCTCTTTCTGTAGTCTTTCTACTGCTACTCCTTGGCTCCTTCTTGCTGCTGTCTTTCAGCCACACCCCTGACCTTACGGTAGGAAAGATCTACACCTTGCCTTCTCGGACAAAAGCGACAAATCTCGGAGGGCCCGTGTGCCATTTAAGAGCAGGTTAAAGATCCATTGGTGGTCTAAAATCGATAAGAGTAGGCTTCGGCCGCCACCCGGGGAAAATTCAAAATTTCCCACCAACTGAACAAAGTTTTATGTGTCCCGTGCGCCCATATGACCTTATGCAGACTTTGCGAGCGCTGTAAAACACCTACCAAAAATTTTTTAAAGACCCAGAACAACCTACTTGGAGAACTGAAACAGATGGGTGACAGGGAAAAATCAGGGTAATGTCGCTTTTTTAAGAGCATCCAAGCAAAAGGATGAATGGAAAAACCATGATCACCGAAATCTGTCGCAGATCTGGTACTTGATGATGATGACGTCAACAGATCTTGTTTACATAATGATATAACACCAGATGCAAAAAAAAGACACAAAGATGGTTTTAAAAAAAGAGGACTGCATTATCCAAAGAAACTGAACAAAATTAAACCTGTCCTCTCAAACACAAACATTACTGAGCTCAAAGAACGTGGCGTTGGTGGACTTTCGAATCTCGTTAGAAGCCCGACGTTGTGACCTTGGGTAAGGCACTTCACATTAATTTTCTTCACTTCACTCTTGTGGCAATAGGTACTCCGCAAAAGATCTTGTCAGTTTGTAAGTGTTTGAGCGCATGTAATCTGCCGTCTGTGCTGTGTGCTTCTCGGGAAGCCGAGAATGTTTCTCAGTGTTCCAGTGTCCGTCGGGGTATTAATAGTTGTAAAGCGCATAGAGCAAGCTGTAGGGTGTGAATATATATGTGATGTATAAATACGATTATTTCTAATTATTATGAACATTGAAAGAGTAGGTATTCGTATGGTCAATCGCTTTTATATGGATGTGAGAGTTGGGGCCCAAATACAAGGACTGGAAGTTGCCGAAATGTGGTATTTAAAAACAATACTCAGAACCTCATAGACAGAGAGGAAAACTAACAGAGAAAAGTTCCAAATAGCCGGTTGTCCTTCAGTTAGAATCACCAGAAGGAGACAACTGAGATTCGTTTACCACATAAATAGAAGTATAAATTACAAACATTCAAGTCCAAACTAATGAAAGAGACATGTCGATCATTTGATTACCCAGTAAGATTTAGACCAAAACACTGAAACTTTAAGTTCAAAGCCCGAGGCCCCTTTTTTCTAGCCCTTGGTAAACTGCCATGTGATTTCAGTGTTCTTACAAAGGACCGTCGTTTTTACGCTCTCCCTCTATGTGATCAATCTCCGTGCCGGTAACTAACATGTACACGTAGCTTTCAACATAAGAAACATAATAATAATTATGCCAAAGATGGCGAAATAACGTACAGGTATTTTTCGTTATATGCGTTGACTCGATTCACTTCTGCTTGCCAGGCCTTGGCAAATCTGGGAACCTGCACCTCACAAACATCGTCGGGGTGAAGATCGTTGATATCATCCTCCGTCAACGCTTTTTTGAACCCTGACTGAATAGTTCTGTGAAAGTAATACAAACAATCTAAAAGTAGTTACACCTGGACCTGGGGAGGGTGGGCATTAATTGAGAGGGAAATAGAGAAAAGAGATAGAAGCACTGGATGGAAAATTCAGGATAAAGGGAGGTAGAATCTAGTAGAATGTCTCAGAAGCCTATAGGCCTATAACATGGTCCCAAACAGTTGGGCGTAATGTCCTTTCCAGAACAATGAGAGACATTAAACCCTAGATCTTATATCACCAGATGGGAGAGACCATTCCCTAACAGATTTAATCTCACCTTGAATACCACCCCAATGCCACAGCCAGTTACTATAGTCTATTCACACTTTAGTTTTGTAGAAGGAAGAAAATTGTATAAAATGTTATGCCCAATGTTGTACGATTATTGTATAACTTTGTACGGAGTCGAACAAACTAACCACATCCACACTTCACAAGTAGAAAGTATGGCAATCTAATCACCTCACATCTGCTTGCAACTATCGAGTTGGGTGACTCCATTATTCTCACATTCAACTACATGTACTCCCGGCTTCTTAATAAGAGGCATTACAAAAGAAGAGACGAATATTGAATATGTTTGTAAAATGAACACGTACCCATTGACCCACCAGTTGGTCAAAATACTGGGGAAGGACGCAGTCAACTCCAATGATGCACGCTGCAGGAATAAATGTGATAAAAGTATAATGCATGGGAAAAAAACGTATTTTGTTCGCTGATTTCCTCCATTAGATTTCATTTCTTTCAAAGTTTCCATGAAGGCAAACGTCTTTCTACCTGTATAACTTGGAAATTACTGTTTTCTCTAACGGTAATAAGTTTATCTCTGTTCCTACCCTAGGCCTATGTAACTGACAAATTGAAACGCTCTTTAGTCTATCCGTCTGTATTTACATGTGTCTATCGGGCTCTCTGTCTCTTTGTCTGTCTGTCACCTTTCCACTCCGTGTCTCCCCCTCCCCTTCTCTCTACCCTCTCTCTCCCCTACCTCACCCTCTCTCTCTCTCTCTCTCTCTCTCTCTCTCTCTCTCTCTCTCTCTCTCTCCCCACCCATATTTTTCCCTTTCCTCCTGCTGTTTTTCCTTTCTTTCTGGGGGTTTTCGTATATGTTCAGCTCAACAAAGTACATAAATCTTGGCGGGTACTCTGGTGTGACTTACTCCTTTTTCCCCCATCAAAATTGTATCATCCTTATTTCTACTCTTTCTTTCCTTTGTATGTCACTCTCTAGTAACACCTGTAATCTTCCTCACTTGTCTGACATTTGTGTTAAAAATGCCGGGAAAAATAAAACTGTTACCAAAACTAATAAAAACTAATTAGATCTACATGTAGCCTACCAAGCTAAATATTTATAATAAGAAAAAGATTTATGATTTTGGAGAAGAGAGTTGCCGAACAGAGTGCCGATTGACATGTACACAAATTCACAAACAAATTAAAAAAGAAAAAAAACAGAGCCAAATGCACAAAAGACAGACACAATGATAAAAACCAAACAAAAGATAGACACACGAAAGACAGCCATAAAAAACAACAAAGACAGACACACAAAAGACATACACATTATAAGCATTGAAAGACACGAGAACATACAACAACTTGAATACCATACGAAAAAATTAGGCGGTTTTTTTTTGGGGGGGGGGGTTTGGGGGGGGGTCTTGGTGGAGAAGTCTTTACATCAATAATATGAGATCTATTTGGCAGCAGAACACTCTCAAGACACACAGTTACAAAACACCTTAACTCATCCCGTACCGTGAGCCGCACTTCATGTAAATACTTGATTTAGCTTCTGTTCCAGAGTCTTCAGACTCACATTAACCACTGTTTTATACTGTACTCATATTACTTTTTTTCAGTTGAAATGTCTTGTAGAACATTAATTTTCCCTCATTTTAATGTAAAACAACAACATAACAGTTTAGGAGTCTCTCAAGAAATTAGAAGAAACTATTGATTTGTCTTTCCAATCTCAATCAGAAAAGAGAAAACGATTTGATCACAGAGAGGAAAATGGCGAGGTAGGGAAATCGTTTAAGTTGATGTTGGAGATCAGATATCATGAAGTTCTTCTAGCAGACCTGTGACATCTCCAGGTATCCGTGACGTTCCCGTTTATCCGCGAAAGAGAAGACCAGGAGCTGAATGGTGAGTGCCCCAAACAGAAGGCAGTGCATGGAGAACTCCAGACTGTCAGACTCGTACACCTGGTAGAAATTAATATAAGTTTCATTTTAGTAAGAGTTTTACGGTACTTTCAACCCAGTTAGGTCATATAAATGCCGAAGATTAGATTTATTACAAGAGAGTAACAAACAGAAAAAGGAGGAGAGACAAGGATGATAAATGTTTGAAAGGAAAGGAGCAAACCACACCAGAGCACCAACAACCCACCTGAAATGCGAGGGTTTAATTTTTTAAATTATTTTTTTACGTGGGGGGGGGGGGGGGGGGGGGAGGGGGTGTGATATATGTATTACGGCGCTCGAAACAGCATTGATTGTGTGAGCGCGCGGGACACATTTGACAATTTCAGTTGGTAGGAAATTTTGAATTTTGCCCGGGTGGCGGCCAAAGCCTACTCTTATCCATTTTGGACCGCCAAGGGATCTTAAGCGTGCGCAACTTGCACATGGTACCTCCCAGTTTTTTCACCCCTTGTTCGAGAAGGCTAGGTGTAGATCTTTCCTACCATAAGATAAGGGGTGTGGCTGAGAGACAGCAGTAAGGAGCCAAGAAGTTGCAGTAGAAAGGCTGCAGAGAGAGCCAGAACCCCAGAGGAGGGGACAAGGGAGGTGAGGAGGGTGGGGGCAGAAATTGGAGACAAAGGCAGACGACAGAACAATGTTAGAGAACAGGAAAGGATGTGAAAGGAGACAATTTTAGAGAAGAAAATTTTTGTCGCTATCCGGATTCGAACCCGTCAACCCGAGGAGGGATACAGCATTCTTCCAGACAGACGAAGATGCTCTAATTTTAAAAAATAAATAGGAAAACTTGATCATTTGGGAATCAAACTCCCGTTTTCTGCATGCAATGGCAAAGAGCCACACGCCACTAACACTACAGACGAGAGCGCTACTGGAATATTCTCGTGAAAAAAGAATAGATCTAGGTAACAATGTTATCAGTTTAAAAAAGACAACCCACTCAAAGGTCAATAACTCGGTCATCACAGCATTAATTTCAATAGTAAGCTAACTTTGAATAGACAAAAATTCAACCAGGGGAGGCATCAAATGTATAAATATATGAAGAAAGTTGATCAACGTGTTCGAGAGATATGAAGTTTCTAAAAAGATAAATCAAAATTGAGTAAAACACAAAACTTTACTTCTTAATAAGGTATTTAAATGGGTTCTCTTTTTATTTTTTTTAAAAAACACCCAGTATCAGTGGTTGTCTTCTTCTTCTCCTCCTTCTCCTCCTTTTTCTTCTTCTTCTCCTCTTCCTCCTCCTCCTCCTCCTTTTTCTTCTTCTTCTTCTTCTTCTTCTTCTTCTTCTTCTTCTTCTTCTTCTTCTTCTTCTTCTTCTTCTTCTTCTT